>NW_022111301.1:3310131-3330200 GCF_000313985.2 Echinops telfairi | reverse complement strand
AGGCAAGAAAATTTTGGGAATGATGAGGGCAACAAATGTATAGATGTGCTTTACACAATTGATCTATGTATTGTGACGAATTGTATGAGCCCCAATAAATTGATTAAAAAAAAAAATTACTCTTAAAAAAAAAAAATAAAAAAAAAATAAAAAAATAAAATAAAATGAATAATCAGCAGCATTGTTTGGGTCTCACCTAAGCACACATTCAGACTGAAGAGGAACTCCAGGGTGCTGTGGGGCTGAGATGCAGGCTGACTGGGTTTACTAGGCTGAAAACTATGGAACACATAGATCCACATACTCCAGTTCTGTGATCCAAAATTGAAGGTAAATGTCAAAGAAATTACCTGTGAAGCATTTGGGCAAAGTCTTTCATTACTGTTGTTCTATTTTATTTGTTTAAGTTTCATCTATTGTTTTCATATTAGTCAAGGCTTTAAAAAGTTCTCCCAGCTCCTTTATTTCAAATATTAAAGTGAAAAAAGTTTTTATTCTATATTCAGATACGGTGTATATTTTAACATTAAAATTTGGAGACCAAAAAAATAAATCAAAACTAAGAAACACCTACACTGTCTTATGCCCTGGATATATGTCCAAATCATTTAAATGAATAATTCTACACTTATTTTTAAAAGAAACATATTACTGGGAGTTTTTCACAAGATTTTGATTGCAATATATAAATGTTCACATTACAGCTAATAATGTTGAGTTAATATTACATTAATTAATATTCATACTGAATTACAATATTAATTCAAAGTCAAAATCAATCGTACATACTAAAAGGTGGAACGTAATTCCTGATAGTGTGCAATTTAAGTTGATTATGCTGTTGGATCGGGACTTGTCTGTCATTTTGCCGTACTGTGGTGGACTTTGTGTTGCTCTGATGCTGGAGGCAATATCGCTGGGATTTCAAATACTTACAGGGTCACCCACAGTGCACACATCTTAACAGAGCTTCCAGATTAAGAAAGGATGACAAAGAACTCGGTTGTCTCCTTCAGAGGGATTAGCCATGGAAGCCATGTGAATAACGGAAGAACGTGGTCAGATATACTGCCAGGAGATGAGTGCTTCCAGTCAGACGGTGCTCAAAATATGACTGAGGAAGAGCGCCCTTATGCAAGGAAAGTCAACCCTAATGATTGTAGGGAGTAAACCCCCGCACATTCAAGAAACCACTGCAAACATACATTTATAATAGGACATTAGAATATATGAAGTCTGAATCTAGGAAAACATATAGTGATCAAAAATGAAATGGAGCCCATCAATATTGATAATCTAGGCACCAAGGAGCTGAAGTAGACTTCAATGGGCCATTTTAAATCAGACAATCATATGGTTTACTATAATAGGAATGAAAAAATTAAGATGAACAGTGGCATATTCATTATCCAAAAAGACATTTCAAGACCATTCTGGAACGGCAATTCTGTCTGTGATAGGATAATATCTATCTGTATACAAGGAATTTCAGCTATTTTAACTGTTCTTTAAGTTTATCCAGCAACCACAAAAGCTAGTGATGAAGAAGTTGAAGAATGCTGTCAACTTCTTCAATCTGAACGTGATCCATCATGCAAACAAGGTGCACTGACAATTGTGCAAGATTGTAATTTGAAAGTAGAAAAAATAGAGGACAGAAGAGTTATGGCCTTGGGAGTGGATTCCAAGTTGGAGCTTGCATTATAGTATTTTGCAATAACAACAATTTCTTCATCATGAACCATCTCTTTCAATAGCAAAAAAAAAAAAAAAAAATGTGACTATGCCCAAAGACTTTACTAGATGGAATACCCATGGATCAAAATGACTACACTGTGGGAAGAGGCAATGGAGAGGCTTAATATCAGCAGCCAAAATTAGTCGAGGGGCTGAGTAATCAATTTCAGATTAGCTAGTTCTGGATGAAGTTGAAGAAAATTCTAGCAGGTCCGTGAGAACCAAAATACATTCTTGAGTATATCCTACCCGAATTTTAAAAACATCTGAAGAATAGATTTGATGCATTGAACATGCATAACAGAAAATCTTATGAGATGTGGGATGACATCAAGAATATCATACATTAAGGAAGAACAAGGTCATTCCAGAGTCAGGGAGGAAAGAAACGACTAAAATTGATGTCTGAAAGGCCTCAGAAACATCCATTGAAGGTAGAACAGCAATAGTTGCAGCAAGATATCAACAAGGAACGGCCAGAAATCCAGGCTGGATTCAGAAGAGGAAATGAAACAAAAGATAGTATTGCTGATGTTAGATGTATCTCGGCCAAAAGCAGAGAGTACTAGAAAGATGGTTGCTTATGTTTTACTGAATATGCAAACGCATTCCAGGGGGTTTAAAATTAGGAAAGGTGTATGTGAAGGTTGTATCCTTTTCAGCATACTTATTAAATCTGTATGCTGAGCAAATAATCAGAGAAACTGGAGTATAGGAAGAAGCTTGCAGCATTAGGATTGGAGGAAAGTTTACTAACTGAGGTAGCTAGTTTATTGTTCCAACCTGGCTGATAAACCCATGAGGGGTTCATTGAAGGGCGGAGGGATAAATGGCTTGGTGAGCCTCCCCTTTCTAGTTCTCGGGTCTCTTGCTTTGTGATGGTCCAACTAGGGTGCAGCTGCCTAAGCCAGTTCCCTGCTTCAGCTGGCAAGGCTCACTTCTTGCAAAACATCCCCAAGGAGAAGCCACGTGGACCTACCCTGATGCAGCCCTGGGTGCTGGAGCAGCCATGTGGAGACCCCTGCCAGTACTGAGAAGCTTACACGTTCACTGATTCGGCTTTCCTCCTGCAGTTGGCTCACAGTGTGTGTTTTGTGAGATTGAGGAGGACTCTGTGGATTGGTGTTGGACATATGGGTTAATCTTGGACTTGTGGGCTTGGACAGCACTGGATTAGGATGTTTTCTTGATGTGCACTTAACCTTTATATAAAACTCTCTCTTATACATGAGTTTCTGTGGATTTGTTTCTCTAAAGTACCCAGACTAACACACTAACAATCTGTGATATGAAGAAGATAGATTCTTGTTTGCTGAAACCAGAAGGACTTGAAGCATTTGATGATCAAGACCAAGGACTGCAAAATTCAATGTAGATTGCAAACAATATAAGGAAAACCAAAAGCCTCACAACTGGACCATTAGATCATATCAAGATAAAGAGGGAGAAGATTGAAGTTAACATGGATGAAGGGAGACAGTGGTTGGTGTAATATATTAAAATAATAAATATTTATCCAGGTTCATGGAGAGGGGGGAGGGAAGGGGGATAAAAAGAGGAGCTGGTACCAAGGGCTCCAATAGAAAGTAAATGTTTAGAAAATGACAATGACAACATATGTACAAATATGTTTGATACAAGTGATGTATGGATTTTTATGAGTTGTAAGAGCCCCCAATAATATGATCTTAAAAAAAAATTTAAGATAAGTTATCACTGCCCCTTCCCATTTCCGAGATTGTAAATCTGTATAAGAATATAAAGCCTCATCTTTCTTCTTCAGAGCAGCTGGTGGTTTTGCACTGCTGGCCTTGTGGTTTGCAAACCATTGCATAACCCACTGTACCACCAGAGCTCTTTCCCACATAATAAGTATTATACACATATACATTTTCCAAAACAACAACAAAAAATTAATCTTGCTGGGATCCACAATCAGTGCTCATGACACAACAATCAAGAAATAAAACAATGCATTGCATTTTGCAAATCTGCTGCACAAGAATTCTTTAAAGTGTTGTTGACAAATAAGGATGTAATTTTGAGGATTAAGGAACTCCTGACCCAAGTCATAGTACTTTCAATTGCCTTACATGCATATAAAACCTGGACAATGAATGAGGAAGACCAGAGAAGAATTGGTACATATGAATTATGGTGCTGGTGAAGAAATTGAAAATACATGGACCACCAGAAGAACAAATGAATCTGTCCTGATGTACAGTCAGAATGGTCCTTAGATTTGAGGATGGATAGCTATCCCTTGTCCCATAGAGGCCAGACATGTGATGGGGAAGCCTCCCAGAAAACTGAAAAAAGCTCCACTGGGCAGAGCTCCTGTAGTATGCATTTTTCGTTCTCGGCAAGTGTGATAGTCTGGGTAGACAAGAGAAGCAAATTCATAGACACTCATATGTGTATAAGAAAGAGGTTTATAAATAAGAGCAATTGAATACTGAGAAAACACACCAGCCCACTCCAGATCAAGTCTATTCGTCCGATATTAGCCCATATGTTTGATACCAATCTAGTCTATTAGTCCGATATTAGCCCATATGTTTGATACCAATCTATAGAGTCCTCTTCAGACTCACGAAACACATGCAATGACGCCGTATGCAGGAAGATCACAGGCGGTGGGTGGACGGTCTTGTGGATCCAGTAGTGTTGTGAGCATCTCAGCACTGTCAGGGGTCTCCGTGTGGCTCAGCTCTGGTTCCATCAGCCTCTGTCCATGTGTCTTCTCCACAGGGATATCTCTCAGGGAGTGAATCTGTGTCCCGCCTTTAAGGAGATATTTATCTCCTTAGTATCTCCAAATGAAGTCATCAAGCTGGGACCTGATTGACAGTCTAGACTCCACCCCTTCACACTTAATCCTCAAATTGACACCAGATTATGTAACTACTACATTGAGCATCAAGCAATTCACTATGAGTTAGTTGTGGTGTTGCCTGGGAAGTTTCTCTCTGGTCACAGTAAATTTTATCACAGAAGTAGTTCTGCTTGAACTTCATTTTTGTGATGGCTAATTTAAGAGAAGAGCTTGTGGTTGTGAAATTTTGATTCTTGCTTGGAAAAAATGCTGCAGAAATTCTTGAGCTGTTGAACACTGCCTAAAAGGAGAGCACTTTGGGAAAAACTGAAGTGTACAAGTGGTTTTCTCATTTCAAAAAAGGTGAAATGTTGATTGATAACAAACCCCCTTCTGGAGGCCTGTCAACTACCCAAATGAACGAAAATGTCAACTCTTAATGCATTTAGAGTTCATTCCACCAAGTCAGACTGTTAATCAAGTTTTCTCTTTAGTGGATCTGAAAAGATAGCGTAACACTGTGTCACAGAAAGGGCCTGCTTTGTTGCAGACGGGGAATGGTTTCGCCACCACGACAATGCACCAGTGTCAGCTCATCTCAGTGTGCCAGTTTTGGGGAAAACCAGCATGACTCTCTTGCCCCAAACAACTTACTCACCTGACCTCACTCCGTGTGACTTCTTTTTTGTTTCCACTAATGAAGAAGGACACGAAAGGACAATGATTTGATGCTAGAGAAGAGGTGTGGGGGGGCGGGGGACAAAAATGAGGGAGTTGCTGCCTGTCATCCAAATAGATGAGTTTGAAAATGCTTCAAAGAATGGAATTGTAATTTGGACAAATGTCTTAAGTGTAACGGAGAGTATTTTGAAGGTGATACGATTTTTTTAAATGGAATACATAGCTTTGAACAGAAAAATGCCGGTTTTGGGGGGTGCCCCTCTTATAATCAGGAGAGTCTAGTGCCTGGAAATGGACATCATGCCTGGCACATTAGGAGGACAGAGAAGAAGAGGAAGACCCTCCATGAGATGGATTTACACAATGGTTGTAACAATGGACTTAATCATAACAAAAGTTTATGATTGCATGAGACTGGACATCATCACTTCTGCTTAACACAGGATCAAGATGAATTGGAACTACTAAATGGCATGTAACAGCATCTTGATTTCTATGCAATTTGCTTTACAGCAGATGTTTAATCTAACTATTTTATGAATTATCTTCCAATACATTTTTGCATTTAATATTGCATTAGAGATGGACAACAATTTAGTTGTGTTATTGATAGGCACAATGGACATCAAGAAATGGTTCAGGGTTTCCAAACATCAGAAGAAGAAAGAAACAAAGAAATGAAGACAGGCAAACAGGCAGGTCAAATGCTTTTTTCATACATCTTATGGAACTGTGTAAGAAACTCACCCTATGTACCTGATACAAATTTTCTTTGTATGCATGCTAAAATAGTGTAATGAAAATCAGTCTATCTTAATGATTGTGAATTGTTCATCAGGGACAAAAGAACAACTGATGTACCTGTAAACTCTTACTTTCCCTGAATTTGGAAAGCTCATTTCCAGTCCATCAATGACAGTTTCATCATCTTCTCACTTATAGAAACTGGGTTCAGAAATATTGTATTGACTAGTGCTGCATCAATACATAGGCATTCACCGATAAAACTCTGTTTCCTCTCTAATATCATATCATATTTTTTAAAGTGAAATAACATTTAGAGACAATGAATATTATATAAGTACTATACAAGGGATATTGTATCTATTTTATCTATCGATCGATCATTATTTATTTCTTTAGAAATGAGGAAGCATGCTCTACATTGAGATAGGCATTCATGGTTTCTTTCCATTTTAATTTTGGTTCAATTAGACTGTCAATCATGTGGCCCACAGCTCAAACCCACTAGCTGCTCCCAGCAGCAAGATGAGGCTACCATGCTGCTGTCAAGATTGGCAAGTTTTGAAGCTCTCTATATGATGAAAGGAAGATGCTTTCTACCCTGGTTTCATAGTGGTCAGTATTGGGCTGCAAACTTTCTACTCCCATAAACAGCGACAGTCTTGGAAGCTCAGGGGACTTCTACTCTGTTCTATAGGCTCACTAAGAGTCAGCATGGACTCAATGGCAGTGAGGTTTGTTTTGTCTTGTTTTCTTGTGACCACAGTCTTGGAAACACAAGGGCAGTTGTAGTCTGTAGGGTAGCTATGAATCAGAATAGACTTGGTGGCAGTGACTGATTGTTTGTTTGTTTGTTTGTTTGTTTGTTTGCTTTGAAGCCCTATATCAGGTTTGACAGGATGGCAATGGATGTTTGGGGTTTATCAGTCCTTCAGGAATCCTGTGGCCGAGGGCGATACATGGAGCGACCCGCCACTCCCTGGGAGAAAGATGATCTTTTCTGATCTCAGAATAATTTACAGCCTCAGAAATCCAAAGGCGCAGTTCTACTCTGTCTTTCAGGGTTGCTATGAATTGGAATCCACTCTATTGCAGCGGATTTAGGTTTTTTGTTTAATTATCACTCACTGGTGATATTTCAATTTCCTCAACTAGATCATACATTTTAAGTCCTGCTTCATAAAAACCCTTGAGATGAAGTCAGCTAGCTAGAGGGATTTTCCGTCCCAGAAGTGCCTAATCAGTTAACCAAGAACAATACCACTCCACACTCCTGCTATCTTCCCATTTTCAGATGTTTGTGGATTTTTTCCCCAACCAAATCCAGGAGGATGTGCCAAGGCAGTGGCCATGGCTTCCAAGTGACTCTGGACCATTAACATTCATGTTCCAAAACAAAACAAAGCTCACTGCCATGATAACAATTCACAGCAACCCTTTAGGAAGACAGGGTAGAACCGCCCCTCTTGGTTTCCAGGACTGTAGCTTGTTGGAGGAGAAGCTGTTTTCTTAATGTTGACCTTGCAGTGTGCAACCCAATGGGCGATCACTACATCACCAGGGCATTAGGATGTTCCCGGAAGCCATCACACAGCTTAGGAATCCCTTGGTCATTTCCATGCTAAACAGTAACCCTGCATGTTTAATGAATAAGGTGTAGTACCACCCAAATTCCTGCATATCTATAACGTCTCCTTTATCATCAATTAAAATCTTCCCAACTATCAGGTATCAGCCTTCAAAGACCGAGAACAAAAAATCATATCCATGTGAATGACAGGGAGGGCAGAATGGAGACCCAAAGCCCATCCGTAGACAAGTAGACATCCTCACCAAAGGGTCATGAGAAAGAGCTGAGATAGAGAGCATGCATTACAGCACTGACAAAATATACAACTTTCCTCTAGTTCTTCAATGCTTCCTCCCATCCCCCACCCCACTATTATGACCCCAATTCTACCTTACAAATCCAGCTAGACCAGAGTATGTACACTGGTAGAGCTAAGAGGTCGCAACACAGGGAATCCAGGGCAGAGAAAACCCCCAGAACCAATAATAAGAGTAGTGATACCAGGAGGGTAAGGGGAAGGTGAGGGGAAAAGGAGGACCCAATCACAATGATTGACATATAACCTCCTCCCAGGGAGATGGACAGAAAAGTGGGTGAAAGGAGACAATGGTCGGTGTAAGACATGAAAAAAAAAAAAAGATAAATTATTAAGGGCTCACGAGGGAGGGAGGAAGGGTGAGGGAGGGGGAAAATGAGTTTATACCAAGGGCTCAAGTAGAAAGAAAATGTTTTTAAAATGATGATGGTAACATATGTACAAATGTTCTTGACATAATGGGTGGATATATGGATTGTGATAAGAACTGTAAGACCCCCCCTATAAAATGGTTTTTAAAAAATCAACAAAATCTCCCCAACCTCTATGCTGGAGAGTCTCAATGGGCTGAGAACGAGCTCCCTGTCTCCTTACCTACTTGCAAGTAAGTAAAACTGGACTCTGCTGAAGTTCTGAGTGGCTTTACATTATTCTTTACCTGAACACTGAGTGGTGAACCACTTGGGTCCGGTAACAAAGACACAATGATTCAGTGTCAGCTGCTAACGGAAAAGTGGGTGGTTTTATCTTAAATGAGAAAAAACACATTAAAATCTGTTCCTGTATAGAATTTAGCATAGGAAACCCTATAGGTTAATTCTACTCTGTGTTATAGGGTCCCCATAAATTGGAATTGACTCCCCGGGTCACAACAATAATCTACCTCCTCGGATTGTTTTAAAGTTTAAATGAAATAACAAACTTGTCATTATTAGCAAAGTTGGCTAACCAGATATTCTACGGTTCCCTTGCAGCATATACCCATCAGCAGACTATGGCTCTCCAAATGCTAAGGAGCAATAGGCTATTTGCCAGAGATCCTATACTGCTATGTATCCCCATATTGATATTCCAAACCATCTATAATCTTTCTCTCTCAAATCTATTTTATCATTTGCATTTGTTATTTCATTTTTTCTTAATTTGGTTCAAGTTTGTATGAGTCAATAGGTATGAATGTGAAGAGTTTTAGTGCTTGGAAATTTGGAAACTGTGTAAACAGTTTTTCTTTGGCAAATTAATTTGGGTGAAAAAAATGTTTACACTAGAAAAAAACTATAGGGGGCAATCTAAGAGTTACAAATTTGTATATGATTTTCACTGAGGGGTCCAGCCCCACAGTCAAACGGGGTCCTGGGGACGTGATGGAGCAATTCTAGAAAAAAGGAGATAGAAAAGCAGCGCACAGGGGATTGATCTCCAAAATCAGAGGAAGAGTCTAGGGTTGATTCCACAATGAGATTTTACAGTAATGAGCCCTGCAAGCCATGTGTTAGCACAGCCACAGTAGAATGGGCAAAGTGGTAACCTTCCATATCCTGAGCTCTCTAGGGGCACACTTTACAGGGAGTAACAGGTAAGTGAGAACTAAGCTGTGTGAATCCCTCTTTAAGAATAAGAAACAAAGGGAGCTGGCTGCTCTTTGAGATAAGCATCCTTTAACTGCATAGGTGAAAAGCCAGGTGTCTGTAGGACATTTTATGGAGGGTAGATGTGAGACGGGGAAGCATTCATCATTTTATGGAGGGTGGCTGTGATATGGGGAAGCATTAATCATTTTATGGAGGGTGGATGTGATATGGGGACACATCTGTCCTAGAGAATATGTGCATTTGGACTCTAGCCAAGCTTTCTCTCAGGACTATGAAAGTGAGCTTCACTCGGGCTGGCCTATCTAGTCCTAAATCATGAGTGTGGGGGAGCAAACCACATTCACTCCCTTCCAGGTCCTCAGTCTCCCACAATTTCATAAGCATACTGAAGTTCTAATTAGTCTTAAAACTGAACCTAGAGAGTTTATAACTATGGTAAGTGTATGCTTTTCCCAAAAGACAAGGAACTCCCATTTGTGGGTGGCTAAATTGGCTCACTATGGTATCATGAGACAGTATCATTTTCAGTTCTGGAAACACTATAAAAGTGCTTGCCGTGATGTATTCATCCATTCATCTAATAAAGGATATGATGACTGTATGCTGTGTCCTGGTTCTTCCTAGGTGCGGTTTGTAATTACACAAACGCTTAAAGCATTGGACACTCTGGAGTTTACCTTGTAGAGAAGGTCATAGAAAACAAACCAGTAGCACATCATACTGTTAGGTAGCAAGATAGGGGGTTGGTCCTCTCCATGCTTAGGGGGCCTCCTACAGGAAGCTGGAAACCAATAAAGGCTAAAGGGCATGCACCCATTCAGGGCCCGAGGCAGGCGGGGGGTGGGAGCGCTTCACACCTGGGTTGCCCCCAAACTAGGCCAGGTGGGTTTAATTCAACCAATACCCCGCCCCCGCCTCCCCCACCCCCACCCTGTCTTCTCTGCCTTTAGCTTGGCCTTGCTGGGCTCTCTCTCTCTCTCTCTGGCCCCAGGTCCCACATGTGGGGGTGCAGTCCAGTATTCTGTGACTGTAAAACCTGAAACTTCTTCTATCCTTTATAAAAAACTCTTTTGGATCACGAACCAGGCTTAGGCGTGAATTCTTTCTCTTGTGAAGGCAAGAACAGTGGCATTTCCCACCGGAGGAATCTAACAAGACCATGTTACATACTTTGAAATGATACAGGGAAAAATAAAGGAGATTTTACAATACAAGTGAAAAGAAACCATGTAGAAGAGATTGATGAGTAATTACAATTTTACCACATTGATGCTTGATCCTGGACCTGAATAATGTGACACGAATTACAACTGGGGAGGAATATTTTGTGATAGAATTACATCCCAAGTGCAGCATCCTTCTCTGAGTCTACATGAGGAAGAGCAAGGAAGCAAACGTGATGAAGAAAACTGGGGAGCAAACTGGGTGAAGCAGAACACATTTTGTGGGGCCGGATAAGAGCTTCTGATTTTATAACGCGTTACTGGAGAGCTAGCGTAGTGTTAGGAGTATAGAGTTGATATGATATGGCAGTTCTAATTTATAAAAATTAACCATACTAAAACACAATTAATGCAACAAAATAGTTTAATGGATAAATGAAAGTTTTATCGATGGACATAAAATAGTTTAAAATAATGTATAATCTAAGTGAAAAAAATGTGTGTGCTTTTAATTATATTTAAAATAAGATATGTAAGGGAGGAATTATATCTCTTTTCTTTAAGTAATGTTCATTTGTCTTAGTCAAGCACACAAGATAAATTTATGCAAAAATGACCCAGTCTACAAATAAATACTAACATAATTTAAAAGGAGTACTAATACCTTTTGAAATTTCATTATGGATTTGGAATTTCACATTGTATTGTACATATATATGCTAATTTAGTTTTTATAAAAGTTCTATGAAATAATGTTGGTTGGCTTATATTTTTTAAGTAATATGCTTTGTTGCTTATATATTTGGTCTTGAGTCAGATTGTTTAGGATTGTATTTCTATTCGGTCACTTAAACCTGCATAATTCTACACCACACAATGTATATGTCATCATTCATATTCAGAATCCTCCTTTATAAAATGGGAAATAATAATCAATTCCTATTGGGGTTCTACTAAGGATTACATGAGATAATGCTATAGATAACCCAATATATAAATAATAGTGGATAATATGAACCTCTCCCCTTAAAAACAATGCTTCTAGCTTCACAGCAACTGAGGTAGTTAGTTTATTGTGCCAACCTGGCCAATAAACACATGTGGGGTTAATTGAAAGGAGGAGGCATAAATGGCTCAGTGAGCCTCACCTTTTTAGTTCTTGGGTCTCTTGTTTTCTGATGGTCAGACAAGGGTGCAGCTGCCTTAGTCAGTTCCCTGCTTTAGCTGGCCAGGCTCACTTCCTGCAAGACATCCCTGAGGAGAAGCCACATGGCCATACCCTGATGTAGCCCTGGGTGCTGGGGCAGCCGCATGGAGACACCTGCCAGTGCTGAGATGCTTACATGCTTACTGATTTGACTTTCCTCCTGCAGTCAGCATCATTGTGTCTATTTTGTGAGATGGAGGAGGACTTTGTGGATTGGTGTTGGACATATGGGTTAATGGGTTAGGGTTGGACTTGTGGGCCTGGGCAGCACTGGGTTGGGATGTTTTCTTGATGCTCACTTAACCTTTATATAAAACTCTCTCTTATACATGAGCTTCTGTGGATTTGTTTCTCTAAAGTACCAGACTAACACAGCAAGAGAAAAGCCATCACACAACGACAAACTGACAGACGTGGTAGTCATTGATATTTAGAGACACGAATCTCTTTGTTCAAGAGCACATCAATGAACAGTCTTACTGAGACTCAGATCAGAATCTATAGTGTCTAAAGGCCAACTATGGTGTTATGATTGCTCATCCAATCAGATAATTTCCAAGTCTTAAACTGTTGCTTTCTATTTCTAAATTCTTATAGCAGTTCATTTAGAGTCTTACAATCCATGAGGGCCAGAAAGGACAGCTTACCGTTATTGCTTAAGAGATGAGAATGAGTGTGAATGCCCGCACTACATCTGTGTGAGATGTACACCGAGAATTCCTGTGTTCATGTATGCATATTGTAAGTAAGAGTATCTTTCTAAAACGTACAACTAGCTATCAGAAGTCATTTCAGTGTGCCACTTTAATACAAAGCAGCATTCATTTCTAAAATAGGTTTGAACAAAAGATCTTGTTAATCCCTGCAAATTTAATTCAGCACATAGAGTAATAATGAAGAATAGATATTTTTCACAAAATTGTGGGCAAAATGACAAAGGTTGTTCTCGCCTAAAGAAAGTAATTCTTTTAAATCTAGAACATGTATAAAGGTCCCCTGCAGTTTAAATAAAAACAACTGAAAAACAAGTATTATTCAATTTTCAATTAAATTCTGCCTAAACCCTAACATTTATTTATCTGTATGCTCATAAAATAATTTATTACTATATGGGCTTCAAGTAACCTTGGTTATATAAACGATTAAACCCTTGGCATCTAACTGTTTAGTGCCTGGGTTGAATTCACGAGCCTATCCAAAGAAGAAAGATGTGCAATTTGCTTCCCCCCAAAAAATGACATCCTTGAAAATACTTTGGGAGAGCGTTACTCAGCCTTATCGTGTTGATATGTGTGGAAATTATCTTGACTGCAACAACTACATGAAATTAAATATTGAAAATAGAAAATTTTACAAGTCTTAAAGTGAATGATTCACAAATACATGCATGTGCTATGCCTACCTACTATTACAGCAATCACTCTATGGGGCTATAGGCATATGATATATATATACACATATATATGTGTGTATGTGTGTGTGTGTGTGTGTGTGTATATATATATATATATATATAAAAATATTGCCCTTTTGTACAAATTCTGTGTCTGTTCATTTCTTGGCTGACCTTACAGAGATCCAAAATACTGTCTGTAGTAATATCAGAAATACTGATGCCGGTGGCGATATTTAATTGTGATGCTCTTTGTTATTTGATAGGAGCCCTGGTGGCATAGTGGTTACTCACTGGCTTGCTAAGGGCAAGGTCAGCCCTTTGAAACCATCAGTTACTCTGGAGGAGACAGGCAGGGCTTCAGACTCCGGTATAGTTACGATCTCAGAAAATCACTGGGCAGTTCTAATTTGTCCTGTAGGGTTGCTATGTGTTGGTATCAACTTGATGGCAGTGAATTTGTGTGTTGTTGTTGTCATTATTATATAGTGATATATGGATTTTTTTGCCTTTAAAATAGATACTGGATTAGCATCATAGGAATGGCTCATTTATTTTAAAATAGATCCAATAGTATAAAGGTGAAATATATTGGATTCTATCAATTTCCAACTTCCTGTCCGTGAACTTTTTACTTTGTAATGTCTTCCATGAGTGGATTTGCTTTGGGAATAGTTTTTAGTTGCTGTTGTTGTTTCCACTATAGTTCATGTTAGGACTTTTATTTCCTTTATTTGACATTTTTATAATTTTGTTTTCAAGCCAAATGCTTAAAGATGTTCCGTTTGTGCTGGTGTTGGGTTCTTATCCTTCAGCTTATTCGTAAGTGATACAAACAGAAGGAGAAACACTATTGAGAGATGCCGTCTGCTCCAGAGCACCATATGGGGTCACACGGAGCGCTGGCATGCCGTAGTATCAGAAGACATGCCACCCCTGAAGTCACATCTAACGACTGCGATTGTCTTTATAGGCACCCACGGTAGATTAGTCACACATCAGACTGTTCTCTAAAAATAAACCCTTTCAAGAAACTCTACAGTAGACTACATTTCTATTTAAGTCAGTAAAAATAATAAACTCGAACGATTTATTTCCAAGGCTAGGTAAAATATTCAACAGAAAGCTTCATAGTCCCAAAGTTCCAGATGGAAGGACACATGAAATGTATCCTTATTGTTCACCCTCATGTGTGGATGTGTGTATCATGGATTTGTGATAAACGGAAAACTATACAGAGCTCATTTTAGCAAAAGGTGAAAAAATGTGAAACGTAACTAATGCTTTCTTTTAATACAAAACACAACTCCTATGCTAATGGAAATCCAATGAAATTTTGATTTCCATATAGAAGGCTATTATTAACAATGAGTTAATAGGCTCATGAACTAACAGTACCGCTAACTGAGAACATTGAAAAACTAGAGCGATACCTGTGTTGTTGAACTTAATTTGTTCGAGATTCATCTTCAAACACTGAGAAGTTTGAGAACTGAATGTATTTTTCCCATGAGAAATAAGGGAAACACTAAATAATTGGTTCTGAGGCCCCAAACTACATTTATAAATACAGTTCCCCGGGACTCTCAATTACTATGGAGGCTTTTAGCCTGTTTGCATCTCACTGTCTCAGATACCTCATTGCCACTGAGTTGCTTCTGAGATAGTTAAATTAATAGAAAAGTGCAACAACAAAAAAAAGATTAAAAATAAGCACAATGGCCAATGTCTTAATGCACTAGCACAGCAATATGTGTTGTCTGAAAGAGTGACACTCTCACGGACGTGCCAGCCCTTTGTGTCTGTGGTGGGACACAGCAGGTGACTCACTCTGGATCTGAGCAGGATTGTTCCAGTTGGGTTTTCGGATCCACTATTGAGCAAAGTTAAGAACATTGAGCAGAGTTTTTTCTAACTTTGCTGTTCAAAGGGTGGAAAGTTTGGGCTTGTCGCTATTCCACTGTAGTAACCCACCACAATTAATTCCAATGTAACCATGATGTAGTAGCCAATTTACATGTAGCCATGTTAACAATGTAACCACACTGTATTAATTAACATGAGTGTAGCCATTTTGTACTGAACCAAGCGTGGCCTTTTTGCAACTGCTAGATGCCTCTCCTAACTGTTGTTTTCTGCAACTGTTGGGCCATTGCCCTTTATTCTTGACATTGCTGTTGATGTGTCCAAACCCCCTACTTTTTTGAAAGGTCCCATATTTCCCAATATCAAAACGCTATCTGCCTTTTTCATCCAAGTCCCCCTTTTCTCAATACACTGTGACATCACCTGCCCTGTACACTTTGTTCATGCCATAGTATGCTCCCCTCCCCCATAGTCAAAATTCCTTTAAGGCCCTACATGCAATCACAATCTGTTCTAATACTCCCTCTCCCTTCCATCTTTATTAGTTACTTGACAAATCCCCTTTCCCTCTCTATCTGCCCATCACCCCTGTATTCTTTATATCACTTTATATCTATTGTTATTATTTTTATTAGTTACTTGACAAATCCCCTTTCCCTCTCTATCTGCCCATCACCCCTGTATTCTTTATATCACTTTATATCTATTATTATTATCTTTATATCTCCACTCCTGTGCTTCACAGCTGGGAGACCCAACAGAGCCACTCCTTCACAGTGAGGAGACCCAATAGAAGGCAACATTGCGCTACGGTGACAAGGGCAAATGCATAATAACATACAGACAAGAATACTAAAAATGCATAAGAAGGAAAAGAGCCCCAACAATAATCCAAAAGCCAGGGAAGAAATGTCTGTCATGGAACCAGGATGAGATACTTGCACCCAGAGCAAATGCAGGTCACATCTGTAGGGTGGCCAATTGGCCAAGAAGTTAAACTTTTGAATAACGTTTACTATGCATTTCATTGCTTTGCTAAAACAAAATTTTCATGTTATTATTTCATTTTAAGGTTTTGTGAATCAATATTTAATTTTTAATTTTGTACAAGACAATTTTGGGCTGACTAATAGGAGTTAGCCTGAAATTTGCATATAAAGTCTAAATTTTTTTTCTTTCTCTTTGCATTACAAGGAATCAACTTTCAAGAAATCAAGAAGTATTGAAATGTCACAATGTATTCCTTCTGAATACTACGAATACTCATCGCCCAAATATCGCACTCAGAAAGAGCACTTGAAAAGTTTCTGGAGCCATATAAATTCAGTCCAATTTTCATTTTTGAACATTTGGAAATTGTGATGCAATATGGCAATTAATGATTTACAGTGATTTCAAAATGTATACTCAGTTCACATAGGAATTAAGATCCAGAGAAACCAGTACTTATAATGAATATATAATGACTCTTTCTTAAATTTGAAGCTAGTTCATGAGACTCTGAATGAATAAAGACTAATATTTTACAAATTAAAGTCACTGCTTTTAGATATTATTTTTTTGTATGAACTATTATTATCAGTCTTACTTCTACAAAGAAAATAAAAGTTAGACCAGACAAATCCTATAAGAAAAGGAACCTGACTCCTAAATGCCTTCACTAGACTTCTCAACGAGCCTGAGCTACCTGCAAAAAATTTCTTGGTACATAAAACATCTTCCTGACTTACCGATTTATTTAAGATATTTCTGACAGTATACTCTGTAATAAAACATAAGCTGATAGGTTCTGATAGATTATAGATGTATATATATAGATTGATGGATGGAAAAATAGATAATAGAAGATAGTTATTTCCAACTTGATACATGAAAACATTTAACATTTTTTACGTGCAGAAAGTATTCAGTAGAATAGAATGGTATAATTTAGCTATAATATTCATATAATGGTATTATCTTCTAGAAAATTGGTAGATAAAGAGAATACACTTATTTTGTTGATAATGAACCTTGTTACCTTGTAACAAATTGCTTAGGTAAATTTTATTGTTGTCTATTTTTCTAATGTATGAGCTAATTTTGAAGACTTGCATAGAAAGGAATAATTTAGTTATATTTCAGATAATGACAATTCTTTGAGGTTTTTAATAATTTAACTTTATTTTTACAAAGTTACTGTTTTAATGCATGTTGCTGTAATACAAAAATATTTTATGGTTGCAATATATCACAATTATAGATAGATCACACTTCTATATACATTTGCTCAATTATCAAATAATGAGTAATAGCTAAGCATGTGTTTGTTTAAATATATTAATTATTTTAATTCCTATAATCGATGCATTATAATTGAGTTGTATATAGTCCAAAATATTCCAAATATTTGGAATATAGTAACACTATTATTTGGATAGTAAAGAATTAAGTAAACTACAAACTGTGTTCTACAATGACATCCAAATTAAAAAACACATATAACAATAAAGATACTCATATTTCTCTTTTATAATATTTCCAATATTTAAGTTTATTCCATTTATATACACTTTAGTCAGGTGACTTATTCATCTATGGAAACATTGTGGCAGGACTATTTAAGCTCCTATCCTGGACTTTAACAGATGTTCAGCTGAGCCTTGACAAGGAAGGCAAACGTAAAGCTATTTCTGGCAAATCTTCAGCATTCTATTTGGATTAGATAAGAAGGGACACTTTAACAATATATAATGATAGTTTCCTCAATTAGATGAGAGAAGAAAAGTAATATGTGTACAAGATTAAATGTAACTGACAACACATTAATCTACATACATTTCATATGACTACACATACTGACATTTTAATTCATACTATAAAGTTGCCTTGCTAATAAAAACTGTACTTATAAAAATTATCTTGCAATTAGAATGTGAAATGTTTTATGACATATCAATTATTTTCTGTCAGAATCCAGTAGACGATTTGATAAAATATGAATTCTAATATTTTTGCTCTATTAACCAGTCATTTAAATTAAACCACTATGGTAACTGGGTGATTTTTATATCAATGGAGCCCTGGTGGTGTAGTGGTTTACACGTTGGGCTGCAATCAACATGGTAGGCCATTCAATACCACCAGCAGCTAAGTTGGAGAGAGACAGGGCTTTCTACTCCACTAAACAGGTCCAGTCTCCAGAACTCATAGGCAATGGCTCCAGAACTCAAACAGCACTGACTCCATCGCAGTGATGAAGAAACTCCAGGCTAGGAGTGGAGTCAAATGACAGCTTCATAATACCGTCTTGGGGCTGTGGTCTTTTGTAAAAGAGTGAAGGACTCTGGGAACTGCCTTGAGAGCGTGCTCTCGCTCTCTCTCCCCTGCTTTCTCTCTCTCTGCCTCCTGGCCTCCCCAAATGCTTGCACACCCCTGTGGGATCCTCTACCACAGAATCTGTCAGTGCTCTGCTATGTTTGTACCAACTGGGCATCTATGTGACTCTGTACCCACCAGCCTGCGCTCTTTCTGCATTCTGTAATATGGGCATATGGCTACATGCGTCTGAACAAGGACTTATGGACTAGCATTGAATTGATGGGTTTGAGTTGGACTGGACTGGATATATGCCTTCTGGATATATAATTATTTTTTGATATAAAGCTCTTCCTTATTCATAGAGGAGTGTCACTGGAATTGTTTCTCTAGACAATTAGGAACAACAACCACTTAAATTATTTTAGCCCGTAGCTAGCAGGACATCACATCAGGTAACCAAATATAAAGAGAAATTACACTAAGAAAACCTACTCTCCTTAGGAAGTACTATAATAAAACAAAAAAGACTATTATTCAATCTTTTAAATAGAGGCAACATCTATGAAAAAGGAGCCCTGGTGGTATTGTGGGTTACCTCTATGAGTGACTTTGGAGAAGAAAGTTGTGGTTTCTGCTTCCACTTAAATTTACAGACTCATAAATGTAAAGGCGGCAGTTCTCTGCCGTCCTATAGGGTTGGTGAGAGTGGGAATGGGCGCGAAGGCAGTGGCTGGTAGGAATAGATGATAAAAGAAAGGAGTCCTGCTGGTGCTGTCAGTTAAGTATTGAACTATTAACCTCAAGGTCTTGGGTTTACACTCCCCAGTACCTCTGTTGGAGAAAGAGGATGCTCCAGTAAAGATGTACAATCTCAGAAACTCAGCAGGCCTGCTACGGGTCAGAATCTACATGGTGACAGTAGTTTGTGGGTGTGAATGGGAAAAATAAAGAATAAAGCCACTGAGTGCATTAGCAATCATAGACATTATCTCCATTCCACTGGCAGCTCTAAGAAAATTGGATGATGTTTTGTGCCTATCCTCTAACTGACGGTCATCAAATAGCACGTGTACTCTGTGATAATATAAATAAATGAATAAATAAATAAAATAGAGATTAGTTGAAAGTGTTTCTTTGAGTGGTACTGCATTATTTAAAATTGTTTCCACTGCCATCAGTTCAGTTCCCAGTGTTGTGTTATAGGTCGTCCTAGCTAGAAAATAGCATTGACAAATGG
This sequence comes from Echinops telfairi, assembly GCF_000313985.2. Taxonomy (NCBI): domain Eukaryota; kingdom Metazoa; phylum Chordata; class Mammalia; order Afrosoricida; family Tenrecidae; genus Echinops; species Echinops telfairi. The sequence continues at coordinate 3,310,579 of NW_022111301.1, read as the reverse complement.
GGATTTGGGGCAGATTATATTACGCACAAGCAAAGAACCCCTTCATTTTAGCTTAGACACTGGATCAAACACATCTATAACCGACTGGAATTAAGCTAAGGCCTATACTTTGGAGCCAAGACTGGTAAATCCAAAGGTTAGGCAATACAAACACTGACACAAAGGAGTCTCAACGTTGTCCCGTCCAATGAGTGAAAAAGCAAGGTTTGTTATTTAAGCCACTGAGCTTTGTAATGATATATTTTAGAGGAGTACCGTGGCCAGAGTTGACAACAAAAAGATATAGCATCTGGGGTCTTAAAGGCTTGTAGGCAAACAAGCGGCCATCTAGCTCGGAAACAACAAAGTCCACAGAGAAGAAGCACACGAGCCTGTGCGAACACGAAGTGTTGAAGGAAACAGGCAGCAGACACCAAAGAACAAAAACCATCATTGTGTGACCACCTTC
>NW_022111301.1:3300367-3307195 GCF_000313985.2 Echinops telfairi | reverse complement strand
ATGAGGGCAATAAATGTATAGATGTGCTTTACACAATTGATCTATGTATTGTGATGAATTGTATGAGCCCCAATAAATTGATTAATAAAAAAAATGTATTTAATAAATTTCTAGAATGAGTTCATCAGATTGTTTATAGATAGGAGGTTAATATTTTCAGCCACATGTATGCATAAATATCAGGAACAATGTAAAATGATAAGCAACAAATTAGCCCATTCATAAAAGTAATGATAAAGAATATAGCAAGATAGGAAGCTGAAGTGTAAGAGATAATGTGTTTTCCAACCAATCAAAAGTGAAGCAGTATCGAGGAAAAGATTAAGTGCACCACTGGCAGCAATGTGTGCCATAACACAAAGATCATACTACACATGTATGAAAGGTTTGTGGTGGCTTCAGTGAACACATTGGCCCATGGAGGATACTTACAGTCAAATAGCCTGAAATCAAGTCTAGAAAAAACATTGATGTTTCTTTGGTAATAGAGTTGAGTGAAATGATACATGTCAAATGGAAAATGCATTTTTATGAGCTGTGCTGGCCACAGCTCTCACCACAGGAATTAGAAACCTGAGTGAGAAGGGGAGAGAAGTGTGTACCACCACATCTTGGGTAGTAACTTTCTCAGTACCCAGACATAAATATTAGAGAATTAGATATTCTCTAATTTACTTGGAAAATTTGGCCAAAGAGGATCATAGAAAAGTAATGACCTAGTAGAGGAGTCTAAACTTATAAAAAGATGCAACTGAGGAGCAAGCGACCTCATGTGTTATGAAGTAGAAGCACACTTCATAGAGTTTCCATCCACAAGCACATCACCAGGGTTTTCTTCCACCAATGTTTTGGGTGGTTTGAGCTCCAACGTTTAGTCTAGGTTACTAGCGGGTTGAAAAGTTTGATAGACTAAGCGCAGAATGTTTTGATTTGGGGAGCTGATAATAAATAATAAATAAAAATAATAAAAATAAAACCTAAACAAGTGAATTACCTGAGCACAGAATACAAGAACCTGGATATATTTGCCTAGTTGCCCAGAGACATATTTCAGATTTGCTGTCAACCACTATAGATTGGACTCAATTAAGTGGTAATATTTCACTTCCAGTTTTTAATAGGCCACAAAGTCCTAAGAAGCTGAAGTTCTTTCCATTTTTAAATATTCTAATTCTGTCTCTGATTTCACCTGTCATTTTTTTTTCACCAAAGCACATTGAATGTTACTTTGTTGTGCTCTTACATTTCTAGCTAAAGAAAAACTGAGTTCAAACTTAAAGAACCAGAACATATCCTGGAAGTTTAGCTTAATGTTTTAAGTAGTTGAAGTTTTTAATGTATAACAGCAAAGCTGGGCATGTATTTTACATGCAGAAGAAAAATACACATCCATAAAACAAGAGAGTCAACTTAAAGAGAGTAGACGATTGTCACTGTTATGAGATTGAATCAATTCCTAGTCACAGTGATCTTATGTACAACAGAATGAAATTTTGTTCCCTCAATAAACATTTTTCTAGAACAAAAAGTTCAAATTGCATTTGATTTAAAAAATAGGTGTACCACAAGTCTAAAATAAACATTGCAGTTGAGTTTCCTGTCTTGTGCTTCACTCATGTGTAATAAGAAGATGTGAGTTTCTTGAGGACTTATGGTAAGATGGCAAACTAGGCAGAAACACTACACAGATCCTCCACAACAATGACAGGACCACCTTCCTTTAGCGGTCCACGGTACTTTCACTATTTTTCTCCAGCACCACAATTCAGCAAGCCAAGTTGTGTCATCTGCATAGTGTGGGTAGTTAATAAAACTTCCTCCAATATTGATGGCACATTCTTCTTCATATAATTATTTGGTAGGGTTATGCAAATAGGGTCTGTTTAACACTATAAGTGTGTTAGTCTGAGTGGATTAGAGAAACAAAGTCATATGGGTATGTGAATGCTCATAGGGGTATAAGAAACAAATGCTCACATGGGTATAAGAAAAAGCTATATAGAAAGAGTAATTGTACATTAAGAAAACATACCAGCCCAGTCCAGATTAAGTACATAAGTCCAATATTTGCCTATATATCCCACACCAATCTATAAAGTCCTCTTCAGACTCACATAACACATGCAATGATGCCAAATTCAGGAACATCACAGACCAGTGTGTGGGAAGTCTCGTGGATCCAGTGACATTATAAACATCTGAGTGCTGTCTGGGGTCTCCCCATGGCTTCCGCCTCCAAGGAAGAATACAGGAGTTCCCAGAATCCTCAGGGGAAGGCCATACCCACACAGAAGGTCTCATTGGTTATATAATGATTGACAGGCTAGACTCCAGCCCTTCACTCTTAATCCTCAAATTGACAACGTATTCTATAACTACCACACTCGTCGAGGGGATTGGTCAGTTTTTTAAGCAGTAGCAGAGAAGGAAATCCTATGGGCCTTGGAAAGGCACGTTCAAGATCTGTCTGAAGTGACATTGGTTATTGAGGTCAGATGCTATTGAGGCCAGAGACTGTGACGAAGAGACTCAGAAAAGCAGTACTGAAAAGGTACCCATTTTCTTTGTCTGGCCTGAGACTATGGACACAACAGGTGGGCCGGTTTCCTGGCCCATAGCGGCAAAGGCCAAGGCCTCATGTGGCTGAGAGGCTGAGAAGTGGAGAGAGACCGAGTGCTGGCTGAGGATACCAATGACGATATCCTTACTTGTTGCTAATGCCGACTTGTGGTAATGTATAGACTCCCCTTATTGATTGTGAGTGTTGTCTGGGAATTCTGCGTGGCCATTGCAATGAATTGTCAAATTCAGCATGGATGTACTGACATCGGATGAATAGTTGGTGTCAGAATAGATAATGAAGGCTGGGGCACAGAGGCATGCCTGACTCTTGTCTGGTGGCAAAAGGAAGCCAGAGGAGGTCAGATATGCCCACCTACCTTGCTATTCATTGCAGTGAGTTATTTATAAATGTAATTACCCATGTATTTTACTGCCCAACAATGAGAATAATAATACTGTTAGTGAGATCACACCATCCAATTATCAACGGAAACAAGTTTCATTTTCAGAGGTAACACCAAACCACAACAAAAATTGTATACACGGAGGGAGCATAGTGACTAGCCACTATATTAAGGAGTATCTTGGATGATAATAATGTTACAAAGGTGTGTTTAATTTTTGAAAATGCATGTAAATCTGCCTTTGTCACCTAGGAGCAGTTGTGTTTTAATGTTATACTTTAATTTTAAAATTCACTTAAAATCAATTTGATAATCTCCAGGCCTCGGGAAAGCTTGCTGAACATATGAAAAGCTTCAAAAATGCATCAATGTTATTAAAAGTTCATCAATGTTTTAAAAATATGATGGAGTTCTCCACAAACTTTGAAGACCCCTCCAATCTGTAGAGCTGGTGAATGTTGTACTGATGTTGATGACTACATGCCAGGTTCGACTCTAGTATTCATTTCTCATAAAAATAGTGCCAAAAAGCTAATATTAACCAATTTTATAAAAAATGAAATTGAGGCGTAGACAGACAACTTCCCTTAGGTCAACGATGTAGTAAGAAAGGCTGTAGGCACAGGCTTTGTAACTGCAGCATCCGCACTGAGAGGTTTCTGTTGGTGAACCTCCTCTCATGTCATAAAGGCTGGGTCTTCTAGGCAGAGCACTTGTGTTTTCAGTTGTGGGAAGTCTGTTATAGTAAGTCCATGATACATCTCAGGAGCCTGGTGGTCCTGAGGGATAGGTGATAGGCTGCTAACAGCAAGACAGTTTTCAAACCCATTGGCAGCTCCTTAGGAGAAAGTTGCGGCTGTCTGTTACAAGAAAAATCTAGTCTCAGAAATCCTACGTAGGATCAAGAGAGGTGAAATGAATTCAGTGGTCGCTGGTTTTTATTATAAATCTAAACATTACTATGACAGTAGCATTGTAAAATATTTTATCTCACATATATTAACATCTAGCAAACTCTCCATCTTCTGCTGGTACATTCATTTTCAGGTTAGTTTATAGTCCACTTATTTTAGGTTATAATTCAATTATCTGAGGTTTTAGATTTTAAGCATATTTGAGGCATGTTTTTCTGCAACTATAACCACTTTCTGTTGACTGAATTCAAGAAATAGTCTATACTTTGCAGATATCTAGGTTGATAATACTTCTTAGCTTCCAGAATCAAAAAGCTATATGCTCTGACATCTATTACCTTTGCCTTACATTCTTCAATCTTATGAAAAATCATGTAAAAAGTTCCCTCACAACACAGACTGTGTTGATTTCACAACACAAACTCCAATTGATTAACAACATTAGCCATCTTTCTCATGTACAAGAGGATCTTCCGTAACTTTGTTTTTCCCTTCTGGACATACCTCTCTGCAATGAAGAGCAGGGGAGGCCACATCTGACCTGCTTTGGCTTCCCTGTGGCCATGGGACTGGGCTCACACATGCCTCCAAAGCCCGTCCTTCTTTGCTTATTCTGACACCAACTATTCCCTGCACTTAGCTTATATCTATGCTGCATTCCATAATTTGTTGCAATGGCCACACAGAACTCATAGATGATACTCAAGATTAAAGGGGTTTATTTGGGAGGTTAATAGGTTACTACAAGTCAGGACCAATAAACAGTAAGGATAGAGTCACTGGTCCACAACAACATCTCTCCTCAGCCAGCAATCGAGTCTCTCTCTGGTCCTGAATCTCTTGCCTTTTGTCTCCATGGGCTAGGAAGTCACACCACTGTCACTGTGTCCACAGTCTCCTCCAGATGAAAAGAGGCACCCCATAGTCCCACTACTGCTCCTCTGGGCCTCTGGGTCACAGGCTCTGCGGCATCTCAGAGATGTGGCCTCAGCCAATTCAAACACCTTGGTGTTTTCTTCCAGTTGCCCTCTCTGTCTCTATGATGGCTCTTACACGCAGAGACAGTGGCTTTGATAAAGATTTGTTTTTTTATTTCAGCTGACTAGACCCTCAAGAAAAATAAAGGATGGTATCTTAAGTCATAACCTCTAGTTGAGTCTAAAGATACTCCCGTGGAACAAATGGCGTGACTTGGTTCACACTTCTACTAAGGTCAGAGTTTAACCCCACCTTCATTAATTTTGTCATTAGTACACTTGAGAACTCCTTCAAAAATGGTATTATAGCCATAGGCATAGAGTCCAGAATTATAACACATCACCCAGGGAACCATGGCTATAGAAGGACCATATAAATTGACTATATCTCACTCTTTCAGGAAGAGAACTTATTTTTGTTGATTGCAGGTATTTGATTTTTTACCTCCTCCTCAACTATTTTCTATTGCCAAAGTCTTTTAAGTATCCACTATCCTATAGCCTTATCACAAAAATCATCATTATTAAAATGGCTTAATTCTCCTGACTTTTGTCAACCATCTCTCCATTCTGATGCTATTCTACTAATTTAGAAATCTGGACCTGAAATTTCAATCTCACCCTTAATTTTATTACCTATTCTTCCAGTTTAACTACATAATGCCTTAAGTTCATCGTATTTAAATATGACTTGTGGTTTCTGAAGAAAACTCACATTTCCTGGTATCCTTCATTTTCCACTCTATCTGCTCTCTGATCATCTCCTATAATCACACCTGAGAAGTTATAAGCACCCTAACCATTGCTCTCTTGCACGATGCTTTTCAAAGAGGTAGTCCAACCAGAAATGGGAGGGGCAGAAATTTATAAATTTCTGTTATTTTATGACCCTGATTCCTTACTGAGGAATTGCTCTCTAATGAAAGTCATTTGAGTCCTTGACGAGTTGGCTGCATTTTGGAATGTCACTTGTTTCCAGAGTGGTCAGTGGCTGGTACAGTTAATTGATACTCGAAAAGTCCCTGGAAAAATAAGTCTACAGAGGGGGGTTAAAGAACTGTAAGATAGCGGTGATCCTGTCATGCTGTAGCAGGATCAAGTTCTCACTATGACATAGGAAGAGACACTAGGATGCCAAATATCGATGGCGCTTCATTGTTAGGGTGATGTGGTGGTCACTTCTCAGTCTCTTCAGGCTGTTCTTATGTTTCCTAGATTGATGAAAACTCCCATACAAGATTTTTTTAAAAATATCTATTTCCTAGACTCTCTCCCACTACAATTATCTTATCAGTCAGTGTTTTATCTAGAAGATGGAACACTACTCTTGGAAATGTTGTGAAAATATTTTAATATGCATGTGAAATCCTCTACAAAAATTTAAAAGATTTCATTGTTGTTTTAGCTTTTGTTTTATTTTCTATTGTTGCTTTGTTCTGCTAGGTCTTGTGTTTGTGCATATTGCTGTCTCTGCATGTCTATCTGGATGGGATAGGAGGGATAACCAAGCCAGAGGAGAGAACCAACAGGATAACAATTCCGGGGGGACATGGAAGAAGGGGAGGCGGGGGGAAAGGAGTGGGTGTGAACAAACCCAGGGACAAGGGAACAACAAGTGACTGAAAATTGGTGGGGGAGAGGGTGTAGGAAGTCTGGTAGGGCTTGATCAGGGCAATTTAACCCACATGAAATACTGACACCCAAATGAAGGTTGGACATGATAGTGGGACAAGGGGAAAGTAAAAGGAAATAGGCAAAGGGGATTTATAGAGATCTAAATACAGGTATTTACATATGTAAATGTATTTATATATGACGATGGGGAAATAAATCTATTTACATATATTTATACGCTTAGTATTAAGGAAACAGGTTGACATTGGGCCTCTACTCAAGTACTCCCTCAACACAAGAACACTTGGTTCTAATAATCTGACACTCTGAGATGCTCCCCTTCCCAACAGGATTGCT
>NW_022111301.1:3297316-3299670 GCF_000313985.2 Echinops telfairi | reverse complement strand
TGAGGAACTGATACCAAGGGCTCAAGTAGAAAGAAAATGCTTTGAAAACGATGATGGCAACATGTGTACAAATGTGCTTGACACAATGAATATGTGCATGGCTTGTGATAAGAGTTGTACGAGCCCCCAATAAAATGATTTTTTAAAATTAAAAGATTTATATAGGAGACCTCCACATAAATGTAAGGTGGAGTTGGGAGAGGTATACCATCAAGAAGTATGCCATAATATTCCCTTTGGGGGGAAATATATATGCATACACACACACACACACACATGCACACACACACACAGTGATGTTTGGGTTGTCCAATTGAATTCATACAAATTCATGTTCATATACTGGAAACTTTGAGAATGGAACATATTTTTCCTTTAAGAAATATGGAAAACCAAATAATTGGTTCTCAGGCCCCAAAATTACACTTATAAATTCATTTTCCCAGGATTTAAAATTACTATCAGGCTTTTAGCCTTCTTTCATACCACTGTCTTACATACTCTATCACTTCCAGTGGTTTCTGCTCTATCCAAATTAACAGTTATGTTTCAACATTTCTTATGATCTGGTTTTGTTGTTTTGTGGTTAATGATTTCACACCTTTCTCTACATTAGATGCTTTACTCTTATTTTCAAATATGTTGACTGTGTCACTTAGCCATGTTGTATGTAGCCTCCAAATCAGCCAGTGGGGACCTGATTAAAATTCTACAAAGGTTTATTTCTTTAATTCTATCATGGTTCTCCATTTTCTTCTTAACTTTACTGTTAGGTATAAACAACTTTCCTTTGGAGACATAGTTATGATATTTTGCACAAATAAAGTAAAAGGGGGAAAAAGCAGACCGGCAATTGTTGTAAGGCACTAACACAAGCACAATCTGTTGTGTGAGTGAGAGTGGCACTTAAACTGAAGCATCACCCCTTGGTGTCCTCAGTGAGACTCAGGCATGACTCACTCCCTCTCAGCCCCTAAGTATTTTTTTCAAGTTGAATTCTCAGTTCAACAATCAAGCAAAGACCGAAATGATTTTTTTCCCTAACGTTGCTGTTAGAGTAGTGCAAAGCTCAACCTTGGAGCCAATGAACAACCAAGGTGTCATTGCATATACACATTGTATAGCACACTGTTGAGGACATGAGAAAATTGGGGAGTTGAAGAGGTCTAGATTAAACTGATCATCTGGAAGATAACGTAAAGACCACCTCTTATTTTGCATGATTAATGCATTGAGAGGGGTGCAATCTGCAATCAGAAAACTTATAGATGAGGAAAAGGATAGATGCAGCTGGAGTGAGGGAGTCCCGTAATAAAGACACTCCAGGGCCCACGACTTTATTAGGGGAAGGCTCCACTACATTCCCTGCATGCAGCCTGCAACACATCACAGGTGTACACATAAAATGGTAGTTCGCAATTCTTTGATAGTATACAAAGGAGCATTAACACATCAGCCAAATTATTCACAGATGGGAGGGGAGGATGAGGCTGGGAACATGAAGTAACTGATAAGTTAGCAGACAGCTGCCTGCTGCTGCTTTTGTCAGAGAATAGGAGGCAGATGTCCATTTATCTCAGGTTAAGAGGCAGGCCAGTCATTGCTTCATCAGCTCCCACAGCTGAGCCATCAGTTTTTTCCCAGGAGTCATTGACCAAGGAAGATTGTGGTCCTGTCCCATTTGACTAAGGAGTAAACAGCTATCCCCCCACATCACCAAAGACTGATGAAATTTTCTATCTGAGCTGAATCTCATGGAACAGTTTAAAAAACAAACAACATCAAAAGACCTATAGATCCATGAGTGTAGGGCAGTCAATTACTTAATGTGGTTCTTCTAATCAAAGTCTCTTAATTCCCCAAAAATGACCTTTCCTTATAATCTATTAAGAAGGTAAAGAAGATCCTGATAGGATTGACCTGTGAGTAATTGAGAATAAGATTCCCTGGAGTGGCATCATGCTGTGAATTAAATGAGCCCTCTGAGAAACAGGAGGAGGGATATTATTACCAGCAAGAGCTAGAGGGGGAGGCTGTCTTCTGGGCCCAAGAGCTAACACAGTAGCTCTCAACCTGTGGGTCACAACCCCTTTGGGGGTCAAATGATCCTTTCACAGGGGTCCTCTAAGACCATGGGAAAACACATATTTCCAATGGTTTTAGGAACCAAGACAACGCTCCTCTATCTGTCTCCACGTGGGTCTGCCCACATGCAGATATGCTGATCTGGTGAGAAAGAAGCTATCTCAACCTTCTCACTATGTTAGCTTTTTATGCATACTGTCGCAAAATGTAGTAATGTACTTTCTCCATGCGGGCTTTGATGCTTCTCAGCTAGATGGCCACTTGCTTAT
>NW_022111301.1:3293086-3295842 GCF_000313985.2 Echinops telfairi | reverse complement strand
CAGACAGTGTAACATATGACAAAATAATAATAATTTATGAATTATGAAGGGTTCATGAGGGAGTGGGGAGTGAGGAGGGGGGGGGCGGGAATGAGCAGCCAGCATTAAGGGCTCAAGTAGAAAGCAAATGTTTTGAGAATGATGATGGCAACAAATGTACATATGTGCTTGACACAGTGGTTGTATGTATAGATTGTGATAGGAATTGTATGAGCCCCCAATAAAATGATTTTTTTAAAATGTAGTAATGTAGTTTGCTGTTGTTATACTAAGACTGTTACCCATGCTACACCATCCTTCAAGACAAAGTTTCATTTATTTGTAATTTATAAATAAATATTTCACAACATATAATTATATCTTGCTTTTGTGATTAATCACTATGCTTTAATTATGTTCAATTTGTAACAGTGAAAATACATCCTGCATATCAGATATTTACATTATGGTTCATAACAGTAGCAAAATTACAGTTATGAAGTAGCAACATAAATAATTTTACAGTTGAGGGTCACCACCACATGAGGAACTGTATTAAAGGGTCGCAGCACTAGGAAGGTTGAGAACCACTGCTCTAACACAAGGGGCCTCCTGGATCCATATGTCAAATATACCATCAGAGGGCCACTGGGAGAACCAGGAGTCAGAGCATGTGACAGAGTTAGAGATGTCCGAAACCACGGAGCAAGTTGAGTATTTTTGTGCAGGAGGCTGGCTTTCCGAGTTGAGTGCATCTTGGCACTAAATTGGGGAAGCTGGTTTTACTGACACTTGGGAGTGGAACTGAATGTCTTTGGGCTGAGGCTTCCTGGCTTGAAGTGCCTCTGGGCACTTAATTCAGGGGGCTGGGTTTACCACCCACTGAACTTTTGCTGAATGCATTACAACTGAGGCTTACAGCAGAGTGGTATCCCCCTCTGTTCGACTGGGCAGACTAGAAAAGCAAATCCAGCAACATTCATATATGTGTGAGAGAGAACTTTATATCAAGCAGTAATTATGCATCAATAAAACATCCTAGCCCAGTCCAGATCAAGTCCATAAGTTCGATATTAGTCCGTAAGTCTGATTTTAGCCCATGAATTCCTCTTCAGACTCACACAGCACATGCAATGATACTGAATGCAAGGTGACCACAGGCCAGTGGGTGGTAAATCCTGTGAATTCAATGTCAGTAGACACCTCTCCAGGGTTCTGGCTGCCATCAGCCTGACTCCATGTGGTTTGTCAACGGGAATGTGAAGCAGAGAGAGAGTGAGAGTGGCCTGCCTCTTCTGATGGCAAAATCAAGGGAGAAGAAGTTCCCAGAATCCTCATGAGAAGGCCACCCTGCAAGGAGGCATCATCAGGCTGATTGACGAGCTAGATTCCACCCTTCATTCTTTTACCAAGTTGACATAAAATCGCATAACTACCACAGACCACCCCTTGTCAATTTGACATCTTTACACAACTTTTAGCCATACATAATTTTTAAACAAAACAATAATGAAATCATATCTGTACACACTAAGAAAATAAAACTAAAATGCATGCAATTCAATATGTGCCAGCCTCATTTAAACATAATATTCTATAAGTGAATAAAACAACCATAATCTATGCCTAACAACTGCAGTTAAGTGAAATTCTACAATTTAATCCTATGAATTCATTCAACAACCTATGAAAGTTTGTAAGCCCGTCACTTCATGCCTTCATCCACCCAATTTTGGCTGTCCAATTTCTATACTGCCACTTATATAAACCCAGTGCTCTGAGAAAACAATCATATCCTTTGATGTGATGGATCTTCATTTAGGTTGGAAACCTGTAAGTCTGAATCCATAAGCAAAGTCAAATCAGGACAGACCACCGAGGCTCAAAAATCTTATCTTCATGTGGTTGGGTTCTGGTGAACTCAATGTGGGACTCAGCCTCACTTACCCCCACCAGGGTGCCCATTGGCTGCCTTGCCTTTTGACCATGGCCCCCTTCACAAATTCTCAACAACCCTAACCCCCTTGTGCTAGGTCATGAATTTCAGATCATCCAAACAGCTTCTCCTCTAGTCCTTGTGAACCAGGTATATGGGGGTCAGTGCCCAGACTCAACCCGTCTCTCCATTGCTGATTTCCTCCCACTTTCACTCAACAAGTGGATCCAGATAGTCACCTACCAAGCATTTCAGATGGCCTGCAGACTCCCTTTCATGTTCAGTCTTAAAGAGAAGAGCCCCTTAATGACTCCAGATTTTTCAAGCCTCACATCAAACACTAGTCCCTGGTATTACAATGAGTTAGCGCTGGTCAACTAGAGAAACAAATCTAGGGACATTCATATATGTATAAGAGAGAACTTTATATCAAGAAGTAATTATGCATCAATAAAACAGCCCAGCCCAGATCCAGTTCATAAGTTTGCTATTTGCCCATAAGTCTGATATTAGCCCATGAATTCCTCTTCAGACTCACGCAGCACATGTGATGATGCCAAATACAGGACAATCACAGGTCAGTGTGTGGAAAGTCCTGTGGAAAGTCCCATGGCAGTGGATGTATCTCCAGGGCTCTGGTGCCCATTAGTGTGGCTGATGTGGATTGTGAACAGGAATGTCAAGGAGACAGTGAGAGGGTGGCTCACCTCTTCTGATGGCAGAATCAAGAGAGAGGATGTTCACAGGATCCTCCTGAGAAGGCAGCATCTACAAGGAGGGATCTTCAGGATGTGACCTGATTGACCCGCGAAATTCCACGTCTTCATTCTTTTTTTTTTTT
>NW_022111301.1:3248123-3291894 GCF_000313985.2 Echinops telfairi | reverse complement strand
GTTGGGTTAATGGGTTAATGTTGGACTTGTGGGCTTGGGCAGCATTGGGTTGGGATGTTTTCGTGATGCACACTTTTTTTCATAAATCTCTCTTATACATGAGTTGCTGTGGATTCGTTTCTCTAAAGTACCTAGACTAATACAAATGCCTTCCCAACATTAATACCTCCAGAAATTGTAATTGCAATTATATTGTGCAAGATACTAAATTATTTACCTTAATCTGTACTTTATTTTACTCCCTTAACATATAATAGTTATATGAAATTTCTCTCCCTTAAAATATGCTAAGCTCCTCCCTAAATCACTTTAGATATTCATGCTATTTAGAATAAACTAGGTGAAAATGGATAAAAGCTTGACCAGCAATAAGGCTGGTTATTCTAATCCACTCAGAAGTGCGTGAGGAGAGACCTGGTGATCTACTTCAGAAAGATCACAGCTACTGAAAATTCTATGGAGTATATTTCTACCATGAAATATACTGGGGTGGAAAGAAAACCAAATCGAGCCGATGGCAATTGGTCAGTCTCTCATGCCCCTTCTCCTAGATAAACCTTATTACTGATGTGTTAGTTCAATAGTTGTTTCATGAGAAAGGAGGCTTTCCTTTTTGATTACTCTCATTGTATTTCAATTTTAATTGCCCTGGTATCAATGATCACTTATGGGGAATTTTTAATATTCATGAATATTAACTATGTAATTGTCCTCTCTGTCTTCACCAAAGAAAGGATGAACACAGGGCTGGTCATCTATACTATTCTGTGGACTTCTGAAGCACTGTCTAAGGAGCCCGGTGGTATAGTGGTTACAAATTGGCTGCTAACCGTGTGGTCAGCAGGTTGAACCCACCAGCTGCTCCGAAGGAGAAAGATGAGATTTTCTACTCCCATAGAGATTTTCAGTCTCAAAAACTCACAGGGACAGTCAGATCCTGAACCACAGGATCACTTACAGTTGACATCAGCTTGATGGCAGTGGATTTGGATCTGGTTGAAAGCAGTGCCTTGCATGAAATAGTCACTAGATCTAGTTGAATAAATTAAATTAATGCATAAAACCGGTCTTGTTTTTTGGTTTGATCTTTGAGAACCTATTAACTGCTGAGACACAACAATGCATTCAGAGGTGCCAGCAATCTTAAAGTTGACACAGAATGTGCACAGTTGTGTTACGTGAGAGAGCTTCAAAAGGATCCTAGAAAAATGGAACTAAACGATATATGAGGCTGGATGAGTCAGAACTGACATGAGAGCAACTAACACTCATTTTTATATGTTTTTCCTGGTGATTCATCTTATGTGCCCACTTGACTAAAGTATGATATACAGTTGTTTAGTCAAATGCTCGTCTTGATGCTGCTGTGAAGATATTTACATGCAATTAACATTTGACTCAGCTGGATTTAATTGAAGTAGATTAGCCACTCTAACAGTAAAACCCATGGTTTCCCAAAGGATTCTACCTCGAGTATGTAACATAACTGGCATTTCCAGCCTGACTTGTGGATTTTGCAATTCTGGTTACCACACTTGTGAAGCCATTTCTTAAAAATCAATCTCTCTATATAGTTTTCTATAATTAACCTATCTGGTTAAAATAATATATTAATTATGTGTGTGTGTGTGTGTGTGTGTGTGTGTGAGAGAGAGAGATGGTACTATGACATGGGTGTTGGACTACACACTGCAAATATGTGCTTCCACAAGCCACTACCAGAGAGAAAGAAGAGGCTGTCTCCTCTCATAAAGGTTTGCAGCCTCTGGACTCTATACAGTGTTGGCATGTCTATCCTGACTCATAGAGATCCTATCCTATTTAGCACTCCCCGGCAGTAATATTTATGGGCACAGGCAGCCTCATCTTTCTCCCACAGAACTGCTGGTGGGTTTGAATCATTACTTTGTGGTTGTAAGTACAAATCTTACCGGAAAATCCTTACTGACATAACTTCTGTGGGGCAGAGGATAAGAAGCATTGAAGGGGTCGTCTGCTTCTATAATGATTTACAGCTTTAAAACCCAATGGAGCTGCTCATGTCCCATAGGACAAGTACAAGCTGGAATCTACGCAATGCAATTGGCTCTCTTAGTTTGCCATCAAGAAGTTGTGTCTTCCACCTAGCAATTGACAAAAATAAAACATATGTACATCTTTGAGAAATGTAGGATGACATTGCACGATTAAAATTTTATTTTCTATTTCACACTGTCAAAAATCTACATGTCATAAATATTGGCACAATGAGTATTTTTTGCTGAATGTACTCTACAGAATGAAAAAATAAACAAAAGAAAAAAGAAACTCAAACGATGTCAACAACTTTATAAATTCATCTTTAACAAAATCACTCCTTTAAATGTCTAAGAAGTTTGATAATACCATTAGAATGGTGCACACATTAAAAATACTGCCATGAAGAATTTTATAAGACATACTTTACAAATTACTTATAGCAGTAAAATGACTGCCATAGCTAATCCAACAGTCATTTTCAAATTATCTATCAAGTAATAAATTTCCATTGAGTGTAATAAAGTAGATTATTTAAAAGGTTCCAGGTCATTTGTTAAGAACTCATTATTTACAATAATATTTTTTATAAATAGGAGAAAATCACTACTTGTGTTTTACACCCAGTTCATAATAAATACTTCAGGAAATTATTTGAGAAATTATATATATAAAATACTATGACTGAAGTCAGTCAAAGCTAATTAAGCTTTTTGTCATTGATAATATTTTCAATTGTGCATATTTGCAACCATATCAGTATTGCTTATTTTAAAACTGTGACTTGAGAGAAAGTATGAAATAGAGTGGTCAAGAGCTAAATCCAGGCTAAGGCAATTACTAGTTGTTTGAACATAAGCAAGATCTTATTTGTAAAATGGGAGTGATAATAATGTCTACTTCAAAGTTCCTTCGTTTTAAGTATTAAATGAGTTTCTATACGCAACACACCCAAAACAGTATCTATGACATGCTTCCACCTGTCTAAGTGTTAGCTAGTAGTAGTACAAAATCACAGTAGTAATAATATTAGTGAGGGTAGTATTAATCTTAATAGTAGAAGTAGTGATAGGACTCATCATAAACACTATCTCATCAATCTTATGAAGTGTCAGTAAAGGTTTTATGCATTGGACATACCAACCATTAAACAAATTGCAAACAGAACTGTTGTTTTAGAGAGCTTTGCTTGTAGTAGGGAGAAACATGAAAAATAAGTACTTCAGTGAAAAACAAACTCCCTGTCATGGGGTCAATGCCAACTCATAGAAACTGCATCTCTTGAGACTGGGAATAGAAAATCTGGCCTGTCTCCTGAGGAGCGGCTGATGGTTTTTAGCTGCCAACCATGAGGATTGCATCCCAACACACAACCACTACATCACCAGGGTTCTACATTAGAGGATACAGGAATTAACATGGTATCAGTAAAAGTAAAAACAAATTCATACAGATTTCTATTGTAATTGAGTTTCAGACAAAAAGAAACAATAAGTGTAAGATCCTGGTAGGAAAAATCATTTCTATAAAAAAAATCTAATTTAACTATAATTCCTTAATTTGTAATAAAGTCGTTTTAGCATAAATTTATTTGCAGTAATTTTATTACAATGTATAACATAAATTTATACTATAGATTTGTATGCAAACCCATTCCACAAATTCATAGCTGTCATATACCGAATGTAGATCATATCACTCAAATGTGAATGAAACTCTTCCTCAGGGTTGCTGTAAGGTCTGAAGAGCTCTTGGTTGAGAGCTGGTTGCCTTGCAATCACGATAAATGCCTGTGTGTTGAGGTCAACTTCGCCAGGGACTTTCTAAGGCTCTGGTTTTTCAGAAGCAGGTCGCCAGAAGACCGGACTTCAGAGGCATCTCTGCGTGGATTAGAGCTGCCATTCTTGTGGCTAGTAGTCGATCACTTAATCATTTGTACCAACTTCTCAAAAGCTATTAGTTTCTTTCCTCATCAAATTTATTTCAGGCCATGTATCACACTACAATTTGTAAATTTGAGTTTGTTTATAGCTTCCTCTATCTTCACAGTTAAACATTTAGTTCATACAGACTCATCTTCCCATTGACAAATATGAACTGTTTAACAGTAAATTAATTGTAATAATTATTTTTACATATATACATATTTAATTACTAAAATACTTATTTTTCTGTATTTGTTTACTTACTTGCTTAATATTTTGACCCGTCCAGTTTCTTAAATATACTCTGTCAGAGCACATGTGATTAAAATAGTATAACAAAATTTGTGAAATTTTAATATTTCTACCCAGATATTGTTATATTCTCACTGTCTAAACATTGTAACACTGAATATATAGACGGAAAGCTCCATAGAATGACTGAGAAATGGATGGACATGATCGCTAGCATTATGCATTTTATTACATTTATTTTCTCAAATCTTTTGGGATTCATATATGGATTAAGTTTTTCATTTTGAACAATAATATGAAGGTGGAATGTTGATACAATCATGTGTTAAATAATTTTAATATCAACAAAATCATCATTAATACGTAGCAGGGTAAAAGAAACATGGTCTAGGAACACCTCAAATGATTTGTGCTCAACTGCTTATCTCATTTCATTTCAAATCTAACCTGTGACACCACAGGAGAAAAGCTTGACCATCTATTTCCATAAAGGCCATTTATTCGGTAACATAGGATCAACATGTGTTGGAGTTTAGTCAATGGCAACAGGTTTGATTTCTAGTTATGCTTATATTGAACAGTATCAACAGTATTGTGGTAACTATTATTAATAATAGTATTGTCTTCATTACAACATTGAAAATGAAATAAACCATGAAAAAGCCTATAAATTTCCATATGTTTAACACTAAGCTTTCCACATAAGAACTACTGGAATAAGGAAAAGTGTATAATGTTTTGAAAAACAAATGATAGGAAATATGGAATGTTAAAATAAAAAAAAATTAATGTATTCTAGAAAATAGTCTAATTTTTTATCAAACTCATTTAATAATAGAATTGATTCATATTGCTATAGAATTGAGTAGAAATATTCCAATAACATGAAAATAAAATTGTATGATTCTAATGGAATACTAAAATTAGACATAAAAGCATAAAAATATTCAAGAAAACCAATTATCATCTTATCTGATTATAGACTATTAGGTCTACAGAGTTCCATTAGGAATGGATTTATTTCACTTGCTAATTTTATTTTTGAGCCTCTAAAATCTCATTTCGTACTTCAAAATCACATTAAAAAGACATTTTAGCATACTTTTCATTCAGTATGTTCCTTATTTTACCCCCAGTGGGCAAAATTTGGAAGACTGTGAAGACACAAAAGGGGAAAAGAGAGTAATTTTACAATACCCCAATTTGATAATATTCTTGATGAATTTTCTTAACTTTGTAACAGTGTAATAGTAAAAAGCTGCAGTATAAAAATTTCTCACAAAATGTTCCATTCTTTTGTCTCTTTCATGGGGAGCCCTGGAGGCTCAAATGTTAGGCCCACAGCTGATAACTAAAAGATTGGCAGTGTGAACTCACAGAGCAGCTCTACAGAGGGAAAGCTCTGACCATCTGCTTCCATCAGAGTTCCCAAACCCAGACTAAGCCTGCTGATAGCAACCCTAAAGGTTAGAGGAGAATGCCTCAGAAGGCTTCAGAGGTTGTAAATCTTGACAGAAACAGCTCTGGTGCCTTATTTTTCTCCTATGGATTGACTGTTAGCTTTGAATCACCAACCTTGCAGTCTATACTCACTCTGACATTTACCTGTCTCACAATTCTCTTCTGACATATAGGATTGCTTTGAGATCAGTTCAGTTTGATAAACAGTGCCAACAGTACATGAGGTATTTTAATCATCTTGTACATTGTTACATATAAAGTTCTTACTTATGTGATATTCCCTTTTAATATGCCGGCACACTTTTTAAAAGATATTGTACCTTATCCTCCCTCAAGAATTAATATTCCTTGCTTCTTAGCATCTGATGTACATGACCTCTTCAATGTCTTGAAAAGCAAGGACACCACTTGTAGACTATGGTGCACCTGACTAAACCCAGGATATTTTCAGTGATCTGATATGCGCTGGAAAGTAGGACATTGAATAAGGAAAACCAAAGAAGAATAAATGCATTTGAATTACAGCGCTGGAAAAGAACATTGAAAGTACCATGGACTGCCAAAAGAAGAACCAGATCTGTTTTAAGTGCAGATACAATGCGCCTTAGAGGTAAGGATGGCAAGAGTTTATACATACTCTGGACATGTTTCAGGAGAGACCAGTTCCTGGGGAAGGACATCATTCTCAGTAAAGTGGAGGAGCAGCTAAAAGGAGAAAGGCCCTTGGCAAGATGGATTGACACAGTGGCTGCAAAAATGAGTTCAAACAGAAGAACAATTATGAGGATGGCACAGGACTGGGCATTGTTTTCTTCTGTTGTAACAGGGTGTCAGTGAGCCAGAAACGGACTCTACAGCATCTCATAAGAACACTTCATAGCAAGAAGACCTTGTGGTGTAGTATTTAAGTAGTTGACTATTCACCAAATGGTCGACAGTTGAACCCACCAGTGACTGTCTGGAAGGAAAATGTAATGTTCAGCTTCTATAAGGATTTGATACCCAGGAAACTTTATGGGATATTCTTCCTATCCAATAGGATAACTATTCACCATGAGTAGTTATCAACTCAAGGCAAATAGTTAAATATGTACCTTTCACCATATTTGCTTACTTTTTAAACTTGGCAAGCATTCTCAGTACATTTTATCTAGAACAACTTTAATTATTCATTCCCCAAGACCATTTTATTTCTAAATCAGTCCCATCTTTAACACATTTTCATGCTTGATCTCTATCTAAAAGTGTCCATGTTTTATTATTTAACTTTCCCATTTTCCTCCATATTTTTAATGTCTTTGATAATAAACAAGATTTCCCATTCCCTACCCAAAGAGTAGAAACAAAATTAAGTGGGCATTTTAAGAATTCATCCATGTTGAATGCAATCCACTGTATCTGATAGCTAAACTAATTAAAACCATCAAAAATATACAAACTATATTACCATCATGAAAATCCACCGAATTTCAGTCAGCTTATTAAAAGTTTTATTGGCATATAATTCACATGTCATATACTTCAATAATTCAATCACACCACGAAGAATTATGCAATCATCATTGCACTCTACTTTGGAATGTTTTCTTCATTTTTCTTCTCATCGTTATGAGCTCCCCATTTCTGCCAACCTCCCCTGACATACCCACAAGGGACCATTAGTCCACTTACTACTATATATTTATCTAACTTGAATTTCATATATAGGAAGTATTAAAAAGAAACTAACAATAACAGAGTAAAACATTTTTAAGAGAGCTCAACTGAAATGAAAGCAGAAAAGTAAAAACTAGAACAAATGTAAATGGATCATAAGAAAGAAAAAATGATAGGGTTCTAAATTTTAAACCAACTACATCTGCAACAATTCACTTTCCAATTAATCTGTACGAGACAACAAGGCTCTTCACACCCCTGGTTCATAGTCAGAGGGGGGGTCACCTGGGCCCTAATCCACAGGTATTTCCCCTCTTTTTCTCCTTAAAATTGAAACAGGTTTAAATTGGTCAAAAGGATCCATTCAGTTTTATAGCTATAATTTATGATATTTTTCTAAGATGACTTTCAAAGCTTTACTTTGATAATACTAGTTTAATAATATATTTACTTACTTATTCATTAATATTGCTGAGCAAGATGAAGTATTTTTATCAGCAGATCTTAGAAAACTATGTAAATATCTAAGAATACATACATGTAGAAATGTATGTAAACATATACATATGAATTTACATTGTGTTAGTCTGGGTACTTTAGAGAAACAAATCCACAGAAATTCATATGTATAAGAGAGAGTTTTATATAAAGGGTAAGAACACATCAAGAAAACATCCCATCCCAGTGTTGCCCAAGCCCACAAGTCCAACATTAACCCATATGTCTGACACCAATCCACAAAGTCCTCCTCCATCTCACAAAACACACACAATGATGCCAACTGCAGGAGGAAAGCTGAATTAGTGAACGTGTAAGCTTCTCAGCACTGGCAGGGTTCTCCACACGGCTCCTCCAGGACCCAGGGCTGCATTAGGGGAGGTCCATGCGGCTTCTCCTTGGGGATGTCTTGCAGGAAGTGAGCCTTGCCAGCTGAAGCAGGGAACTAGCTAAGGCAGCTGCACCCTGGTCCAACCACCAGAAAGCAAGAGACACGAGAACTAGAAAGGTGAGGCTCACTGAGCCATTTATCTCTCCGTCCTTCAATTAACTCCACACGTGTTTATCGGCCAGGTTGGCACAATAAACTTTAACTATCTCATATGTATTAATACAATTAATTGTATAAATATGAAAATACATTCATACATAAGTACAAAAATATTCCTCGATGTTGTACTATTTATAAGGCAGAGGAAGACTTTTGCCCTGATGTTTTTATTCTCTCCTTTAAATTCCCTCATTTGAGCTCAGTGACAATCTGATGCTGTTGTTTTGATTCAGATGAGAAAATGAAGGGTAACTTCCAGTGGGAATGTAGCCCAGCAGTTTTCTATGTCAGAATCCAAGTGCCTTGAGGGAAGCAGTCGCACATGGGGCAAGCTCACATGGTGTCACAGTTTGAATGGCATGAAGAAAGAGTATAAATTGGTATAAGACCTGGTGCAAATGAGAGAAGCCAAGTAAACTGAAGAAAGTGGTACACCCACAGAATCAGACAAGAACGAGAGGTGGGAGCCCAAGCAGTATGATCAGTGTGTCTATGTTTAGAGGTTTGGGATGTCCTAGGGTTTCAAATGCAGAGCAGAGAAGGAGAATATCACACAGAGACAATCTTGTGTGGAGTGGCATGTCAGAGCTCAAGCAGGGTAAAAAGATTTGTATGTTGGAATATGACTCTGGCAAGAGAGACCTCACAGGGTTGCAGGTGGTGTCCATAGGGAGAAACACCATTGTGGATATGGAAACAGTGATATTTGGAACAGAATAGAGAGCCAGAGGAGGTACCCCCAAAATAACAGAATTTATTTTGCAAAGTTATGTATTTAAATAGCTTTACCGAACAACCTTATCACCTTCAAAGTACTCTCCATTACACTTAACACATTTTTCAAACCTACGATTCCATTCTTGGAAACATTTTTCAAACTCATCTGTTTCAATGGCTGACATTGTGATTTTTTGGGATTTTGTTTCTTCACCTTTTTTATGTCATCAAATTGCTCTCCTTTCATGGCCCTCTTCATCCATAGAAACAAAAAGAAGCCCTATAGAGCAAGGTCGGGTGAGTAAGGTGTGTGGGTCAAGAGAGGCATGCTGTGTTTTGTCAAAAACTGGCGCACTGAGATGGCTGCATGAGCTGGTGGTTATCATGGTGTCAAAACTAGTCCCCCATCTGCCACAAATCAGCCCTCTTTTGGTACACACTGTTATGCAATCTTCTCAAAACCTCTAAATAGATAGCTTGATTAACAGTCTGACCTGGTGGAAGAAACTCCAAATCCACCACAAGTCGATAATTTCGTCCATTCCAGAAGTTGACAGATATCCAGAATAAGGTTCATCATCAATCGACATATCACCTTGTTTGAAATGAAAAAAACCACTCATACACTTGAGTTTTCCACATAACGCTGGCCTTGTAAGCTGTGTTCAACTTCACACCAGTTTCTACCGCACTCCCCCTCCCCCTGCCCCCCCCCACAAGCAGGAAACAAAATTTCACAACCACATGCTGTTCTCTTAAATCAGCCATGACCAAGAAACGAGGTTTCAAGGAAACTGCGTTTATTAAAAACAACTTACTGTGACCAGAGAAAAGCTTCCTAGGTGTCACCACAGGGTGCATAACCTCAGATCGCGTTGTTCAATGCTCACATAGCGTGAAAAGTTGCCCAGCGCAATTCCGGTTTTGGGGGGTGGGGGTACCTACTTTGCATGACCATGGAAGGTCAGTTGGGAAAAGATGTACTACTTTTCAATGATCCTGGGAAAATGTTTTTTTTCCAATGAAAAGAAAAGTTTGATGAAATTGGATTCATATCACACTGTGTTCTCAGAATAACTACTTTCATGTGAAATAACACATATAAATGAATATAAATTGGTGAAAGTGTAGTGTAGTGTGTTGCTTTTCGAGCTGTTAACCACAAGGTTCATATTGAGAAACCATGAAGGCGAAAGAGGGGGCTTTCTGCTCCAGTTAAGATCTGCAGCCTCGAAACCCACAGGGGCAGTTCCTCCCTGCCCTACAGGGTTGCTATGGGTATGAATGGCAGGGAGTTATCTAGTAGGGGGTATCTTATAGAATATACCCTGTTCCCCCAAAATAAGACAGTGTCTTATATTTAATAAAACAATAAATGTGTACCGTATTCTTCTTCATGGAAAAATAAGATGTCCCCTGAAAATAAGACCTGGCATATCTTTGGGAGCAAAAATTAATATAAGACACTGTCTTATTTTCAGGGAAACACGGTAGTGTATCTTTTAAGGAATAAATTATACAAATTACCTACAGTTGGGTTTTTTTGACTTTTATTTTCTTAGTTTCTCTAGAGGAAAATCTTTTCCTTCCTCAAATAATACTAAAACAATTCAGCAGAAAAGAATTGAGAGATGACCCTCTATTAAAATTAAGAAGTGCTGCTCCTAAGAAGTTATAAAATGTGTGGCATGATGGAATCACAAACTCGGAAGCATTATTGGAGCACAAATATTTGCCAAGGGATTATTAAACAAAAATATATCCAGAGCTCCTTTAAAAGTAGAAGAAAAAAGAGAAACAGCCAAATATAAACATGAGTAAAAGCCTGCCAAAATTTTAATAATAAACACACATTTTAAAATGGAAAGAGTAACACGTGACAAATTAGAAAACAACCACTACACTACAGTTGATTCAGATTCATAGTGACCTCATGTAGCATTTCAAATCTACATTTTACAGCAGCAAATATGCTCATCTATCTCCATGCACCAACTACCTTGAGGTGTGGCAATCCATTTAAAGAATTATAAAGGAAAATGTACAATAGAATGACATTAACGATCATTGATAAATTAAAACTAAATTAAAATATTGCACAGTACTAAATATTTGCAATGTTGAGTATAAAAATTCCTGTTGCTTTTTTATTTAGGATTGTATGCTGATTTGGGACAGCATTTTGCAAAGTAGTTTAATCTTATTGAGTAAACATGGACAAATCCTATGACATAGAAATCATTTGTGATTTCATGATAATGCTTGTAATTATGTGCAAAAGGCATTTAGAATAATATAGTATCATTGCTTATGGACTCAGCCACTATATATATATATATATGGATTATGGTATTGTATTGTTTCCAAGCAATAGATTACTATAAAATAACAACAATAAAAGTAAAAAAGCAGACATTGCCTTCAGTATCAATGAACTTCTATGTCAAAATATCGAAGTGCAAAATATATGAAAATAATGTTTGGAGAATGGAATGAAAAAAATAGCTCAAGTAGAAAATGTTTTGGAAGTGATGATGGCAACATATGTACAAATATGCTTGATACAACTGATGTATGGAATGTTATAAGAGCTGTAAGAGTGCCCAATAAAATTATTTTTGAAAAAGAGAAAATAATACAATACTATTCATATGAAGTATTAAAATTTGTAAAATTAAAAATATGAAAAATTAGCAACATGAAGACATATATAGGTAGGAAAAGAAATAAAATAATTCCCATAAAATTGTTTGGTTCTGGAAGAAAAAAAAATTGAGAAATGTTGGGGGCTGATTGGGTGGAGGTAGGAGTCTATAAAATAAACATTTTATTTTTTAATTGGATGTTCATTTAAGTATATTTGACTAATATTTTAATAAATGAATTATATGATGTTTACATGTTACTTTAAGTTACATTGCACAACAAACATATAAAAATAAATAGTTACGAGTACAAATATATCATGTCCTATCCAAATTTTTAATTGAGTTATAATAAATATAGCTCCTATCTATCACAATTTTTTTAAAATCTAGTTTTATGTAATGTTATTAGGCAAACAATTAAGGATCTTGGTGTCCATATAAACCAGTTCATAAACACAATTCCTTTCTGAATAAACATAGCGATATAATTTGATGAAGCCATAATAATTTAGCTGGTTGCAGTGGAGTTGATTCTGACGCAGAGCAACCCTCCAGTAAACATGTTTTCCCAGGGTTCTGTAATACTTCAGAAACGGATCTCCACGTCTCTTTTCAAAGGCACAGCTTGTGGGTGCCAATCAATAACCTTTTTGTTAGCAGCAAAGTGGTTAACACTGTGCTACCAGTGATCCTTAAAATATAACTCGTGAATCAGAACAATGAGGAAATACCATCCACAGTAACAGCCTAATTTTTTTTTAAATGCTGGAGAGGCTTCAAAGGGATACATTGCTAGTGTGTTTGTAAACAAGTACTCCTATTGTGGAAACTGATAAGACACTGCCTAAAACAACAGGCAATAGAAATATCATATGACTCAGCAATTCTTCCCCCACAAGAAGACACA
This sequence comes from Echinops telfairi, assembly GCF_000313985.2. Classification (NCBI taxonomy): domain Eukaryota; kingdom Metazoa; phylum Chordata; class Mammalia; order Afrosoricida; family Tenrecidae; genus Echinops; species Echinops telfairi. The sequence continues at coordinate 3,279,264 of NW_022111301.1, read as the reverse complement.
GATGCTTTCCCATGTCCATCACAGCTTTGTTCACAATAGCAAAAAGCTAGAAACAGACCAACCACGGATCAGTGGAAGAATGGCTAAAGAAACTCGGGTACATACATGCAATGGAATGCTATGTATCTCTAAAAACAATGATGAAGCCAAGACACTTCTTCTGACACAGATCAACGTGGAAAACATTACACTGAGTGAAGGTAGTCAAGCATGAAAGGACAAATACTGTATGAGACACAGGCAGGCATTTGATCTTAAGTCATGTAATCTATTTCAGTCTCCCCATGAGGTCCCATGCCTTCCGAATGTTCATCATCCCCATATCACCCTAACTCCACCTTAATAACCACGTCTGCAGAGGGACCTCACTTCAGCTGGGGTCCGTTTCTCGTGTTGCAGTGGCGGGGGGTGAGGGGATGATTTATAATGCCCCCCAATAAAATTATGATGTTTTAAAAGTAGACCAGATGTGTGTGTGTGTATAGATAGATAGATAGATATAAAATATATGAATCGATTTTGAGTTCACAATAAGTTTTAGCCCTAATCCAGAACAATTAGTTGTATGACATGGTCCAACTGGATACTTGCCCTTATGGAAGAATCACTAAAGCTTTGGGAGCTAGAACACCATGTGGTGAAGAAACCAATTGGACCTCAGACATCAGCGATGAAAATCTCTGGGATCATGAATGCTTGTCTTTAAAAAGTAGCAATCCTAACGGGGTGTCCCCTGAGTCGACCCTGAAAAAGCACACCACCCTGTGTAATCCACGAATTTTAAATAATAAAATCCATCGATGAAGAATGAAAAGGTCATTTTAAAAAGTGGAAATAAAAGATCAAAATGGATGTCAGAAGAAACGCTGAAATTTGCATTTAATCATAGCTAAAGAATCAACAGCTAAAGAAACTGGAAGAAATGATAGCGTCAAATTGCTGAATAGAAAATGTGAAAGGGCAGCCCCAGAAAAGCAAAACAATATCATGCAATGTGCTTAGATCTAGCGTTAGAAAACCAAAAGGTAAGAGCACGCTCTGCATATCTTAAACTGAAAGAACTCAAGAAAAAATTCAAGTCTCAAGTTGCAAAATTGAAACTCATATCAAAAGTAGTTGGAAAGAGTCCTTTTACCAGAAGGAGCTAATTGATATTTCACCCTTTCAGGAAGCAGCACATGAGCAAGATCCAATGGTAGTGAAGGAAGAAGTTCAAGCTTCAATGAAAGCATTAGCCAAAAACCAGGCTCCAGGAATTAATGGGAAAACAACTGAAATGTTTAAACAAGCTTGTGAAGCATTGGAAGCCCTTACTCCTCTAATCAAGCAAATTTGGAAGACAGCTCCTTGGTCACTGGACTAAAAGAGATCCCTATTTGCACCCATTGCAAAGAAAGGTGATACAATAGAATGCTCACATTATAGAATGATATCATTAATATTACGTGCAAGTACAATTTTGCTAAAGGTTATCCAACAATAGTTGCAGCAGTACATTGACAGGGAGCTTCCAGAGGTTTACACTAGATTTATAATTGGTGTGGAACAAATAATATTGTGGATGTCAGATGTACCACGACTGAAAGCAGAGAACACCAGAAAAATATTTACTTGTGTGTTATTGACTATCCTAAGCCATTTGACCACGTGGACGATAACCTTCAGAAGAGTGAGACTTCCAGAACACTTCATTCTGTTCAACGTTGCTTCCTCGCACCATACGTTTCCAAGTAAGTATACAGAACAGTATACAGAACAAGTCATCGGAGATGCTGGATTATCTGAGAGAAAAAATGGCCTCAAGACTGGAGGAAGAATTGTTAACAACCTTCGAAATACAGATGACAAGCTCTAATTGCTAAAAGTAAGGAAAGCTTGAAGCACTTCCTGATGAAAATCCAGTATTTCAGTCTTCTGCTTGGAATAAAACAACATAAAGAAGACCAAACTTCTCACAATTGAACCAACAGGTAACATCATGATAAATGGAGAAAAGATTGAAGTTGTCAAGGATTTTGTCTTGCTTTGAGCCACAATCGATAATCGTGGACTTAGCAGTCAAGAGCTCAGAAGACCAGTTGCATTAGGTAAATCTACTGCATAAGACATCGTTAGAATATTGAAAATCAAGGATGTTATTCTGAGGAGTAAGATATAACTCACCCAAACTTTATGTTTTCAATTGCTTCATACGCACCTGAAAGTTGGACATTGAGTAAGAAAGACTGAAGAAGAATCAATGCATTGGGATTGTGGTGCTATTGAAGAATATTGGAAATGCTACAGACTGCTACAACAGAAAAGCGATCAGTCTTGGAAGAAGTAAGGGCAGAGTGCTTTGAGGCAAGGATCGCCAGACTTGTCTTACATACTTTGCCCATGCTCTCAGGAGAAACCAGTCCCTGGAGAAAGACAGCGTGCTTGGTAAAGTCGAGGGGCAGAGAAAGAGGAAGACCCTCAAAGAGGTGGATTGACACACTGGCAGCAACGATGGGCTCCAGGAGAGGAGCAGTTGTGATGCTGGCGGAGGACCAGGCGGTGTTTTGTTCTGTTGCACGGAGAATCACTGTGAGTACGAACCGACTCCGTGGATGACAGCTACCATGGATGACAATGGAAGCTGAAAATCCAGTTGCCAGGTGGGGACCTGAAACTGAATTTAGTGGGGACATGAATTAAATCTCCAGTAAATCTCCTCTGACCATTGTCCAGGGATGTGAACACCTTGCTATCAGAGAGTGTATGTTGGAAAGTGGTCTAATTCTGATATAATTAAGTTAAAAAGTTCTAAAATTGAATGTGTTGATAATTACATGATTCTTTTAAACATGTTCAAGCCATTGAATTATATGATATGTGAATTATTTATCAGTAAAACTTAAAAATGTTAAATATATGTGCCTAACCATACTTCATTTAATAAAAAATTAGGCCAAGCAGAATTTAATAATTATTGGTGGTTTCTTAGTAGTCATTTTTAGTTCAAAATCTACTTTGTTGTATTTTCAATTTCCACTTGCTCATGTGAGCTAGACAATGAATAAGAAGAAGCATGAGTAATTGGTTAATATGAATTAATGTGTTCTTAAAGTACTGAAGAGCCCAGAAGAATACACAAATCTGTCTGGGAAGAAATACGTTCAGAATGTTCCTTAGAAGTGAGGACGGCAAAATTTCATCTCACATCCTTTAAACGTGTTAGCCAATAGAATGTCAACAAAAAGGAGATGGACACTCAATGAAGTGGACAGACACAATAATGGCAACATTGGGCTCAAGCCCAACAACACTTACTCGGATGAAACAGAATTTGTGTGCTGTACACAGCTTTGACTAATCAGACTGAGTACAGGGCACCTGCCCGCAACAGCAACAACACACATTTGTAATAAATTTGACAAATCTGCTAATGATGCATAGCCTCTCAGAAGTGATTTTTCATCCAAAGCCCATTTTGTAGCTTAGAAAACTTAGTTAATTTAGGCAAAATGATTGGATCGCTGATAAATTCAAAGACTCGTCCTCCATGATGCAAGGGAAATGATATCATGGCAGGTGGAGGATCAGTAAAGGAACACCTTCAATGACACTTGGAAGCCTTGATAAATAAAAACATTGAATTCTCCTTCAAGCAAGGTTAATTTGAGCTTTTTCTGCCCTCAGATCCATCCATAAATTAATTTCTGCAACCTATAACATTTTTATTAGCTCTTGCAGGAGAAACTTAATGTAACGAGTATAAAAAATCCTTAATCTCACATTAAGACTCAAATCTCACTTAAAATTCAAGTTGAGTGTGATAGAAACTCCAGTCTTTCCACTGAGGATTCCCAGAGCAAACCTCTTTAAAAAATATATTATTCTCTTTCTCAAAAGAAAGTGGGAAATGTACCATTAGCATAAAATACTTTTAATTGATAACATGTTCTATGCTGGGTTGTGCAGAGAAACAAAACCAATGATGCATATATACACATTTTAGGGGATACCCCACCCAAAAATTGGATTGTTTTTTCAAAGCTATGTACTTAATTTTTGTACAAAACGGCATTATCACTTTCAAAATACTCTCCATTACACTTAACACATTAGGCAAATCTGCAATTCCATTCTTGAAAATATTTTTCAAACTCATCTGTTTGGACAGCTGGTAGCACCTCGGTAACTTTTTCTTCACCTCTTCTGCATCGTCCAATCGCTGTCCTTTCATGTCCCTCTTCATTTGTGGAAACAAAACAGTCCCATGGAGTGAGGTCAGGTGAGTAAGGTACATGGGGCAAGAAAAGCATACTGGTGGTTTGTTTGGGGTTTTTTGTGCCAAAACTGGCACACTGAGATGGCTACATGAGTAGGTGCATGGTCATGGTAGCAAAACCAGACCTTGTCTGCCACAACCAGGCCTTTTTTGTGGAGCACTGTTAACACGATATTTTCAGAACCTCTAAATAGAAAGCTTGATTAACAGTAAAAATTAATTTAAAAAAAAGAAAGAAAATGAGCAGAGATATCAAACCAAATTCACTGTCATTAAGTCGATTTTGACTCATAGTAATTATAAGACAGAATAGTGTGTGGACAACCGCTGAAAACAAAGCCGGTGAATAAGCAAATGTGGTGAAGAAAGCTGATGGTGCCCGGCTATCAAAAAGTATACAATCTGGGGTCTTAAAGGCTTGAAGGTAATCAAGCGGCCATCAAGCTCAGAAGCAACAAAGCCCACATGGAAGAAGCACACCAGCCTATGCAACCACGAGGTGTCGAAGGGATCAGGTGTAAGGCATCATCAGGACAAAAAATCTTACCATAGTGAATGATGGGGGGAGTGCGGAGTGGAGACCCAAAGCCCATTAGTAGACCACTGGAGATCCCCTTGCAGAGGGGTCTCAGGGAGGAGATGAGCCAGTCAGGGTGCGATGTAACAACGATGAAAAATACAACTTTCCTCTAGTGCCTAAATGTTTCCTCCCCGCTCCCACTATCATGACACGAATTCTACCTTGCAAGTCTGGCTAGACCAGAGGATGTACACTGGTACAGATAGGAACTGGAAATACAGGGAATCCAGGCCGGATGATCCCATCAGGACCAGTGGTGAGAGTGGTGATACCAGGTGGATGAAGGGAAGGTGGGGTAGAGAAGGGGAACCAATTACAAGGATCTACATATAACCTCCCTCCTTGGGGGATGGACAACGAAATGTGGGTGAAGGGAGACATCGGACAGTGCAAGATATGATAAAATAACAATTTATAAATTATCAAGGGCTTATGAGGGAGGGGGATGTGGGGAGGGAGGGGAAAAAGGACCTAATGCCGGGGGCTTAAGTGGAGAGGAAATGTTTTGAGAATGACGAGGGCAATGAATGTCCAAATGCGCTTTACACAATTGATGTGTGTATGGATTGTGATAAGAGTTGTATGAGCCCCTAATAAAATGATTAAGAAAAAAAAAGAAAAGAATAGTGTGTGGGTTTCCAAAACTGTACATATTTATGGAGTAGAAAGCCTTATCTTTCTCCCATGGAGTCGTTGGTGGTTTTGAACTGTTGAACTTGTGGTTAACAGCCCCATGCATTACACACTCTGGCACCAAGGTTCTTATCAGACGGAGAGTAAGGACTTCATTTTCACCAAGAAACAAGAGTCTGGAGTAGAAGGAATACCTTCTTTAGCCCATGGTCCCTGTGCCGAGAAGCTCCTAAGCATAGGAGACTATCCAAACACAAAGAGATCTTCAAGGGTGAAAGTACCATGGACTGTGAAAAGGATAAACAAGTCTGTCTTGGAAGAAGCATGACCAGGTGCTCTTAAAGGCAAGGATAGCAAGTCTTATATACTTTGGACATGGTTGTCAAGAGAGACCAATCACTGGAGAAAGCAATCATGCTTGGTAAAATATAGGGGCCGTGAAAAAAGGAAGGCCCTTTTGATAGACTTAATTGACCAGAGAAACAAATCCACTGACACTCATATGTGTATGTGAGAGCTTTATAGCAAGAAGTAATTATATATCGAGAAAACATCCCAACCCAAGTCCCTAAGTCCTATACTAGTCCCTATGCCCCTGTTCAGACTCACAGAGTCATATGCAATTATGTGGAATTCAAGAATATCACAGGCTGATGGGTGCGAAATCTTGTGGACCTAATGGTGGTGGATGCATCACAAAGCTCTGACAGCAATCAGGAACAGCCAGCATAGAGGTGAAGGTAGAGAGTGGGGGTGAGGGGTGGGGCTGGGGGTTTCCAGGGCCTTCCTTATAAGGTCACACCCACAAAGAGGCACCATCAGGCTGTGACCTGATTGACAGGTTGAATGTCACCCCTACACTTTCATATATCTTCAAGTTGACATGAAAGTATGTAACTCCCACAGCCCTCAAGGAGCAGGATGGACAGTAACAGAAGAATAATGGCGGACTTTGGGACCACAGATGGTGAGAAGAATTGTCCCTCAGAGAGGAAACCTTCATCTAGAGTTGGCTCTGTGACTCAGACTTCCAGCCTCCTAAAGTGAGAAAATAAATCTGTTTGTTAAAGCCACACTCTTGTGATATTGCTGTTATAGCAGCATTAATACTGCCTTCCTTTAAAGCTATAGAATGGCTTAATACCGACAAAGTCAAAACAGTGGCAGTTGATAGAATATTTGCAAGTTTTTGTTTCCTTTTTAATTTAAATTTTGTCTTCAGATTAGGTTAGCAATCTATTATCCCAAGAATTGTGTTTGTTAAATCAGTGTCACCATTGAAAATAATGTTTTGGATAACAACATCTTGTATGAAATTTTACATTTAAGCTTCCATTCTATGAAAATAGTCAAATGCAGACTCTATTATTATTTTTTTCATTCTCTGGGGGAAGGAAAACTTAAAGAAAGTCTTCCTAGACCCTGGCTAATAAGATGGTAGTAAATTTTAAAGTTATCTATGGAAAAAAATTAAGCATTTGTCATACTTTTTTATTAATTGATTAAAATAGCATATATTTGATTGTTTTATGTGCCAATTCTGTCCTACACATGGAATACAAAGCAATGGCAATAAAAGCATGACATCTATAACCTCAGAGTTTGTACTATAGTAGGTCATATGTAGATATGTAGTCATATAGTAGATATTGTATGTCATGTGTAGATATATAGTCATGTAGTAGGTATCGTATGTCATATGTAGATATGTAGTCATATAGTAGATATAGTAGGTCATATGGTGATATGTAGTCATGTAGTAGATATAGTATGTCATATGTAGATACATAGTCATCTAGTAGATATAGTAGGTCATATGTAGATATGTGGTCATATAGTAGATACCATATGTCATAGGTAGATATGTAGTCATATAGTAGATATCATGTCATATGTAGATATGTAGTCATATAGTAGATATCGTACATCATGTGTAGATATGTAGTCACATAGTAGATATCGTATGTCATATGTAGTTATGTAGTCATATAGTAGATATAGTATGTCATAGGTAAATATGCAGATAAGAATGCAAAATATATGCTTACTTTGCTGTTGCTATGTGTGCTTCTAAATCATTTCAACTCAGGTTTTCTAGACTGTAATCTTCAGAGGAGCTGATTGTCAGCCTTTTATCCCTTATATCCTTTGCATGGATTTGAAAAGCCAAGTCTTTTATTAGTAAAATGTTGGGCTGAGAGTCATATGATCAACACCAGCAGCTCTGCAGGAGAGAGCTGGGCGTTACACGCCTGTAAACAGTTACCGTCTTGGAAACTCACAGGGGTCATGATGAGTCAGCATTGACTTGATGCCCGTGAGAGACCTAACAGTTGGACCACCGAACTAAAAAACCCTCCAAACCCAGGGTCACCTGAGTGATTCTAAATCATAACGATGCTACCAGACAGAGTAGAACTGCTCTCGTGGGTTCGTGAGGATGTACACCTTGGTAAGAACAGAAAGTCTCATTTTTCCCCCACAGGGTGCCTGGTGGATTCAAAACACAGACCTGGTAGTTCGCAGCCCAGCGCATAACCCACTTTATTGTGTCTCGGAGGAAATAAACATAAATAAAGTCTATAATAATTTGTAAGCGCTGATAGGTAATGTCATCATGTAAATTAAATGTAAAACAAATATTCAATCGGACATTAAGATACACAATATGAGATAGATGAGAAGGATAAAGAAATACGGAAAAGTTGGGGAGGAATAATTTAAGACTGAAGTACAGGGTGTTTACGAGAAGGTAATTTTGAAACAGCTACTTAGATGATGGAAAGTCCATGGAAAAATCTTACAAGAGGAACATCTCACAGGGGGAAAGAACTTCCAAGGAAAACAGAAACCACTGCATCAATCGGGGTTTTGAGCGTCAGAAACTGTGGCTGTATTTGAGAAAAGCAAATGCTAGGAAGGACAGCTAGAGTCAACTGGGCAAAGGGAAGCAAGGTGAAATGGATAAGTCTGAAAACAGGAGATGTAAGCCCATCTTATCTAGTGCAGCTGTAACAGAACTACCACAAATGTGAGGTTTTGATGAACAGAAATTTATTTTCTCACAATTTTGAGGGCTAGAACCCAACTCGGGGGGTGGGGAGGGGAAGCGTCTTCTCTCGGTTGGCTTTGAAGGAAGGTGCTGGTCTCCCCAGCTTTTCTCCTGGTTCTTTGAGCTCTTTGATGAACACCAAATGGCCGACATCTTCCATTGCTGCTTTCTTTCTTTCTTTTAAAAAAATCATTTTATTGTGGGATCATACTGCTCTGATAATAATACATACATCAATTCTACCAAACACATCTGAGCATACGTTGCCATCATCATTTTCCAAACATTTTATTTCTGCTTGAGCCCTTGATATCATCTCCTCTTTTTCTTCTCCCTACTCCCACTCTTGTGGACCCCTGATAAATTATAAATTAATATTATTTTCATATCTTACATCATCCGCTGTCTCCTTTCACCCATGTTTCTGTTGTTCACCACTCTGGGGGGTGGGGGGTGGTGGGGTGGTTATAAGGTGATCATTGCAGTTGGTTCCCCGTTTCTCCCCCTGCTCCCCTCACCTTCCCCCTACCCTCATGCTATTGCTACTCCCATTGTTCATGAGGGTTTTATCTGTCCTGGATTCCGTGTGTAGAGAGCTCTTATCTGTACCAGTATACATGCTCCAATCTAGTGGGGTTTGTAAGGTAGAACTGGGATCATGGTAGTGGGGATGGAAAAGCATTAAAGAACTAGAGAAATGTTGTGTGTTCTGTCGGTGCTGTGATGCACCCTGGCTGACTCGTTCTTTCCTTGTGACCCTTCTGTGAGGGACTGTCCAATCATTTTTCCTTTCTTAATCTGCTTTTATATGTTGTAAATGGTTGACTCTGAATAAACCGTACTCTAATCTCACTTCATTAACATAACAAAGACAGCTTGATATCAAATGAGATCATATCAAACAAGGGATCAGAATTTAGAGCTCGTATTTTAGGGTCCCACAAATAAATCCATAAAAAGCAAGAAAGGTCCATGCTAAGGAGTTTGAACTTTCCTTTAAGTCCCCTGGGAATCCATAGATTGATTATAGAATCTAGTTATAGAATTGGAGTGGTATGTTTATCTTTTAAAAATAATATAGATATCATGTAGATTTTTATATTTCAGTATATAACATGCACACTTAAATAAACTGACTATTTGTGTAACATGTTTTTCACATGAAAATGCATAAATGAAGGATGCAAGAAGAGAGACGAGTTAGGGGAAATCTACAGTAATCACCATGATATTGACTAGATTTAGGTTAGCGGCATTAAAATTCAGGGCGCTCCTTCAGAAATTGATAATGAATGAACGGAGAAGAAGGGTGTAAGCATGACACTCAAGGCTCTGCCTTCAGCAGCTAGGTGGATGGGCACATCATTTATAGAGATAATTGATTGAGAAATATTCTGCATGAGTATTTCAGACAGATAAAATTTAAGATGCCTTTGATATAACTCATTGCTATTGAGTGCCCTCCCATTCATGGTGCCTCCATGTATGTCAGAGTAGAATTATGTTTTATAAAGTTTTCAAAGCTAATTTTTCCCAAGTTGCCTCTGGATGGGCTGGAACTTCCAAACATTAGGTTAGCGATCAAAAGTGTTAACTAATTAAGCTGCCCCTTATTGCTACCTGTGATATACCAAAGCAAAAATCCATTGCCATTGAGTTGATTTTGACTCATAGCAACCCTATAGGACAGAATAGAACAGTCCCCATGGGATTTCCAAGATTGTACGTCTTTATGGAAATAGCCACATTATAGTCCCATGGAACAGCTGGTGGGCTTGACCTGCCAACCTATCTACTAGCAACTGAACTGTTTAACCACTGCATTACTGTGTCCCTTTGCAAGTAGAATCACCGTGTTCTTTCTGGCATGCATTTGGAAACTCAGTAAATTCTGCAATCAATGTAGATTTACATGCAATATCTAAAATGACATGAACATACTGGATTATTTTCATTTTTCCTGTGAAAAGAATGTGGAAGAAAGTATAGAAGGAAGGGAAGAGAGGCAAAGGTCAAGATTCGAGAAGCAGTAGATTTAGAAGGTAGCTAAAGAAAGTGAGGCAAAGGATCCTGAGAAAAGGGGCTGTTTTTCTATAGAAGTCAATAGAAGAGAATGTGTTTGGGCAAAAGGAGTAGATTGCTATTTTTTTGACTGCTAAAATATTAAGAAAAAAATATCAATATAGCTTTATCTACCTGAAAGTTTTAAGAAAAGTGGTTTGTTAGAATTATTTCAGCATAGGTTCATGGACAGAGTTGAGTAAACTAGCTGGAAAATTCTTACATTGACCTGTCATGGAGATAAACTAAGAAAATAACTACATGATTTGAGAACTGAAGTGAAGGTGTTTTTAATGTGTTTTTCTCCCTGATAGGTTCATATATGGGGATGGGGATATGATGGTGATGGGGATTGTAATGATGGTGATGGTGATGCAGGACTATGATTATGTAATCGTTCACATACTGAGATAGCACCTTTCCTTACTGAAGTTCCAAAACATATCATCTACATTAAACCCTCATTTTCTCCCTCTTAAGAGAATCTTGTTCTCCTTACCACCACCTCCACTAAATAATCACCAGCAATTGTTCAAAAATGAAAGAGAATTGTATTTTTAAATATTTGAGAGCATTTTACAAAGTTAATGAGTCCTGATTTTGTATAGTTCTCAGGTCCTAGTTTATAGTTTAATTGCATGTCTCTGTAATTCAGCAATAATCGTTTCAATTCTGAAAATGTCAATGTCACATGCAGACATAATTTTAAAAAATATGTTTCATCTAAGGAATGCAATTCAAAACACATTCTGAGTTACAACTCCACCCGGGAATACCTCAGAGAATTGCAAAGTTGATTCCAGGCCGTCTCAAAGTAGATATTTCAATAAAGCAAGTCACAATTTTCTGGTTTCTAACAAATATAAAGGTTTTGTTGGTATTACATTCTAGTCTACTAAATGTGCAATGGCATTTTGAAAATGTTTGAAATAATCTGAGAATGACCAAAGTGTAACAGAGAGACATTGGGAAAGTGGTGCCAATACACTTGATTGACACACAGTTGACATACACCTTTCATTTGTAAGATGTCCGATATCTGAGAAGTATAATCAAGCCAAGCACAATAAAATGAGGCACATCAAAAAATGAAAATGTGTTCACAGGAAACTGGTTGATTAATTCACCATAAATACAGATTCTTTTTAAAAAATCTAATATCACACACTAACTGCCAACTTGGGATTTGAAAGTATTGTTGGGAGATAATTAGCTTAAATGTGAGACTATCCAGTCACATTAGATAAAATAAAATCGGGTAAAAAGGAGCATCCTTTGAATCATTATGTTGCATTTCACCATTTCAATAAGTAAAGATCTAACTTCAAGGGCCCAAATCAGTAATATATTTGCAATTTCCTGGTAGTGCTGTGGTAAAATCAAAGGTTCAAACCCACTAGCTTCTTAGCAGGATACTGATGAGATTATCTGAAATTTCTAAGATTTACAGTCTTAGAAATCCTTGTACACAAAAAATCCTTGCTTCTGAGAAATGGGGAAATATTGCTATTTCCTCAGCAATATCAATTTGTGGGCCAAGCTTGGGAAAAGGGAGTCTTATGGGGGAAAAGGCAGCAAACAGACAAGTCTGTGACATCTAGTGGATGCCTACACATGGTGACCCTTTATGACAGGGTAGGACTGTCTCTAAGAGTTTCTGAGACTGTAACTATTTATGGAAAAAGAAAGCCCTGTCTTTACCCCAAGCAGTTTCTTAGAAGAAGGACTTAAATACAGAGTTGACCACCAGACTGTAACTTTACCAAAAGGAAAGCTAAATCAATACATTGATCAATCAATCAATCCTTATCAATGAGGCTTTCCTGCTTAGAAAATCCAGACTCCTAATCACTGTATTGTTTTAAAAAGAGTGCTTTAAACAAACTACATCCTAATAATCTCTAACAGAATAGAATAGAACCTCATATACTATAACCTAAAACTGCCCACGTATTTTTTAAAAATTAACATTTCCTCCCTTCACTATTATTGCCTTAGATTTACCTCACTAATCTTGTTAGATCTGTGCATGTTCATTTGTATAATTAACATCATTCGATTCATGAAATCCAAGATAGTTAAACCTCTTAGGAACAGTAGTGGAGTAATGATTCCCTGAGGGTATGGGAAGAAGCGGGAGAGGGAAACTGATAGTAATGATTACTGCATGTCCCCATTCGGGAGGGATGAATAACAGAATTGTAGATAAACGCATATGGCAATTATATATATATATATGGGTTCATGGGGGTGGCAGGGTGGGGGAGGGAGGGAATAAAGGGGAGCTTATATCAAAGAGTTCAAGCAAAAAGAAAATGTTTTGAAAAGATGATGGCAGCAATTGTACAACAATGCTTGATCTAATGGAATTATGGATTATTATAATATCTGTAAGAGCACCTAATATAATCATAAAAAAGAGATACTTTTTTATCTTAGTAATGTCATACAATATACCTGTTTTTGTGAATGACTGACTTCTCTCAGAACATTCTTCCTTAGAATACAGGAATTCAATCGATTTTTGTATGCTCATTTTTACCCTGCAATACTAACAAACTTGTCAATAAGTTCCAACAATTTTCTTCTGGATTCTATGGGTTTTTCTACATTTAGAATTGTATCTTCTGCAAATAGATTTTTACTTCATCTTTGTCAATTTGGATTCCTTTTTGTTCTCTAATATTTTGGCTATGATTTCCAACAAAACAATGAATAAGAGTGGTATCAAAGGGCATCTTCGACTGGTTCCCAAGTCAGATGGGAAATGATTTCATTTCTTCCAATTGTGAGAGATCTTGGCCATTACTTTGTGTTAATTTCCTTTCTATTCCTACTTCGCTAAATTTTTTTTTCTTTACTCAGGATTGTATGTTAGATTTTCTCAAATGTTTTATTTTACGTCAATTGTTATGATCGTGTGGTTCTCCTCCTTCGTTTCATTTAAATCACGGATTACATTGATTATCTCTAATGTTGAATCATCCTTGCAAACCTTGTATGAATCCTGTTTGATCATGGTGTATTACTTCTTTAAATATTTTGTTGGATTTTATAGGGTAGGATGTTGTTGAGGATTTTTGCTTCATAAGGGATAATTTTTTGTTCATAAGCGATATTATTTTTTAATTTTCTATCTGGAAATATCTCAGTTGGTTTTGGTATCAGGGTTATGCTTGTTTCATAACATGATATTAGGAGTTTGACATCGTTTTATATATTCTGGAATAATTTCTGTAGGATTACTGTCGGCTCTGCTCTGGATGTTTGGTAGAATTTGGTGGAGTCATTTGGTTCCAGGCTTTTTGTTTTGTGTTTGTGACATGTTTTATGACCCGATAGGTTTCTTCTTCGATTTCAACCCTGTTGAGCTTTTCTGCATCCACCACTGTAGGTAGGCAGGTGTTTCTGAAATGTGTCCATGTCGTTGAGGTTTGCAAATATGGGGCACAGTCCTTCAGAGGATTGCGTTACTATCTTTTTAATTTCAGCTTGTTCTGTTTTGACGTTGCCTGTTTTATTTCTTATCTCGATATTTGAACGTTTCCCTTCTTTCTTTTGTAAATTTTGTCAACTTTCTTAATACATTATACACATTTTTGAATGAAAAAAATTAAAACCAATTTTATTGTCTTGTTCATTCTTTCGTTTTTCTCATTTCCAATTCAATGATTTCTGCTCTGGTCTTCATTATTTCTTTTCATCTATTGGATGAATGTTTAGTTGGTTCATTTTGCTTTACTGTTGAAGATGTTGGGTTGCCATATTGATTTTGGTTCTTTCTCTGTTGATATGTGCACATATTGCTATTGCTAATTGCACCTTGCATTTGTTGCTTCTCAAAGGTTTGGGTAGGTTACATTTTTGTTTCTGTTTCAAGAAATTTCTAAATTTTATTCCCTATTTCTACAGTTACCCAGTAGTTTTCCAGCAAGGTGATGTTCAGTATTCATGTTTGCTTCCCCACCTAATCCCCAGATATTCCTATAACTGATTTTTAATTTGATATCGTTGTTATCTCAGAAAGGAGCCCTGCAGCCCTAGGGGATTGGTGTTGGATGTTAACTGCAGGCCAGCAGTTAGAAACGACCAGCCACTGCAGAGAAGAATGATAAGGTTTTTTATTCCCATAAAGAATAACAGGCCTGGAAATGCTCAGAGGCTGTTCTACCCTGTCTATAGTGGTCTGTTACATCAAGCTGATGGATTGTATTGTTTCATTCTTCTTTTGGGTTGCTTTCCCAATTTTTCTCCTTCGTTGAGAGTGGTGAATTGAAATCTCCTACTATTATTTCGGTATTGTAGGGTTTTCTCTTCAGTGTGTAAGAGTTAACTAATCTATCTCAAGGGTCTTTCATCAGATGTGGCCTTCCATTGTGGTTATGTCTTTTTTTGTAAAATTGTCCCTTTAATCATTCTATAATGCTATTCAGTCCCTCTCATCATAGCTTTTGCTTTGATGTCTATTTTGTCAGAGACAAACATCACCAGACCTATTTTCTTTTGTCATTAGTTTGATATAGTCTTTCATGTTTTGATTTTTAGTCTGCTTTTGTCTTTGTATCTAAGTTGTGTTTCCTGCAAGTAACACATCAAAGGGTCTTGTTTTCTTGTGAAATCTGCTACTCTCCGTCTTTTGATTTTTGCATTCAATCAAGTTATTGTTGGTGTCACTCTTACTACGTGTGCATTGATTGCTGTCATTTATGAGTGTGTGTATGTTTATGTGTGTGTGTTTAGTGTCTTTGGTTTTTTTGTTCCTAATAATTTTGTGTGCTGAGTACATAGTGTTTTTGGATTTTCTTACCATTTTTCATTGCTGGTATTTTCGGGTTTACTATGTCTTTGTTATTTTCCACTTTTATATTTTGATGTGGTTTTTCCATTTTCTCTGAAATTGCCTTACTGTTGATCATTTTCTTTCCAAGATTAAAACAATATGTTCTCTCTTGTCAGCTATTTGACTTTCCCTCCATTCAAATGTTCTAAATTCTCACTTTTCCATCTGCATTGTGTAAAGATATTTTTGGGTCCCTTTTTTACACATTTATTGTTTTGTTTTACTTTAAGTATTGCTTGAAGTGGGTTGATTTTTGGGTAGTGGTGTCTTGTATGCTGATCTTAGTTTGCTGTCTATTGCTGTTGATTCTCTGTGTGAAGAACTTTCCTTAGGAATTTTTGTTATTTTAAAAAAAGGTCTTCAACTTATTCTCATATGGAAATGAGTTTATTAGTCCTTCACATCTGAGGGATAATTTGTATGGATATAAGATTCTTGCTTAACATTTTCTTTTTCCCTTCAGAATTTTATAATGTGACATTCCTTTGCCTTCTTGTTTGCCGAAAAACCCGAGTTTTTCTAATTAGTTCTCTTTTGTAGGTAGTTTTTATTTTTCCTGAGCTCTCTCAGTATTATTTATTTGTACACAATATGCCTGACCAAAATGATATTTTCAGTTACCTCATATGCATGTGAAAGTTGGACACTGACTAGGAAAGATGAAAGAAGAGCAAATGCATTTGAATTATGCGCAGTGAAAAATATTGAAAATACCGTGGACTTCTAAAAGAGCAAACAAACCTGCCTGGAAAGAATTGCAGAAAGAACACGCCCTAGAAACAAGGATGGTGACGCTTTGCCTCATGTACTTTAGCCATGTTATTGGACAGACCAACCCCTGGAAAAGGACCTCATGCCTGGTGAAGTAGAAGAACAGTGAAGAAGAAACGATTCTCAATAAGGTGGGGGGAGACAGAGGACGCAACAAGGGGCTCAGACAAAGCAGTGTTTGTCTGTTGTACACAGTGTCTCTAGGAGTCAGCACTGACTTAATGGCCCATGACAGCAGCACGTTTCTTCGGTGAAACTTCAGCTTCAATTTAAGTATGTTAAATTTATAAAAATGTGAAGAGAATTTTTCATTGTAGACCAATTCAATACTAAAAACAATAAATGCTAAGAATCCCTTGATACTTTCTCTGAAAAGGAAAGAGAAACATCTTATCAGATTTAAAGCAAATACAGTGTATTTTGATATTTACCTAAGCACATTTTGATTAGGAATTGCAGGGGATTTTATATCTGATTCTTATAGCCTAAATCCTCCTATAAATGTTTAGGCAGTATTCATTTAAGAGAGATGAATAAAATCAAATGTTGACTTGTTGGGAAGTCAAAGACATTGTGAGAATTGTATAGATTGCAATTTATAAGGTAAAGGAAGGAAGACTTCAAAATTTTCCACGAGCACAAAATAATTCATAGAGATTGTTCAATAGCATCAATATTAATGATCAGACAAAAGAGATAAATAAAACTTAAGAATGAAGTTAAGACTGTTACTACATGAAACTTAAGAATGTTACTATATTTAAGAGGGGGGAAAGGAAAGGCAGAGAATTGTATTAGAAAAACTAAAATATGCAAGCAAATTTAAGCCAATTATAAAATTAAATTTTGTATAAAATATGTAGGGCAAAAATATAAGCCACATTCATTTGTCAGGTTTAAGTCAAATCCTTTTAACTTCACACCAAGAAAGTTTATTCAATAATAGAAAAAAAAGACATTTGTTGAACAGGCTGTTTTATTTATCAGTTTATAGGCTTGTTTTTAATTCTTTTCTCCTAACTTCACATTTGTGCATTCCTATTTCAAATTGCCTTTATACTACATTAAAATATGAATAACAGTAATTATGATGAAGGGTTAATGGCATCTGCTTCTGAATGTGATGGAATAGTCTGCATTTGGTTAGCATCCCAACTAAAACTCCTATAATAATTTTTTAAAATACCTTACTTGTGTTGAGTCCATTCTGAGTCGTGGTGAATTGCTAGGGCAGGGTAGAGCTGGTACTATGTGTCTGTGATACTAACTCTTTGCATTAAGTAAAAAGCCTCAGTTTTCTCCCTTGGAGGGACTGGTGGTTTCAAACTGCTGTCCTTGTGGTTCGCAATCCAGCATGTAATCACTATACCACCAGGGCTCCTAAAAATAGAATGGCCAGATAAACTAGATAAAGCAGGTATTTGAAGGTATCTAAGAGCTGCAGTAGCCATGAGACCTGGGGAGATTAAGACTCCGGAGTGATGAGCTGACACTTGCAGCAGATTTGATCCTGGAAACTTCTGCTAATTCGGAGGAAAAGCAAGTGTCTAAGAACTAGACCTTTGATTTGGTGGAAAACTAATGGAAAGGGAAGAAAGTTTTTGGTGGAAATTCAAGCAAAACCCCTATACAGACTTTTTGTTGTAATATTTGTCAGTATAAGTTTTTACAGGGCAGGAACCAAAAAACATAGATTTCTGAAAAAGCAGACAAATTTATCTTAATCTGCTAAGAAAATGTTAGGTAGGTGTTAGGCCCATGGTTTAGACACTAGACTCTGGAAGTATATGTTCTGGATGATGAAGTGCAAAATCAGATATAAAGTGTTTGAATTATCTAAATTTATTGGATTATTGTTATTATTATTATTATTATTGGATTATTAGGTTGATCAGCCTCCATTCTGCTTAGGAGAGGGGTGGCCAAATCAACTCTCAAATAAGATAAAAATCATTTATAGACTTTAGAAAATTATAACCTCTATTACTTAACACAAAACTACTAATGTCATGAAAAGTCAGCGTTGTATAATAAAAAATGAATAGAAAAACACCATACACTCAGATATATAGTAATCCAGATATTGAAATCAGCTGATGAAGACTTTAAAAATAAATTCTTAAATAAATAAAACTGAATTTTTACAACAATATTGGTTTAGTAAAAAATAATATATTAGAGGGAAGCAGAGAAGTAATTCCTAAATGCAAGAAAATTCTTAGAGACATCTAACCAAAGAGTGTTTCAAAATTGTAAATATATGAAAAATGATTTATTTTATTCTCGTCTGTGAAATACAAATTAATATCTCAAGGAGTTACCCGCCAGACTGCATATAAACATAACGTCAGAAAAATACCAAGTATTGTATGTACAGCCTATAATCCCCTCAAAAACAAACCCACTTCCACTGAGTTGATTCTGACTCATGGTGATCTGAAGGACAGGCAAGGACTGCCCCTGTGGGTTTTAAGACTCTAACTCTTCACAGGAGCAGAAAACCCTGTCTTTATCCCATCTGCAGCAGATAATTGGCATAAATTGGCAAACTGCTTTAAAAGCTGTATGGCAGTAATTTATTAAGCAAAGTGTGTGTGTGTGTGTGTGTGTGTGTGTGTGTGAGAGAGAGAGAGAGAGAGAGACAGAGAGAGAGAATTATCTTTGTTGTTATACTAATCCTCTCTTGGTGTATGCTTACAATGTGCATCTATTTAATAAAAGATGTACAATAAATGGTTCACACAGCTCTATTCACAATATTTACAAAGTTGGAAAAACCAAAAGGGTCTATTTACTCTAGGGGTATATTTCATTAAAGTGTATGATATTTATGTAACCATAATCTATCAAGGGAGGGCAATGAGTAATAAGCACACATATGCTATCCAAAAGTTGGTCTTTGAGTCCATTCAATTTAATCTGAAGATTAAAGCCTAGAAAACACAATAGGGCAATGAATGTGTCCCATGGGGTCACTATGAGCCAGAAATGACTTACAGGCACCGTCCAACGACATACCCTGTGGTAATAAGAAATCAGTGGTTTAAAAAAATTTTAAATGTGCACATAATATGAAATAAACTCACAAAACTAGTGCTGAGAATATAATCAAGAAATAAAGAATGCATACATATGACTCACTTATATGAAGCTAAAATTAAATGAAAATTGATTTAAGGGGTTTCAGTTCAGGAAAGGATGTGATGGCTAGAAGTGGAAACCAGGGACAATTTTTAGATATTCTGGTTATTATTATTATTATTGTTAGATGCTGTAGGGCCAGCGCCGATTCACAGTGACCCTATGCACAATAGAAAGATGCAACTCCCGGTCCTGCACCAGCCTCACAGTTTTTCTTAAGTTTGAACCTGTGAGATATTAATTGTGCTCTATTTTTTAGTTTAGGTACTGGTTATAGAGTTGTATAAACTTTACGTGAATGCCTTCAACTTTAGCAAAGAGTTTATATTAAAAATAAGACATTCCAAAAAAGCAATGAAAAATTTTCTAAAACATAAAAGAATTTGTACTATCAAACGAACGTGGCTCTTTAAAACCATCCTAACTGACATATTGAGGAGCCAATGCTACATAATTTCCATTTTTTGTCATTGCTTTTGACTTCCTTTATACAAACAATTTAAACAGTGTGAAGTACTGATAACTTTATTTTCCTTTCCAATATATAATATCTTAAAATAAGAAGCAAATAGCAAGGAAAGTTCCAGTAAACCACTAGAAACCATGATAAGAGAGAGTAGAATATTCTGGAAAAGAAATAAACAAGGAATCTTTTACTTAATAAGTGGTATTGAAAACGCCTTTGCTTTCCAAAGAGCAGTGGGTTACTTTCAAATCTGAAACAAAATCAACACAAGGTTATTATGATGATATTCCCAAGGAAAAGAGAAAATGAAGTAAGTGATCCTGACCATGCTAATTTGTGCAATAACCTTGCTATGCTTCTCCTGATGATGAAAGATGTAACCTTGTGAGTAAATCCAGTCCTTACTGCATTTGCAGTAACTCGGTTACGCAGATATGGCCATGCAAGTAACATAAACAGGACACCTTTAGAAGATTTTAATAAATTAAAGTAACATGCCAGTTTTTAGCCAAACACAAAACACAGGAAAAAGCATCACTATTTCATGTTCCTATCTATAGTCATTTATATTTCAAGGAGTGTACACAGAAATATATTCATTGTCACAGCATGCTTTCTGGAGTACAGTGAACAGTATACTTCTGATAGGTATGTTGATATTTTAATTATGGCACTCAAAATTAAATACTACTTAAGTCCTAAAATATTTTACCTTAGGTTTATTATTGTTTCTGGAATACTCATCATATGTGTAACTTAATTTTATGTTTGTTCAACTTGGATATGAACACTGGAAATTATGGCAATTGATTTGGTAATCTCTAAAACAGATGGAAATCTAGCTACCCAATAATCCCGCAATCCCTGTACTGGGCCTATACCCAGGAGAGACTAGAAACAAAGCTCAGCCAGACATCTGTACTCCAATGTTCACTGTGGTGCAGTTCACAATTGCAAGGAGTGAAAACAACCGAAGTCTCCATCAATTGACAAATGGATTAAAAACCTGGTGCATTCATACAATGGATTAATATGCATGCCTGAAAGTCAGTGATGAATGCATGAAGTATATCACCACATGGGAAGAATTGGAGGAAATTATGATAAGCAAAGTAAGCCAAGCAGAAAAGTACAAATACAACATGAGTCCACTGAGGTAAGCTTGAAAATGCTAAAGGGGCATAGGGGACAAGCTACTATATACATAGGTATTTGGGGTGAGGTCCTGGTATGACAGGGACCAGACACAATCCAGGGATACATATGGCAGCCAACTAAAAAGGAGGGAAAGAAAGGAAGAAAAAAAGAAAGAAAGAGACATGGGTAGCAGGGGACCAGGGTACTAATCCACCCAAGGAGAGGGTATTGTGTTTATCTCTACAGGAGAAGGAGAGAGGGACCAGACTTCATCCTGGTGCACCAAGACATGAACCCAACATACTGGCATGAAGCAGTGAACCAATAGAGAGGTCTGCAGGGCTGGCCCCATTACCAACTACATGGACACCCCACCCCACCCCCACCCTCTTTAGACAATTGGACATCCCCTTATAGGAAGATCATAATGAAGAGATGAGCCATACAACTTTCCTCTAGTTTTTTAATGCCCCACACACACACACACACATCATGACCCCAATTCTACCTTACAGATCTGGCTAGACCAGAGCATGTACATGGGTATAGATAACAGCTTACAACACAGAGAATCCATGGCAGATAAACTCCTCAGGACCAATAATGAAAGTAGTGATGCCAGGAGGGGAAGGGGAAGGTGAGGGGAGAAAGGGGGAAATGATCACAATGATCTACAGAAAACCTCCTCTTATGGGTAAGGACAACAGAAAAGTTGGTTGAAGGGTTGATGGCAGTCAGTGTAAGACATGAAAATAATAATAATTTATAAATTATCAAGGGTTCATGAGGGAGGGAGGGGTGGGAGGGGGTAGAATGAGCTGAAACTAAAGGCTCAAGTATCAAGAAAATGTTTTGAAAATGCTGATGGCAACATATGTACAAATGTGCTTGACATAATGGATGTATATATCGATCGTGGTAAGAGTTGTAAGAGCCCCCAATAAAATGATTTTTTTTAAAAATCTTTGCATCACAGTCATCTTATACGTTTTATATAGATATATACTTAGCACTTCACACACCTTAGTTTCCTTCTTTCTTTCTATTACCAAATTAGGAAAATTCTGGACAATCACAATGGAAATTTCTTGAAGCAAATTTATGTAACATTGTGTATTAAATTGGAGCTAAAACTATTTGTTGAGTGCCATCAAGTCAGTTCTGACTCAGATCAACCCTGTGTACAACAGAATGGAACAGTGTCCAGCCCTGTGACACCCTAACAATTGTTTTTGTTTGCGCCAGTCAACGTGTCATAGATATTGTCAAGGATCTCCCTCTTTTTTATTGTTCTCCTGCTTTACCATGTTGGACATCCTTCTCCAGAGGCTGAGATAAAGTATCACCATCCTTGCCACTAAGGAGTAATCTGGCTGTACTATTTAGACATGGTAATATAGAAAGAAAGAAAAGAACTCTATGTTTTCTGTTATATATATGTTCATATATATATAAACTATATGGAATTTTTTTAATCATAAGATTATGTATAAGATTGTAGAAGTGTGACAAAATGAACAGAAACATTAGGCTTAAGGAAATCAAAATAAAACATAAAATTTGATGGAGACAATATTTTGGGACAAATCAATCGTACCGATTTAATTCTCTATTAGAGTAAATGCGAACTCCAAATTTTTATAAGCAGAAGAAAGTGGGAGAGGATTAAAAAATGGGGACAAAAGGCTGTAAGAAAAGTAAAAGTAGAACCGAGATTGATAAGAAGAAAAGAATTTGAGGAGAAAACAAAAGATTCACATCAAATGTTCTAAATTACATAAGGAGAAAAAAGAAGAGAAAGTGACAGAGAATCACATCTAAGATGATCGTTTTGCAAAAGAGTTGCATACACTTATCCAATACAAAGAAGAGGAAAGGGGATAAGGGGGGAAGAAACAGAAGGGGGAGGAGTAGGGGAGACAGGTAATAACCCACCAAGGGGGAAAGTGTGGGATATCTCCCCAGAATTGTAAGTGTACGTGCAGACAACACCACGGCACAGCAAGCCTTGAGTGGAAAGTAAACACATGAGGCAACATTAGAATAGAGTAGGCTATAGGATCAGCCCCAACCAGAGGCAAACTGAACCCCTCCCTAGAAGTATGTGCTACAGAGGACAATGCTAAACCTATGGGTTGGGAAGAGGGGCCAGCTTGCTACACCCACATGGAAGCAAACTAAGAAGGGAAAAGAGAGTGAGATTTTAGAACCCATATCATCACACCAAGCCCTGAGGATTACATTCCTGCATGCAGCTGCTAAGGCACAGGCAGAACTGTGTGACTAACAATAGCTCCAGACATGATGTCCCCACACTGGAGCATACGAGTACAGAGGACAGTACTGGGGGCACACGGAGGGAAGTGAGCCCTCCCCTCCACAGCAGGCAAACAAAGAAGGGAGCATAGCAGATCAGCAACAGCGGCAAAGCCAAGCCACAAAACCCCCAAGCTACAAACAAAATAGACTTTTGGCTAAGAGGGGCAGTTCTTGGAACCCCCAGGACCATGGGGAGATAGTCATAAAGGTCAGTGGACAGACCTGGAATTACCTATGCTTTTTTGTTTTGTTTTAGGGTTTTTTTATTGCTAGTTATTATTATTATTTATATATATTTTTTGTTTTCTATTTTTCCCCTCTTTGGATTCAATTTTTTGTTTTCTTTTTGCATTGTCTATGTTATTGTTGGTTTACCTACATATACAAGACAGGTATGGGAAACAACTCAGGAGAAAACAACAGGAGAGATAAATGGCTCAGTGAGCCTTGCCTTTCTTGTGCCTTGGTCTTTGATGATCAGACCAGTGTGCAGCTGCCTTACCTTGTTCTCTGCCTCAATTTGCAAGCTACGCTATCTGTGGGACATCTAACGGTGTCACTGTAGCTTGAAGTTCCTTCAAGACCTGCTTTGCCAGGCTACTGGAGAATACATTGCTAGAGCTGGGGACTGTCGGACCCTGTCATCTGGCTGACTGTTGGTGACCTGCCTTGCTGTTTGCTGCCTGTGCCCAGATAGCCTGAATTGCGCTATAGAGGACTATTTGGCGGCCTTCAAGACTCAAAGGACTGACAATGTATTAGCTGTCTCACAGAAGTGAGTTGCACTGAGCCATTTGTACTGGTTAATAGATTAGTTAACTGTTTATTTCTTATGTTCTATCTATCTATCTATCTTTCTAGCTATCTATATAAATATGTATAAAATCATTAGTGTCCTGGAGAACATTGCCCAGTGCCACAAGTTGTTGCCATGTAGTTTGCACCATAATTGTGTCTTTAGGAGGCCATTACATCATTCTATCAAGCCAGCTGTTTCAGGATGATGAGGAACTTAATATGAGCAGTGGATTCCATGGGCATGGGCCCATGGCCGCACTGCATTTTCTGTGAAGTGAGTTCCTTGATCTGAAGCAATGCTATGTGGGATACCATGCCGGTGGATGAGGCATTCTATAAGTCCACGAATGGTAGTTTTGGCAGAAGCATTGCATGTAGGGAAAGCAAATCCATATCCAGAGTAGGTGTCTATTCCAGTAAGAACAAAACAAAACAAAAAACAAAAGAACAAAACACTACCCCCTCCATGATGGAAGTGGTCCTATGTAATCAATCTGCCACCAAGTTGCCAGTTGATCTCACCAAGGAATGGCCCCATCTCTATACTTAATTTTCGTTTCTCCTGCTAGAAAATGGGGCACTCAGCAGTGGCAGTGGCCAAGTCAGCCTTGGTGAGTGGAAGTCCATGTAGCTGCACCCATGCATAACCTCCATCCCTGCCCCCATGTCCACTTTGTTCATGTGCCCATTGGGCGATAACAGGAGTGGCAGAGGAAAGAGGAGGACCAGTCTCCACAGCGTGTGTCATCTTATCCACTTGATTATTAAAGTCCTCCTCTTCAGAGGTAATACTTTGGTGAGCGTTCACATAAGACACAATTACCTTTACTTTCTTGGCCCATTCAGAGAGGTCTATCCACATACCAATTCCCACACCTTCTTGTCACCAATTTTCCAATCATGTTCCTTCCAATTCTCTGACCATCCAGCCAAGTCATTAGCCACAGCCCATGAATCAGTATACAGTCTCACATTTTCCCTGTAGGCAAACTGAACGGCCACTTGCACAGCTAGAAGTTCTGCCCATTAGGAGGATTTCTCTTCACCACTGTCCTTTAGTGGGATCCCAGAAAGGGGTTGTAGTGCTGCTGCTGTCCACTTACCAGTGGCACCTGTATACCGTGCAGAGCCATCCATAAACCAAGCATGATTTTTTTGTTCTTCAGTTAAAGTATGGTAAGGAACTCCTCAGGAGGCCATAGGTGCAGACTGGGAGAAAAAAGGTAATGTGACAGGAGTGGAGACTGTGGACATTTGGGCCACTTCTTCATGCAGATTACTCATGCATTCAGGTCCTGCTTTGGCCCAATCTTATATACCACTTCCATTTAACAATGGAGTGTTGCTGAGCACATCCAACTTTATGATTCTGTGGGTCAGACCATACCCAGTTCATGATGGGCAGCTCAGGCCTTATGGTGACTTAGTGGCCCGTAGTGAGGCAGGCGTTCAGTCTCCACTAAGGGCTAGTAACAGGCCAACAGCTGTTTTTCAAAGAAGGAGTAGTTGTCTGCAGAGGATAGCAGGACTTTACTCCAAAATCCCAATGTTCTACACTGGGATTCACCAATAGGGGTCTGCCAAAGACTCCACGCTGCATCTTTATCTACAACTGACACCTCTAGCACCATTGGGTCAGCTGGATCATATGGTCCCAGTGGCTAAACAGCTTTCCAGGCATCCTGAACCAGTCACAGAGCCTTTTCTTGTTCTGAGCCCCACTCAAAATTGGAGGCTTTTCATGTTACTTGATAAATAGGTCGAAGTAGAACACCCAAGTGAGGGATATGTTGCCTCGAAATCCAAAGAGGCCCACTAGGCATTGTGCCTCCTGTTTAGTTTTTTTTCCCCTCTTTTTTGACATGGGGGGTGGGGGTGGGAAAGGGCAGAGAGAGGCAGATGCAATAGCTTATTCTTCCCTTTAGTAGAAGTGTCTCAAAATGCCCCACCCAACTGGACCCCTAGAAACTTTATTGAGGTGGAAGGTACCTGAATCTTTGTTGGGTTAATTTTCTAACCTGTTTTACACAGATGTTGTACCAATGAATCTAGAGTCTTTCATATATCCCTTAGTGGGTGAAGTCAGCATAATGTCATCAATAGAAGGGAGTAGTGTGACAATTTTCAGAATAGACAGGTGATAAAGTTCCCTTTGGACTAAATTATGACAGAGGGCGGAAGAGTTGATGTACCCCTGGGGAAGAGTGGTGAAAGTGTATTTTTGCCCCTGCCAGCTGAAGAAAAATTGCTTCTCGTGGTCTGTTGAGATTGGTATTATGAATAAGGCATTGGCCAGACCAATAGCTGCATACCAAGTACCAGAAGGAGTATTAATTTGTTCAAGCAATGAAATCACATTTGGAATGGCAGCTACAATTGGAATCACCACCTGGTTAAGTTTATGATAATCCACTGTCATTCTCCAGGATCCATCTGTTTGCTTTACAGGCTAAATAGGCGAGTTAAACGGGGATGTGGTAGGAATCACCACCCATGCATATTTGAAGTCTTTGATGGTGACACTGATCTCTGCAGTCTTTTCAGGAATGTGGTATTGTTTATGGTTTACTATTTTTCTTAGGCAATGGCAGTTCTAATTGTGTCCACTTCCCTACCATTATAGCCCTTATTCCACATTTCAGGGATCCAATATTGGGGTTCTACCAGTTACTAAGGATGTCTATTCCAATGACACATTCTGGAACTGAGGAAATAACCACAGGGCGGGTTTGGGGGCCCACTGGACCCACAGTGATGCATACCTGAGCTAAAACACCATTGATAACTTGACCTCCATAAGCCCCCACTCTGACTGCTGGGCCTTCGAAATACTTTGGCTCTCCTAGAATAGTGTCAGTTCAGAGGCAGTGTACAGGAATCCCCTAAAAGTTTGATTATTTCTTGTCCCCCAATGAACAGTCACTCTTGTGAAAGGCCACAGGTCCCTTTGGGGAAGGATAGAAGAAAGAATAACAATATAAACCTTCAGTGATTAGCAGGGTCCTCCTTCAAAGGGACCTGCCCTTCCCCTCATTCAAGGGGTTGTGGGTCTATAAATTGGCTCAGGTCCAGGAAGTGATTGAGTGATTGTATCATGACTGTCTATTCTGCTGTTCTCCTGATCTAGCATTCTTCCACCTATTTAGATCATGTAAAAACTTAGTATTTTTCCCATGTATTTCACTCCTAGAGACACTGTGGCCAAGTACCCAATGTCATAAGTCCATACAAGCTAGGTTGCTTTGATTACTATGGAAACCTTGCTATCGATTATAACCATGTTCACCGAGTCTCTGTTGATTCAGTGCTGACACCTGCCTTCTTCCACCAAGGAGCCCAATCAGCCCCATTGAAGGCAAATGTCAGAGTTTTCTCAGGGCAGGTCCCACTGTTAATCCCGGTACACATAAAATCACAATTACAGTAGTCTTCAGAGATGCTGGGGCCCACTGACAAACTTGTTCCTTATGGTTGTGGTGAAGGGATTGTCCTCAGGACACCCCCTTTTTGAGTCTATGGGAATATCTTGATAGATCCATTCCAACATACCAACTTTCCTAAGCTTTTGGATGCCTTCTTCTATAGTGTACCAAGGTAGGTCAGGTACCTCAAATTGGTCTAATCTAGGCCATCTGGCAGTCCATGCTTCTGAACCACCCAAGGAAGGAATTAGATCCTCTCTTAGCCTCTCTCACTGAGACATTGACAGAAGAATCTGTGCTTAGGGGTCACATATCCAGATACTCAGACTGGTCTAATATTATATTTCTTGCACCAGTATCCCACACTCTTATTAACCATTCCCAGGGATATTCCTTCTGCTTGTACATATTAGAAAATCCCCCTCAGGCAATGCTACAGATGCAGCCCCATCTGGCATTTCAGCTTGAACAGTTTGGTTAATTTGTTCCTTGTTTTTAGATAAAGTTTTAAGATGCCAGAACCTATTTTTTCTTATAAACCAGGCATCATCTGATTTCTTCATCAGATTATACTATAGCATCCTAATCTTCAGTGACTACTTCATGAAGGCAAGTATTGAATAGGGTCATGCCATAAGAACTAATTTTTTCTTAGATTATGGGTATGATTAACTGTAACCATATGTCAATGGTTTACATAGGAACTCTGGTTCACTTTAGAGGCATCATTATCCTTTTATTGGGGCACATTATGCATCACCCTTATCGGGCATATGGCAATTATATTGACAGTAGCATTAATTTAGTCAATGGTATAGAATTTAAAACACTATTGAGAACAGCAATGTATACATATATAGGGTAGTTGTTTTAGACCAAAATGCATAGATTGCTGACTTACACAAATGAAAGCTTAAATCCCTGAATACTATTTACACAAATAATGAGGATTGAAGATAGGGCAAAACTTTGCATAATACCTATTCACAAAGATAGAACCATCCCTGGTAGACAAAGACATGACATAAAAAAAATAGCATGCAAACATCAAATTTACTGTTGTCTCAAGCTGTTGTTCATTGTGCAAAAAGATTCATTATTGTCATTTGACACTTGTAATTCATGAAAAGTCTTTTCTGTTTTTGAAACTGTTTTAGTGATCATCAGTTTCTCTATTTATAAAGTATTAATAATATCCATAAAGGATGATGGATTATTAGTTACAATATTAATAACTAATTTTATGTACCATACTTATAATCATTAACGATATCACCGTATTATTCTTTTAAAAGCATAAGCTAAAGTAAATAATAGTAGTGTTCCAAATTGTTTTAGTGAAGATGTATTCTTTTATCAGTGTCTCATCTAGAACTAGAAGTCTATGCAGACATTTTAGTTCAAGACATCATTAGTTCCCCTGGATTACTCATGATCCTGCAAACTGTCTTCCCTGGATTTTGTTTGTCATCTCCAATCTATTCTCCACAGAGACCTAGAGCGACCCTTTCAAAAGGTAAGTACAATTATGTAATTCATCTGTTCAAAACATCCCAAAAGCTCCACATTGCCAGTAGACAACATCATAATCAAAGGATAAAAGATTGAGAGGGTTAAGGTTTCATTTTACTTGGATCCTCAATCAATCCTCATAAAAGCAGTAGTCAAGAAATCAAATGACAATGCATTTGGGATAACTGCTGAAAAAAATCTTTTTTTTAAAGAGTTGAAGAGGAAAGAGATCATTTTGAGGACTAAGATGCACGTGACCCAAGCCAGGAGATTTTCAATTATTACATACGAATGTGAAAACTGGGAAATAAATAAGAAAGACCAGAGAAAAACTGTAGCATTTGAATAATGGTGTTTGTGATGAATATTAAATAAACATGGATTTCCAGAAAACAGAACAAAAGCAAGCCACAGTGCCGTGTTGGTAGTATAGTGGTGAACATGACTACCTTCCAGAAGAACAAACACATCTGTTTTGGAGGAAGCCAGAATATCCTCTGTCCCTGAGATTTCGTCTCCTAAGTTTGGAAGTGTTGTCAGGAGGCACATGTTGTCAATTCCTGAACAAGTGCTTTGTGCTTGGTAGAGGGTTATCAGAAGAGGAAGTGGCTGCAACCATGGGTTCAAACATAATAATTACGAGGATGGTTGAAGAGCAAGGACTCTTTTGTTCTTTGTAAGAGTATGAGCTTTGTGAATCTGAGCCCATGAAAAAGCACTTGATAAAAACTAACTATATGGCTACAGATAGTCCTTGACTTACTAGCTGATATGTCTCCCATGAATTGTTCCCATCACTTCTCATTGAAAAAAGTGTTAATGTGAAGAACTATGTTTTTTAAGAAAATAGAAATAGTGAGTTATGTCTCTTCAATTAATGATTTATATAAAAGTATTTGTCAAATTTTGTTTTATAATTTTCATTATACATTTTCACATGAAACAGATAACTTTGAGAATGAAAGTTTAGGTATATTCCCATCATATGTAGAAAATATCATATGAAATGAACATGACGCATAGCAGAGTGAGCTAGGGGATGAGGGAAGAAAAGATGGATCCAGATTCCTAAAATTGACCATTGACAGACTTTATTCTTTTATTTTTTAACTTAAAAAATTATCTAGAATTTACATATCTAACAATTCAATGATATCAATTCAATCATATCAAGAAGGGCTATGAAGTCATCATCACAATCAATTTTGTATCTAACCCCTCTTATTTTACAAATTTATTCCTCCTCCCCTCCTTTCCCTCAGTGTCTGAAGGTAGTCATCAATCCCATTATTATCTTTGTGTTTCCATCTATCCCAATGTCCTTATACAGATAAATATGAAACACTAGGGCATACACATAGCAAGGATCAGTCAACAACTGTGATTTGAAACCAAAACTTGAATCTGATAGAAAACAGAACATTGAAAGTTTAAATTGGCATTAAGTCTCCAGGGAGATCATAACACGAGACTTTACATTGCAGTCTGCGTATAGTTGCTATACTCCACTTTACAATGCTCACCATCTAATAACTCGTTTCAAGCCCATGTGCATTGGGGACTCCGTAGAGGCTCATCCCGCGTGGTGTTGTTGGGTGCCTTCCAGTTGGTTCTGACCCAGAGCCACCTTATTCACAACAGAATGAAGCAATGTACCATTCTGCATCATCCTTACAATTTTTCCTATGCTTGAGCACATTG
Organism: Echinops telfairi; assembly: GCF_000313985.2. Lineage (NCBI taxonomy): Eukaryota > Metazoa > Chordata > Mammalia > Afrosoricida > Tenrecidae > Echinops > Echinops telfairi. The sequence continues at coordinate 3,248,576 of NW_022111301.1, read as the reverse complement.
TTAAAGATGTCAATCCATCTCCTTGAGGGCCTGCCTTTCATTTGCTGCTGCTCTAGTTTACCAAACATGATGTCCTCTCTGAGTATTGGTCTCTCCTGAAAGGTCTAAAGTATGTAAGAGTAAGTCTTGGCACCTGGCCTCTAAGGAACACTCTGGCTGTACTTCTTCCAAGATAAATTTGTTTGTCCTTTTGCATTCCATGGTTCTTTCAATATTCTTCTCCAGAACCACAAGTCAAAAGCATTGATTCTTCTTCCTTATTCAACGTTCAACTTTCATGTGTTTTTTCCTTCTGAATCCGGCTTCCAGGAGCTCCACGTCAATGTACTGTTGAAAACATTGTTGGATAATCTTTGATAAAAATGCTACTGGCTCATAGATCTATTTCCCCATCCTCATATAATATATTTGCATATGTACATGTCTTTATCTAGAGCTCTATAAATGCCCTTT
>NW_022111301.1:3244205-3246798 GCF_000313985.2 Echinops telfairi | reverse complement strand
ATGTTTTGAGAAACGATGTACAAATGCGCTTTACACAATTGATGTGTGTATGGATTGGGATAACAGTTGTATGAGCCCCTAATAAAATGTTAAAAATAAAAAAATGCTACTGGCATGTGCTCCGTGGTATTGTTCTATAATTTGAGCATTCTTTTGGGTCACCTTTCTTTGGAATGGGTACAAATATGGATCACTTACAGTCTCTTGGTCATGTAGTTGTCTTCTAAATTTTTTGGCCTACACAAATGAATACTTCCAATGCTTTTTTGAACTATCTCATTTGGTATTCTATAAACTCCAAGAACCTTGTTTTTAGCTAATACTTTCTGTACAACTTGAACTTTCAGCACCATTGGTCCCTGCTGAAATTGTGGAATGTCATCTCATTCTTTATAGTACAGTGCCTTTGTATATTCTTCCTATGTTCTGTGGATACTTTCTACATTATTCTATATTTTGCCCAAGGAATCATTCAAGACTGAAACTTGGGGCTCGGATTTTTTCTTGAGTTATTTTAGTTTCAGATATGTTGTGCATGATCTTTTCTTCTGTTTTTCCAATTCTAAGTCCTTGCAAACAACATTATAATATTTGGCTTTGTGTGTTCAGGCTGCCCTTTGGAATTTTCTATTCATCTCTTTGTTGCCTCACTTTTCCATTTGATTTAGCTATTCTACAATTAAAAGCATGTTTCAGAGTCTCTTCTGAACTTCACTTTGATATTTTCTTTCTTTTCTATTTTTTAAATGACCTTTAGCTATTTTTATGACTGGTGTTTTGAATGCCCTCCCACAGGTCATCAAATATTTTGTCATTAGTGTTCAATGAAGCAAATCCCTTCTTGAGATGTTCTGGAAATTCAGGTGGGATTGACTCAAGGTCATATTTTGGTTCTTATGGACTGGTTTTCATTTTTTTCTACTTCAACCTAAACTTACATACAAACTTGTATGGTCTGTTTCACAGTCCTCCATGGCTTGGTTTTACCTGCTGATGTAGAGCTTCTCCATCCTACAGATGTAGTTGATTAGATTTCTGTGTATTCTATCTAGAAAAGTCCATGTGTAGAGTTGTCTTTCGTGTGGTTGAAATAAGATATTGGCTACTGACAAGTCACTGCTCTTGCAAAATTCTATCATGGGATCTCTAGCCTTGCTTCTATTGCCAATATCACATTTTCCAATTACTGTTCCTTCCTCTTTGTTTCCAACTTTTGCATTGTAACCACCAATCATCATCGATGCAGTTCATGTGCATGTTTGATCAATTTCTAAATGAAATTATCAGTAGAATTCTTCAAGTTCTTCATCACGAGCTTTTGTATTTGGTGAGAAAATTTGAATAATATCTGAATCGATTGGATTTCTTTGAAGGTGGATATATATATTTCCATCACTGACAGCATTGTATGTCATGATTGATTTTATAAAGCCCTTTTTGACAAAGAATGCCAAGACATTCCTCTTGCTTGTATTATCCCTGGCATAGTAGCACATATGATTTTCTGAATCAAAATGGCTAAGTACAGTCTATTTTAGCTCATTACTGCCTAGGATATTGATCTATGTATTCCATTTCATTTTGACCACTTTCAATTTTTTGAATTTTTTCCCCTAGAAATTGGAGGTGGTAAAAAATGACCACTGTAGTGACCCTATTAATGGATTTTGAACTGCAACTATCATCCATATTTTCTGCAAGAGGGAATTTCGGATTTGGGCACTGTGACCATTCCCTTGTCCAGTTTGGACCTTTTTTTTTCCCAGCTATATTTGGATCACATGGGTTGGTGTGTTTCTTAGAAAAGAAACTTTATAGATGGATAACTATTAATAACACTTTATAGGTGGATAACTATTATAACTTATAGATGGATTACTATTATTCAAGCCTGTTTTCTAAAATGTTAATCCTAATAGATCTGTTATGTATTACTTTTGTCAGTATCAAGGAACCCTGCTGGCTAGTCAGTTACACACTGAATTGTGCTAATCACAGGATTAGTCATTCAAATTCATCAGGTTTTCAGCTTGAGAAAGAGGAGGCTTTCTGCTTCCATTATGATTTACAGCCAAATTCGGTTTGGGGCTACTTTTTCTAGAGGTGGAGAAGGGGAGACTGTTAGCACACCTCAGAATTTATAAAAGGGAACTTTATTCTGCTCCTTCCTTTTTGATTCCCATAATATGCTTGTGATTAGGAGTTCCTCTTCCTTTCCCTTCCCTCCCCCCCATGAAATTGAGTTTGCTTAATCAGAGATGGTGGAGAACGACTGCAAATCCTACCAGCCTCTGTCAAAAGTCAAACAAGAAATGGATCTCGCATATACCAGCTCTTCTGATGAGCGCAAAGATGGAAGAAAATCAAGAAAATCCTAAAACTCCAGAGAAACTCTGTATGACTACACCCAAGAGCTGAGGATGAATTACAACCGCCAGAGAAGAAAGAGGAAGGAAGTAGAGAAAGCAAGAATACTTTCTTCTATTAAATTGGCATTCTGTGATGCTCACCTTCCCAACACAACCGCTGAAGACAAAGCGGGTGAATAAGCAAATGTGGTGAAGAAAGATGATGGTGCCCAACTAACAAAAGA
>NW_022111301.1:3176175-3243577 GCF_000313985.2 Echinops telfairi | reverse complement strand
GAGGGAGAGTGGGTTGGAAAGAGGGAACCGATTACAAGGAACTATATGTGACCTCCTCCCTGGGTGATGGACAACAGAAAGGTGGGTGAGGGGAGACATCTGACAGGGCAAGATATGACAAAATAATAATCTATAAATGATCAAGGGCTCATGAGGGAGGGGGAGCAGGGAGGGAGAGGAAAAATAAGGACCTAATGCCAGGGGCTTCAGTGGAGAGGAAATATTTTGAGAATGATGAGGGCAATGAATGTACAAATCGGCTTTACACAATTGATGTATGTATGGATTGTGATAAGAGTTGTATGAGCCCCTAATAAAATGATCAGAAAAAAAAAGTGATTCAAAGCAAGGTGGATCAACCATGGAAACCAAGGTTCAACCTCATCAAGTTGGACAGGGAAGGTAGACTAGAAGAATTGGGGGCGGGAGGGGGCAGGGGAAAGAGGAGAGAGTATGAGTCTTCAAATTACTTTTTAAAAAAAAGAAACATAATTTACGTGGGGGCTGAGAGGGAAGATATAGATTTCTGGTCTTCCTCTGTCTGTTAAAGTTGAAGAGTAGGCTTTTTGCTATCAAAGTTCAGTAATTGGAAGGGTAGAGTATTATGACTGAATTTTAAAAAAATGAAATAAGTAGTAAATATTTGACATCTGATATTTTCTTTCTTTCCTATTTTTTAAATGACCTTTTGCTTTCCTTAGGACTGGTGTTGTGAATGTCCTCCCACCATCCTCAGTCTACGGAATGCAAATGTTGGAAACAAGAAGGAATCATTTTTGGAAAATATGCCCATGGTGATTGAAAGAATTCCAGAGAGCATATGATAGAACTTTGCAAGACCAATGAGTAATTTTTTGTAAATACTTTTCTTTCAGCAATATAAGCAGTGACATAGACCTTGCTGGATGGAACACACAGGAACCAAATAGAGTATATTTGTGGAAACAGATGATTCAGAACCTCAAATTCACTTGTCAATAAAAGGTTTGGGACTGAATATTCAAATGGAAGTTCAAGTTGAAGAAAGTTGAAACAAGTACACAAGAGCCAAAGTACAACTTTGAGTATATCTTATTTGATTTAAAGCCATCTCAAAAATAGATTTTAGGTTTGATGTTGACGACCAAAGATCAGAAAGAATTGTGGAATAACATAGAGGAAATCATATACAAAGAAAACAAAAGGCCATTCGATAGGGGAAAAAAGACCAAATTGGATATTAAAGAGACTAGGACACTTGCTCTTGAATATAGAACAGCAAAAGGAAATAGAAGAAATTATGAAGTAAAAGAGCAAAATGAATGTTTTTAAAAGGTGATTCAAAAGAAGAAAATGTATTATAATGAAATATGCACAGACAGATTTAAAAAAATGAAAGGGAAGAATATACACAGCACTTCTCTTGCTGAAAAAAATGAAAATATATCTCCAACCGCAGCTTGCAGTTCTGAAGTGTTCTACGGGCAAAATGTTCACTGAAGCAAGAAATGTCAAAAGAAGATGGAAGGAGGGATGGAAATAGGAAAACAACATTATGGTCCATTGAGGAGATTGCAGTGGATGAGTTGAAACAAACTGCATGTGAATTGTTAAATGTAAAACTGATGATCTGCCCTGTAAACATTCACCCAATTCACAATAAAAAGTATGTGTGTGGGGTGGGGGGATGGAGAAGACAAATATGCTCTAGTATATTCATACTATGGAATTTTATGCATCAAAAATCATAACAAGGCATGGATAAAGCTGGAGAACATTATACTTAGTGAACCCAGTCAATCTTACAAAGATGAATATTAAAGGAAAAATAAAGAAGAAAAGGGGTTTATGCAGCAATAGAGAAGACTTTGATGACTAAGAAGAGGCTGGGGACATGGGAGGGAATAAGGAGGGAGGAGGACTAGGTGGAGGGAGGAAATGGAGGGCTTAACAGGATATTGTTGATTTCATTTCTTGGGTTGTAATATATATATTGAATTAACCCATTCATTGAGTGGAATTTTATATTTATATATAAATCATATATATATAAACTGTAAATCCACAGGTCCAATGTTCCTCTCTGTGGGAGATCTGAGTCAAAATTGTCTCCATGCTATGAGTGAGTGACAAGAATTGCTGTCATTTTAGTACATCTAGTTGTTATAAGGGATACAACACATCCTAGCCTTACCTAATGAAAGGATGTCACTAACAGGAGTAGAAAAGTCTTAAAAATAGTGTAAGTAGCATCTACAACCAACCTACCTTCTCAGAATCCTTCTCATTGGGGAGAACATTAAAGATGTTTTTCGCATTTCTGTGATAGCTTTGTTGTGCCAACATGGCTGCCATAGGATCATGTGGACACAGTTTAGCCAGGCAATCAAGTCTCGGCTTGATTGAAGGGCAACCGAAATATATGGCTCTTTGAGGCTGGCTTCTTCCTCTTTCTCCCTAGTAATCTGACCAGCGTGCACTGCTGCCTGAGTTAGCTGCTCTTTGCTACCTGTGCGCTGAGCCAACCCATGGATCATGGTAGATTGTGTAGCCTTGCCATGTATCACTACACCTTGAGGCTCCATTGCTACCTGCTTTGCTATACTGCTCTACTATGGGTCCCTGCTACACCTTGACATCTCACCTTCTCCCTGTTGCTCACCCACTTGGTTATGTCTGTTGCCTGCAGGATGGTCTCTACTTATCTTGAAGGCAGACTCCACACTTTCCACCAACCACTTCACTGTCTGCTTCCTTGACTGTGGATCAGCAGCCAGCTTGTGTTCAAAGGACCTTCAGTATATTAACTGTCCCACTAAAGTGAGTTGGTCTGAGCCCTGTGTGCTGCTGTGTGGACTAATGAGCTGTTGTATTTCTTCTCGCCATATAAACCTATCTGTGTTTGTCAGGGGAGATAAGAGAAACAAATCATAGATACTCATATGTGTATAAAAAAGAGCTTGATATACAAGAGCAGTTGAATATTGAGAAAACATTCCAGCCCAGTCCAGATCAAGTCCATAAGTCTGATATTAGCCCATATGTCCCATACCATCTATAAAGTCCTCTTCAGGTTCACAAAAAACATGCAATGATGCTGAATGCAGAAAGACCAAGGCTAGTAGGGGAAACATCTAGTGGACCCAGTGGCAGTAGAAGCATCTCAGCTCTGACAGGGGTCTCCACGTGGCTCCTGCACTTCCAAGGGCATGGGGTCTATCAGCGTAGTGCCATGTGTATTGTTAAGTGGAGAATCTCTCAGGGAGTGAGCAGAGATAAAAATATACCCCGACTCCAAGGAAGAAAATACAGCAATTCCCAGAATCCGCAGGGGAAAGCCATGCCCACACAGAGGCCTCATTGGCCATGACCTGATTGACAGACTAGACTCCACCCCTTCACTTTTAATCCTCTCAAGTCCCAAATTGACACCAGATTATGTAGCTACCACACTATTGCTTTATAGATATGATCATAAGTCTCTGGGTTTTGTTTCTCTAAAGAACCCTGCCTCACACAGTTTGGAAGATTCCTGGCACAAGTGAAGATATTAATGTTTGGGTTAAGAGTTGATTCTGACTCAGTGACCTTGTAAAACAACATAGAACTGATCTCTTACGGTTTCCAACTCTGTGACAATTAAGCAGCTGGTGGGGTTGACCCACAGATATTTTCGTTGGTAGTCCAGCATTTAGTAATTTCTCCATAATTTTTTTTTAAAACTGAAGATGTAGGTCTATGAATAAAACAAAGATCAAAAAAAATGGTTTGAATGGTGAAACCTGTCTTGGTATTTCAGAAGCTAGACCTAACAGGAATTGATGTAATCTTTCCAGCAGAATTTAATCAATCAAGTAATAGATCCGATTTGTGAAATATATGTTGTAATGAGAAATCCCCAGTTATTCAAATCAGCCTATGATGTATCCATTGTCATTATATGTTAATTTATGTTTAAAATTTGATGTCAGTGTATATATGTGTAATATGGCTCTTCTATGATCTTTGCAACTCCACTTGATGAATGGGTTAATTCAACACACTACCAAAAGTTGCCTCAGACGCATAGAGAAGCTACAGGATAGAGCAGAACTTCCCCTGTTGACTTCTAAGGCTGTAAATCTTTACAGGAAGAGAAAGCACATATATATATTCATATTTCTCCTGTTAGGTTTAAACTGTTGACCTTGCAATGAGAAGCCCAAAGCATAACCCACTAATCCAACAAAGAGCATTCCAATGAAAGGGTAGGGACATGAAAATAAGGTGGAGGGGGCTCTAACTTGGGGCTATCAGAATGAACCATCCCTAAAGCAGGAGCCAAGCTACCAGGACCATCAAGAGAGAACAGCCACCAGAAGAGTACATGTGAGGTCCCTGCCTGATTAAAGTGACAGAGGCTTCAGCACTAAGACAATGAGACAGAACGCATGATGAAAGTGTGCAGAAGAGCAGAGGAGCTGCACCAAGCCATTGAGACGGAGCAGCAAGCTTCCTGCCTCACAGAACTAGGCAGAAGCCCAGAGACCAATTTACTGAGTTATGTCTGTCATTCTAGTTGAGAAAAGGGTTTTGGACAAAAGAACGTAACATTCTGTAACCTGTTAGCATCCCTATTAAACCCCATAATCATAAGTATTGTCTTTGAGTCCTGTGTAAAGAATTATCGAACTTGGCTGAGAAGTAGAATGCCTTGGGAATGATGGTTGATATCAGAATAAGCTAAAGAAGGTTGAAAAATGGAAACATGTCTGAGTTTTGCCTGTAGCAATTGGCCTTGGGCTGGTACCCTGTTTCCCCGAAAGTAAGACATCCCCCGCAAATAAGACCTACTTACAGTTTTGCCTCTCGCTGAAACAAAAGGCATCCCCCCGAAAATAAGACCTCCCCAAAAATAAGGCCCCCCGAAGCTACCACAACTCTGGACTCTGGACCAATAAAACAATAAACAATAAATGTGTACCATATTCTTCTTCATGGAAAAATAAGACATCCCCTGAAGATAAGACCTAGTGCATCTTTGGGAGCAAAAATTAATATAAGACACTGTCTTATTTTGGGGGAAACAAGGTATTATCTGTCTTCTTTGTGGTGGCAGAGGAGGTTTGAGATATGGCTGGCACCAATGCCATTTCTCATATATGAGAAATATATCCAGTAAAAAGATTCAAACTCACAGTGACCCTCTAGAACAGTAGTTTTCAACCTTCCTAATGCTGCAATCCTTTAATACAGTTCCTCATGTTGTGGTGACCCGCCAACCATAAAATTATTTTTGTTGCTACTTAATAAATGTAATTTTGATACTGTGATGAATCGGGTGACCCCTGTGAAAGGGTCGTTCTACCCCCAAACGGGTCACCACTCACAGGTTGAGAACCGCTGCTATATAAGGTTTCTGAGACTGCAAATCTTTACTGGAGCACATAGCCTCGCTTTTCTACCATGGCTAGTGTTCTCTTCATACTCAGAACATGTGCGTGACATATATATGTATACACATATCTATATCTATGCATGTGTATATTCATGTATATGTATATTATACACTATACGTGTATATATACACACACACAGGTTGTATTGTGGATAAGACTTTGCACTGTGAACTGTAAGGTCAATGGTTAAAGATTACTAGCTGTTCTGCAGGAGAAGGATGAGGGTATATGTTCCCATAAAGGTTTACAGTCTCAGAATAGGGTTGTCATGTATCAGAATTCACTTCTTGGGATTGTGTAAGGCTGGTCTGAGTCTGTTTAACATAAGCTGACTATCAAGAATGGTCAGACATCTTCAGACAGCCTGAAAGAGAAAATAAACAAACAAGGAAAAAATAGTGAAGGCAGAGTGTATTCATGGATTTAAAGCTATTATTACTACACTCATAAATATAAGGAACCAATGATGAAATGATGCACTCATTGCAACTAATGATGCCAATGCACAGTGGATATTTGAATAAGTAAAAATAACTTGGAATATAAATCATCAATAATAGAAATCAAACTCAATAAATAAAAGTGTTCGTGATAAAGTAGTTATATTCAGAAGGGGTGCAAAAAAAGATGGATAATATGACTTGAAAATTCATTAGTGTATCAAATAAAAATCACACGTAAAAATGTGGCACTTCCTTGTGGCATCAGTTGTACAATAACACTTGATGTAATTGAACTATAGAATGATATGACATCTGTATTACTCCCATTAAAAAGTTTTTTTGGGGGAAGATAAATTCAGAATTTTGAAAAAAGATTACAGATAAAACAGAGCAAAGAAAGCCCTAAATAATTCCCAGAATAAAAGAACATATACACTCAGATTGAAACATACCACTCAGTAGTTACCATAATTAATACAGATAAATCCACATCAAGTTACATTCCACAAAGAACATAAGAAGCTTCAATAAGTGTCTAGAAAAACATTAAAAATCACATACTAAAAATTAGGTGTCAGAATGGCTTATAACTTCTTAATATCAACTCTGGAAACAATAAAGCAATGGAGCACTGCCTATGATACTATGACGCAAAATGATTATCAACTTAGTGATTTATACAAATCTATCAATAAAGTATAAGGGTAGAATAATAACATTTTAAATCATTCACAGTAATGAATTTTTCTCCCAAAGAAAAAGCTTATCTACACTGGTAGATAAGAGCTCTCCACACATGGAATCCAGGACAGATAACCCAGAGGAACAATAATGGGAGTAGCAATACCATGAGGGTAGAGGGTGAGGGGGTGATGGGGAGAAGGGGGATAAAGTGGGAGCCAATCACAATGATCAATGAATAACCCCACCCCACCCGACAGGGGGACCAACAACAGAAACATGAGTGAAGGGAGACAGCCGACGGTGTAAGATATAAAAACAATAATAATTTATAATTTATCAAGGGGTCACGTGGGTGGGGTGGGAGGGAGGGGAAAAAAGAGATACTGATACCAAGGCCTCAATAGAAAGCAAATGTCTAGAAAAGAATGATGAAAACATATGTACAAATATGCTTGATACAATTGTTGTATTGATTGTATTGATTGTTATAAGAGTTGTAAGAGCCCCCAATAAAATGATATGTAATTAAAATATAAATAATAAATAAAATCATACCATAAAAAAAAGAAGAAGAAGAACAAGGGTCAGTTCATATTTAGGACCCTGTGTTAGTCCAGGTAAACTAGAGAAACAAGTTCATGGACACTCATGTGTATTAGAAAGAGCTTTCTAGACAAGAGCATTTGAATATTGAGAAAACATCCCAGCCAGTCCATATCAACTCCATAAATCCAACATTAGCTCATATGTCTGGTACCAATCTATAAATTCCTTTTCAGACTCACGAAACACACGCAATGATGCTCAAATTCAGGAAGATCACAGGCCAGTGGGTGGAAATTCTTGTGGATCTAATGGTGGTATAATCATCTCAGTGCTGGTGTGGGTCTCCATGTGGTTCCTCCTGCTCCAGGGCTCTAGTGTAGCTCCATGTGTCTTGTCATCAAGAATACCAAGCAGAGAGTGTGTGCATCCTGCCTTCAGCAAGGTATCTATCTCCATAGAGCCTCCAAATGAGGTCATCAAGCAGCGACCTGATCGACAGGCTAAACTCCACCCCATTTACTCTTAATAGTCTCAAGTTGGCACCAGATTATGTAACTACCATAGACCCCTTGTGATTTAACTGGTTATACCATTGGGCTGCTAACTACAAAGTCAGTAGTTCAAACCCGCCAGCAGTTCCATAAGAAACGGATGAGGCTGTCTGCTCAGGAAAAAAATCTGCAGCCTCAGAAGTGCTGGGCCACTGTTGTGCCCTGTCCTATTGAGTTGCTAGGAATTGTAATCACTATACATTGTAATCTACTAATAGCAGCTTGATTTTGTTTGTTTGAAGTCCTAAAGGTAGGCCATGGTGGAAATATTGTTGATATTGGTAGTTGTCTTGTAGTCAGTACAATGCCATGTAAAACAGAATCAATCACTGCATGATTCTTTGTCATTCTCAAGATTGTTATTCTGTTTGAGCTCCTCGTTGCCTTCACTGTGATAAGTTGTCTCATTTAATGTCTCCCTCTTTTTCAACTGACCTTCTTTCTACTTTACTAATCATAATGTCCTTCTCCAAGGACAGGGTACTCCTGATATCAAGCCTAACTACCTGAAATGAAATATTGTCATTCTAATTCCAAAGGCAGATTGTGAGGGAAATGCTAGCCACAACTAATCATGGGTTCAGTAAGCGCAATTGTATGGTTGAGATATATAAAGATTATGATAAAGTCATAGAGCATGAGAGAGATAGGAAAGAGAGTAAAATAAAGAAGTCAGAAACATTTCATGGCAGATGCTCACCTCTTGGATGGCCATGATCTTACCAGCCAGGTCTGCACACAGCATGGGCTGAGAGGGCAGGGAGAGAGCAGGAGCAAGGGACCTTTATTGCTAACCAAGGCTTATCTCTACTTAGGGGGGTGTGATTACAGGTAATCACAGGAAGGGGCTAGTGCAATAGGCAATACAAGCAATAGGAGAGGAATATACAATGGGCACAGGTGTAACAGGAAGGGGGATGAGCTAGGGGTATACACATGGTAGGAAGGGGAGGGGCTAAGGGTAACAAGAAGGGCGGACCCTAGACTCAATATAGCAGTCTAACCTTGGTCACCCTTGAGTGGGCTTGATCTTCCTCGGCTCTCCTTCAGGGGAACAATTTACTACTATCCTTATCAGAGGGGAGTGGGCCCTATTTATTGTGGGACAAACTGGTGACTGCTTGTTCTGGATGGCTGTTAAGGAGAATAACCCCTGACCTACTTTTCATTGACTTCCAAGTGTATAGTCATTTGCCACGTGTAGCAAGCCGCTAAGTCTGGGCTATATTTGGGGGAGACAACCTGGGGAAAATCTTTCTGTTTCTCACAGCGGAGCCTGGATATATCTCCTCCAAGCGGATTTCTTTATTCTTCTGGCAGTCCACAGTACTTACAATATTTTATACCAGTGCCATCGCTCAAATGGATCAATTTTCTTTTCTTAATTATTCACGATCCAACTTCCATATCTCTATAAGGGGATTAAAAATACCAAGTTTGGGTCAGGTGCACCGTTGTCTTCAAAGTAATATGTTTGTATTCAACACTTTAAAGAGGTTTCTTGCAACCAGCATGTCCAATGCAATATTTTGCTTAATTTCTTCACTGCTGTTTCCACGAGCATTGATTGTAGACCCAAGGAAAATAAAACTGATGGCAGTTTAATATTTTCTCCATCAACCATGATGTTGCTCATTGGTCCCATTGTAAATGATTCTGGTGAAATCAGGGTCAGGTGTGATAGACACGTTATATGTCAACTTGGCTGGGCCAGGATTCTCCTAATATATGATCTGACATAGTGGTCAACTCCATGGTAGTATCTTCAGTGAAGCAGCCAAGTAGTTGTGGGAAGAAGAGGATAGAGCACCACCTCCTTAATCTGATCACAGTCCTGATACAATCGAAGGGTGTTTCGATCCAAATATGGCCAAGTTTGGTATAGACTGACAGTGTGCAGAAATTAAGTCACTTATTTGCCTGGATCTGAATCCTGCACCTAATTCACCCACCTGCTGTTACATTGCCTGCCGACCCCAGGAGCCCACACAGGACGACTGACCTCGGATTCCTTCAGCACTGCATCTTCAGCTTCTGATCTTGGTCCCTCACCTTCTTGCTTCCTGTTTGTCAACTGCTGGAGTGAGGAAAAGCCTTCAGCTTCAGATGACGCATAGACATCAACCCGACTAGGCTTCTACAGCGACGCGAGCCATTTTTTTGATATAAATATCTCTCCATATACATAAATATACAAGCATCATGTTTTCTTTCTCTAGCAAACTGAACCTAGTGAAGGGGGTGAGGGGATATAATGAAGCTTATTTCCATTCATAAAAGTTATATAGAAAATGGCCCCAACTATAGCCTTGAACAATGTTCTGAGTATAATGAGTTTTATGTTTGAGTGTTTTTAATTTATATAGCACTTAATAGACTTAAGGCATCATTCTGTATAATTTGGGGAACATTAATTAACCTTTCTAAGCTTGTTCTTTCTCAATGCTGAAATGTTAATTGCAGTGCCTTGGCAATAGGATTTTGTCTTATTAATATAGAATAAGAATATGATTATACATTCATATCTCATATCTGATGCATAGTTAGCACATGATCCCATTTTATATATGATTATTGTTGTTAAAATTGTTATAACCATTATATTATTTGAGATCTGATGTATATTTTATATGTGTACATATATTATAAATTATTAAGACTCTCTCTCTCTCTCTCTCTCTATATATATATATATATATATACATATATATACACACACACACACACACACAGTTTGGACCTAAAAACATTTCATACTGTAATGTAACTACCAGTACCATATCTCATTATACACAAGTTCTTTGGGATATTATGTAAAACCTTCATTCTATGGATATTACATTCTCTAAAGATATCTCCTGCTCTCTCACTCCTATATAACCCACAGGTAAGGCTACACCTATTTTCCTGAAATGCCATACCTTGCCTTCTGTGATAGAAGGGTTTTGTGCCAACTTGACTTAACCAAAATTCTCAGAGATTTGGAAGTTAGAGTTTGGTAATCCCTGTGCTGTGACCTAACAGTGTAATCATCTCCATGACTGAGTCTATTGTGACAGCAAAACCATTATAAAAGGATTAGGGAGGAGTGTAGTCTCCTTACTCAGATGGCAGCTCCGCTTACAGTTGAAAGGAAGCCTGTTCCGTGGTGGAGCAAGTTCCTACTTAAGCAGTCTCTCTTGGAAAGCTTGCCTTTCCTTGCTGGTCTGTATCTTGAATCTATCACATTGAACTCCAGTTTTTTGCACTTGATACAAAGCTTGCCATATTGCCTGTGATCCTGGGAACTATCAGTGGCTTTCCAACTTGGAGTCATTCCATTCTGCAGCCACAAACCTGACACACTGACCCAAGATTCATCTGTCTCTGTCTCAACAAGCCTGTGTTCTTTTTACTTCCTGGTTCATCATCCTCTGCAGCTATGAGAGTTAGGAAAAGTCTCCAGTCTAGCATCTGATCCACAGACTTCAACTGGTTTAGGCTTAGTGGCTTCTACCACCGTGTAAGCTACTTTCCTGATATAAAGCTCTCTTTCTCTCTGTATATCTATACATATACATACACATACATGAAGTATATATATATATATATATATATATATATATATATATATATATATATATATATATATGTTCTTCATACACATAACCATTACTTATATATGTATACACATACAGGCATACTACATATATATATCATGCATGTTATATATGCATGATATATATATATCATGCATGATCAGCAATTCCCAATCAACAGTCACTCTGTGGGAGAAATATGAGACTTTCTAATACAGTGAAGAATGATAGGCTGACAAACCCACAGTGGGTAGGTGTACCCTGTCCTATAGTGTTGCTATGAGTCATAATCAACTCCATGGCAGTGAGGGGAATGAGATTAGTTCTCTATGCCGTTTCTCGAGAGTCCAGCCTAACAAATCCCCCACCTCCCAACCCTATAAGCTGCAACTGTGCCTTTTTAAAAAATTATTTTATTGGGAGCTCTTACAGCTATCATAACATTCCACAGTTCAATTATATCAAGCAAGATTGTACAATTGCTACCACATCAGTTTCAAAACATTTGCTTTCTATTTAAACTCCTTGATATCCGATCCATCCTCTACCCTACCCCCAAGGATCCCTTATTTTTTGCCCTGTTAGATCCATTCACATACAGTTCTGTGGTTTTATCTCATAGAAAGGGATTATACAGTCATCAATGCTATCAAGTCCCTATTCCTCCCTTCCCCCAAAGCTCTCTTCCCATACCCTCAGGCTACCATTACGCAACTCTAACTTGATTAATGCGGTAAAACAAACAAAATCCACTGTAGTAAGGGGAGGAAATAGTAAAGAACAAGAGGATATGATGTGGTTTATCAGTGCTATAAAGTAGAACCCTGGTACTTGACTCCATTCTTACTCGACATAATCAGATTTCAATGCAAAATTTTGCATCAGAGCTTGAACAAATCATCAGAATTCAACCCAACGCAGATGTTTTTGGTAAACAAAAGCAACTCGTGTTTCGGCCACTTGGAATTAGTTAGTGTTGTTGGTACGGCTGTGTTCCAAGCATTTTGCTATAATTTTCTTAGTTTTTGTGGCTTTTTGTATTGTTTTTAGATAAAAGTCTTTCCTAAGAAAGAGGTTTTTTTAAAGAATCATCATGATAAGGAACTGGTTAACTTTGATATCGATATTGTTGATGATCATGTAGTAAATTCTTTTAGGCCATTTAGTAAACCCTGTTGATGATCATTTAGTAAACTGTTGTAGTAAAACAGTTAAGGAAACTCCAACAGCAGATATTTAGACAGATTTTTTTTTTTTTTAGAGAAAGTCAGTCAGGTCCTACTGTAAAAAGGCAAAGAATGGGAAAAATAATTCCTGAAAAGCAGCGACCAGCTGACTTTATGGAAGAGGATTCCCCTTCCAAACAATGACTCTCTCCATCGCTCCTCTCCACATCCGTGTCCACAGATCCAGATCCTCATCAGTCTCAAGGGATGGGCCATACTGTAGCTGTTAAAAACTTTTAAAATTTTATGTTCCCTATTTAAATTATATTATCTAACTTTGAATTTATTTACTTTGAAATTTCTGTGTAATGTTTTGTATAGGAAGGCAAGGTTAGGTTAAAACCATCCGTTTTCTGATATTCCTTATGGGCAAAATTGATTCGGAACTCGACTGTATCGCATCTCAAAGCTTCTTCTAGAAGGGATTAGCTTTAAGGTCTTGGATTCTACTGTACTGTCTTTTGTACTATTCTCATTTAAAAACACCCCTTTTCCCCTTACAAGTTGGCTGAAATGGTCATAAAAAATCCTGTATACCCTATGGATACTTCTATTTTTGTACTAGATATAGCGCTTTAATATTCCTTATATTTGCCACCAAAAGGGAGAGTACATTATTCTGTGTAATTTTCTCCCTATTTTCATTAAATTCAACATACATTTATTTTATATCTTTTGTGTTGTAAGTTACCTCCTAGTAGTAAAAATAACAAAATACAAATTTTTTATTTACAGCGAGAAACTATTTCAAGTCTTTTATTTTAAGAAAAGAAAAAAAAAAACAGCAGTGCCTATCAATTCTTCTCTCCTCCACTTATTGTGGCTCAAATTCTCCTAGCAGACCTAGAGCAGGAGGTCAAATGATGTGTTGAGCTTTGTGCCCAAAACATATTATTTATCACTTCTATATCCATTTCTATAATATCCAAATGTGTAGATAAAAAACATTAATACCTACAGGGTACCATTTCATTTTTATCCAATCCTGCTTACCTGGATTTATTAGTGGACTCTAAAAATTTTATAGGAATTGCTACTATTCCCTGTTCTACTCTTTTGACATGCTTTTCTTGGAGTTACAGCTTATGACCTAATATTTAGCAGTCTCTTATACATCTATCTACATATGCATCAACTGAGGTCTTATTGAAATCCAAATTTAGAATTAGTATATCTAGGATGAGGCCTGAAGCTCTGAGTTATTATTGAGCGCCAGGTGATAATCATAATTAAAGTCCATTGAAATATAGGAATCAATGTGTGATGTGAATATTTAAGTTAAGTTGCTTTGGGGGGAAGGAGGCATCCTTGGTATTGTACTTCTGAGAATTCATTCACAGTGCTGCTTCTCTAAAATGCATGGAGTCCCCATGAGTCAGAGCCAGCCTGACAGCAACTCATCTGATAGCAAGATTCTAATGGTAACATCAGGACCTTGAGGCAGGGCAGTAGTGGAGGTGGTGATGGTACCTAATGTACCCCCAGTGGTAAAATCTTATTAGTGCAGGAACATATATACACTAATCTATACTGAAAATATGTATTTCTTAGTCAATACACAAGACTCTAATTGTTTAAAATCAATTAAAAGTTCTATAATAAGATTTTTGTCCACATTTATTGAACATTTACATATGCCCACGCTACTATATGTACCCAGTACACATACCTCCTTCAGTTTATTTGTGTCCCTAGTTTTCAGGAAGAAGAAACTGAGGCATAAAGAGGGTGAGCAGATTGCCCTCAAATCAGTAGGGTCTGACAACTATGCTGAAACACTTAGCAATGGTCTGTGCTGATACAATGAAAATAATCTAGATATTTCAGAATTTAGAATCAAAATATGGATAAGGGGTGTGAGAAAAGACAGTTTTAGTCCACCATATCAGCTAAATACTCGGTAGAAATCTGATTGATTATAAAAAAATGGTTAGTAATCAATTTGTTTTGTTTTGTTTTTTGCATGCTTGTTTTTGAAGGTTTATAGATTTTAAGGGAGGAGCTTAGAATTGGCTTCTTCAGAAGTGCAAGCCAGATGGTACTAAATCAGATATCTTATAAATTATTTGGAAGCTTCTCTTGATCACGGATGTGAAACCAACATGATCTCATTTTGTGTCAATTTTCTGCATAAATTTTGCAATCTTAACCTATTTAGAACAACTTTATTATTGTTTTGTTACTTTCTAAATGTTCATTTTAAAAGTTCCTGGAATCTTTGACACTTTATAGAATGATGGCCTCTGATTTTAGTTTTGGCAATAACTATACAATAAAAAAACAGAAATAAATTTTGTGAATTATGCCTCTCAAAACAAGAGAAATATTTACTTTTTCATCAATAAAATAAATACAGAGCCCCCAGCAAGGGAGTTGATGTCCTACTACATCTTTAGCAGATGAGGTGTCTCCCGGAGTATTAAATTCTACCAGAATCACACATTTTCAAAGGATCCTTTGAAAAATGAAAACTTCAGAGAAAAATGTCAAGGATGAAAAGGGGATTAGAAATCTGTCATATTAAGATAGTTTGAAAGGACACATAATCTTTAAGATAAAAATATGAGGCAGAATAATTGTTTTTAAATTTCTGAAGTATAATCTATCATGTAAGGAAACATTTTTAAATGTTGCCTCCAAATAACATATTAGGAGGAATGCATAGAAATTGCAGGTAAAATGATTTATGACAATTCAAGTTAGAAATTTCTCCCCAACTAAAGCTTCCCAAAACATTCCAGTATGAATTAATGTATATACTCCCTGATTCATTCACTCATCTCTGAAGCATCTGCTGAAATTTCTCTGTGTCAAGCGCAGTTCTAGCATTAACATGATAAGCTCTCTAAGCTGATATTGCCATTTCATCAAAGTACGTGTGTTGAGACGGAGCAGAGTGGAAACAGGAAGTTTGTAGGTTCGATGAAAGAATAAGATGATATGATACAAGGTATCTGTTGGGAAAATGGCACTACTGTATTTAGGGTGGCCTACATAGACCTGGAGTCCTGGCAGTGTAGTGGTTATGCATCAGGCTGTTAACTGCAAGGTCAGCAGTTCAAAACCATCAGCCTCTGCAAGGGAGAAACACAGGACTTTCTACTTCGTAAAGATTTTCAGCCTGAGAAACTCCCAGGGCAATCCTACTTTGCCCTGTACGATGGCTATGAGTCGGCATCAATTTAATGGCAATGAGTTTCGTTTGGGTTTGGGATAGATCTGGCTATCAGAAATAGGGAAGGACACAAACATAGAGGAGGCACAAATTGATGAATGGGATATACTGAAGATAAAACACCTGTTGAGGTAGTTAGTTTATTGTACCAACCTGGCCGATAAACACATGTGGGATTAATGGAAGGGTGGAGAGATAAATGCCTTGGCGAGCCTCATCTTTCTTATCTCTTCCTCTTTGATCATGGGACCAGTGTGCAGCTGTCTTGCTTATTCTGTGCCTCCATTTGCAAGCTACACGACCTGTGGGACACCTAACCTGTGGACTGTGTCACTGTAATTTGAGGTTCCTTTAAGACCTGCCTCGCCACACCATTGGAATTTACATCTCTTGAGCTGGGGAATGTTGGACCCTGTCATATGCCTGACTGTTGGTGACCTGCCTTGCTGTTTGCTGCCTGTGCCAGGATAGCCTGAATTACTCTACAGAGGACTACCCAGGGGCCCTCAAGACTTGAAGGACTACCAGTGTCTCACAACTCTCTCACGGGAGTGAGTTGCACTGAACCATTTGTACTGCTTTATAATTTAACTATTTATTTCTTATGTTATCTATCTATCTATCTATCATCTATCTATCTATCTATATATTTATTTATTTATTAGTGTTCTGGTTTTGTTTCTCTAGAGAACCCTGTCTAACATAATTGGTACCAAGAGTGGTTATATAGAAATAAAATCATAAATATTGGGTTCTTAAATTGGCTCCCCAGCCTGATTAGTCTTACCAGCACTAATAATGCTATTTCTACACCCAAAGGCATGGATACGTCTTCCACTCTTATTAATCCATGGTGTGAAATAGCAAAGCTAATATCTACAGTATCACCACCGATAGATGATGTGCTGGTTAAAGGAGAGTCTCTAGGTGATGGTACATTTGATATTTTCCAGCAGTTTTGTCAGGATGACAAGTATAGGGAAGCTGGTTGGCTGGTCCTTCTTACAATGGAACGTGTGATTAAGGAGAGGGATGGTCTCAGAGCATCCAAAATTTCAGACTTAATACTAGAATTCTTGGTTCTGGTTAAAGTAGGATGTTTTCAATATCTAAGACTAACTATTTTTCTGCCCACAACAAGGAAAAACAAAACGAAAATTTAAGATTCTTATGGCAGATTTTGTTCCTGAGATAGTTATGTCTGGAGAAACAAATGCAGTGGCACTGAAAAATGTATAAGAAAGAGCTTTATATCAACAAGTAATCTTATATCAAAAGAAGCATCCCAGCCCAGTCTGAGTCAAGTCCAAAAGTCCAATGCAAGCCAGAGCCCTCTCCAGACTCGTAATTGCAGGGTGGTGATGGAGAAAAGTCAAGTAGAAGCAGGAAGGTCACCGGCATATGGATGCAGGCCGTCATGGATCCAAGGTCAGTGGAAACTTGGCAGCACATCAACAACCCTCAGGGTCAGGGGGTCCACATGGAACTGTCTTTGGAGGCAGACACAGAGTCTCAGTGAAGTTCCAGTAAGGAGGAAGACAACATGGCAGAAAGATCATCTCTGTTCGTCTTGGTCTTAAACAAAAGGCTTATGACATCAAGGAGGTGTTATCTGTCTTTGACTGAACTGACAGATTTTACTCTACCCCTGGCCAGGAATGTCTAGTTGACTTAAACCATCACTACCACAGTGGTGCTAGCAAGACCTCCTTTAATTTTGTTGATATTTCTCTCATTGAGATAAGGGTTCTATCTATTCTCCCCATGAACCTGGAAAGGGGAGACTACAGGGAAAATGGAATCACACGACTTCCAAAGCTATGTCATAACACACAGTGTACTTTCACAGTATAATTTCTGCCTGGTCCTCTTGGAATATTTATTCTTGAAACTCAGTCACCAAGCAGGAGGAAGCCCAGGTCCCATGGTAGCATAAAGGAGAAAGCTTACAGCAGGTCGGATCATTCCAGCCTCAGCCAACATCTGAGTGGCACACAAGCAAGATTGAAAGTGAGAACCATTCAACTGTGGCCAGTTTCTCATACCCTGAGAGAGACCAATGAAATTCTTAATGCCTTAACTCACTATTTTTTTTCCAGTAATTTTTCCTTTAATTTTTTTAAATTAAAACAAAATATCTTTGATTGAGATGAACTTATTGTCACCAAAGACTCTAAGTTCATTTCCGTTTTACTTTCTTCCATTTTTTTTTAACCACTCAGACCACTATTTAGGTTTAAGAGATAAGGAATCTGGAATGATTTTTCTTTCTTATTTGTTTTGTTTTTAAAGAAACAATCTATATATTTACACAGTCTGTCTCAAGAAATGAAATCAACAATATCCTGTTAAAATCTCCACATATATGGTTCTTTTTCTTCCTTCCCAATCCCTTCTCCCTCCCCCTCAACAGCCCATCCCTCCCCTCTCCCTGTTCCCAGCCCTGTCCCTGGCCTCCCTGTCATCATCAAAGTCTTGTCTACCGGTGTGTAAAACCATGCAGTGATTATCATATAGCAATATATACTCCACTTCATAGCCACCCTATGGGATCGGGTAGCATTGCTCCCGTAGGGTGCCTAAGATTGTATATCTTTTGGGTAGCAGGCTGCCACATTTTTTTCCAATGGAATGGTTAGTAGGTACTTAACTACCATACCACTAGGACTCCTAGATACTAGAACAAGCCACCTCAATCTGTTAGAAAATAAGTAATATCTAATTAGTGCTGAAGGTTAACCTCGTGAATATGTGTCTAAGAGTTAGACACATTTTAATTCCTTGAGGGACTGAAGCAAAATAATTTCTAAATAATCATATTCTTAAATGCTTCAGAAAGCCTTATACTTGTGATAATTTCTTCTTTTGCCTGCAGTTTCCTTTAAGCTTTGTCTTTGTGGCTTAGAGTTTCCTTTATCCCTTATTTGCAGCTATTTGTTGTACCTCTTTAGTACTACTGTATAATTCAAGTGGATTTTCTAGTAATCATCTGAATTTTGTACTATAATCCACTTCTATTGATTACTTTATCCTGCTTTATGTGCTGTGCTTTTCTTTTATATTGATTCTTGTCTTATATTACTAATATACTTTGGTATGATTTGGATTTTTTCACTTTTTTGTTATTACATACTCTAAGTAGCCACAGTAAATATCAGTATTGAAGTATTTTAAATTACAAGAATAAATGGATAGATGGAAAATTTTCAAGTGATTTAATGTAGTCATTAAATAATATTTTATGTCCAACATATTTTCAAACTGATTTTTAAAGAAACAAATATAAATTGAGTCATGAAAAAGACATATTTTATAATAAAAATACAGAGTCTCCTATAGAGAGATCAATATGTCTGAACCCAGAAATAGTTAACATCTTGTAGCATTTCTGGGACAGTTTTAAAATTTGTTGGTAATATATGGGAAAAATTATGCAAATATAAAACACAAACCAAATGGTGCTTTTTATTCTTCCTGGAAGACTTAATAACTAATGATATATATTTATTAGTCAAAATGTCTCATTTCCTCTAAATAACAATATACCAAAAAGTATAAGAACTATAATTATCCAGAGATTATTAATCTGTTTTCTATAGATTCACTCCAAGGAAAATAAAATATATAAATTAATAAAGCCATAAATTTAGGGGAAAAAGACCATGGCCTACATTTCAGTAATGATTAGTCCTACAGCTCTTTGTTGTTAGTTTCTGTGTTAGTGAGAATTTATTTCAATTTAGCTGGGCCAGAATTCTCAGTAGTTCGGCAGTTGAGGCTCCCCTGAATGAGGTCATCCAACATAATGTAAACTCCATGATGGCATCTATTATGAGCACAAAGCACTTATGAATGAATTCGGGAGGAGTGTAGGCTACTTACTCAGAGGACAGCTTGGCTGGACCTGAAAGGGCATTTCTTCGGGAGTGCAGCCTACTGTGGTTGAAGCTGACTCAGTGGGAAGGGTGCCATTTCGTGTGGACTTGGATCCTGCATGTGTCTCACACTGGCTACAACAATGGGCTGAAACAGAAGCACACTTGTGAGGATGCCACAGGACAAGGCGGTGTTTCATTCTGTTGTATGTAGGGTCGCCCTGAGTCAGATGCAACTCAGAGGCAGCTAATAACACATATACAAGCGTGTGTGCGAGTATGTGTGTGTGTGTGTGTATATATGTATATATATATTATTTTGACTATATATTATATATACATGTTTTTTACTATACATAGGATTTCGATTCTCTAGAGAAGCCAGATAAACCAGCTCCCATGGAGTTGCCTTGAATACATGAGACCCAGTGGACATCAGAATGAAACATGGCTAGGTCATGGGTCAGCTTCATGCTCATCTTTCTGTGCTGTCCATTGTTGCCACTATTTTTTGTTTCAAGTGCCTTCAAACCCAGGGGCTAATTTTCCAACAACAATCTGTTGTAGTCCATGGAATCTTCCTTCGCTAATTTTCAGAAGTAGATTGATGAATCTTTCTTCTTAATCTGTCTTAGTCTGGAAGCACTGCTAAAACCAGCGTTCACTTTTCTGGGGTTTGAAATACTGGTGACATAGACCTCCTACATCATAGTAAAACATAAGTCACCAGGCTGACATATTGATAGATAGGTGGTAGATGCCGATAGCTAAGGGACAAAATTTCAGATATGGTGAAGTGGAGCCCTGCTGATAGAGTGGCTACATGTAGGCCTGCTATCAGCAGGGTCAGCAGTTTGAAAGCACCAGCCACTCTCCAGGAGAAAGATGAGGCTTTATATCCAGTAAAGAGTTGCATTCTCAGAAACTCACAGGGACCATTCTATCCTGTTCTAGAGGGTTGCTGTGAGTGGACATTAGTTGGTGGTGTGAGTTTTGGTTTTAAAGTTAACTAGGGTTTGGGTTAGGAATATAAAAATTAACATTCAATTATCAAGTATGCGATTTGAAATGAAAAATATCCTGCCATATTCATATTCTAAAACAGTGTCTGTGAAATATATGTGTGTGTGTATATATATATATATATATATACACACACACCTGGGTCTTGTCCTCATTTATTCTGCTTTAATTGGTGCGAAGTGATTTTGGAATCAATCAATGGTAGGACTCCAATAATTTAGCAACCAGCTAACTGACCTAATGACCATTTTAAGTATTATAAAAAACAAAACAATATACAGCGGATTTCATTTTCTCACTGAAAATGATGAGACCGAAGCCCTATCTTGAGACTGCGAGGGCTCAGAAAGGCTGAGCTAGCTGCCTGAGTCAAGAATCAAAACCACTGTTTCTTCATCACACGTTTCTGGTGTTGGGTAGCTCCTAAATGTATCTCAAACTGAAGCCCAAACTGAGACTCACAGTAAAGAAACTTCTGAATCAAGAAGTAAAAATGTATACATTCAATTTTAAAGAAGCAAATACTGTACAAAAAAAAAAAGACAAAGTCTCCAAATTGTATTGTTGGTTACTTATAAAACATGCAACAGAACAGTTAACATCCAGGTAAACACAGCATGTTCTCTCCGCATTAAAGAGCAGTCTTGGTACTCCTGAGCCTAACCCAACTCTGAAGATCTCAGATAGCAAGACTCTGGTTTCTGCAAAATGTGAGCATGCTATCTCTGCCTCCAAGAGCACAAGCCTGCCTTGATGTTCAGGACACCTACACCTGGACAGTCAATCCTGCTTTCTCTCCCTCAGAGTGTGAGCAAAGCAAAGAAACACTTAACTGACAATGTGACCCCCCTCCCAGGGGGATGGACAACAGAAAAGTGGGCAAAGAGAGACATCGTTCTGTGTAAGACATTAAAAAAAATTGTAAACTATCAGAGGTTCATAAGGGAAGGGAGGGTTGGGGAGCGAGGGGAAAAATGAGGAGCTGATACCAAGTAGAAAGAAAATGTTTTGAAAATGATGATGACAACAAATGTACAAATGTGCTTGACACAATGGATGGATGGATGGATGCATGGATGGATGGTGATTATAGTTATATGAACCCCCAATAAAGTGATTTATTTAAATAAAAAAAAGAAGAAGAAAACGTTGTTTAGTAAGGAAGAATTACAAAAGACTGAAGACACTTGTCTTCTCTGTAAAGGATGGGTTTTGAAAGTAAGAACTATCTAATGTAGTTTCTGAAACTAAAGTTAATCAGAAAACCAATATTTTTCCCTTAAAAAATACATGGATATGAAGTTCAAGAGCAAATTTTCCTTGGCATCTTTTAGTGTTTATGGGAAAAATACCTTACTGGAATGAGCAACTGAATCCTGCCTATCTCTGAAGGTATCACAAAATGCATGAAAGGTCTTTGAAAATAGTAAAAATATATATATATATATTTAGTAAAAAGTCAAACATTTTCATTATTTATACTATTTTCTTTCTGAGGAAATATTTGAGACTATCTATGAGCTTTTGAAACTTCTGAATATCTCATGGCTATTTCAAGAAAGGGTCCCCACAATTATCTGACTGTCTCAGTAAAATCTGATTATTATTCCTACTTTTAGCTGGTAAAGACATTTCTAGGTCTGAAAATTACATCAGAATGCAACAAAGTAACAGCTTTGCTATCTTAGATCTTTTCTGAAACATAGATAAACCTTTTTTAAAAAATATATAAGATAGGGTTGTAGTCAATGTATGTTTTAAAAGGCTCTTTCAATCAATGATTTAGACTATAAATCATTTATAGTCTTTGAACTATGAAAAACAACAACATAACAAACAGTAGTTTATACACACAGTTAATCCATATAGTAATATTTATTTAAGAACAATAAAAGTACAAAAAAACTAGATTATGTTATCAGAGTTTTGAAACATTAATGAAAAATATTACATAATACCTGTAAAATATTTTATTTAAGGTATTTCCATATTGCGTCTTGATTGTCTTCCCTTTGATGTGAATGTCATCGGCTGTGTGATTTATCCTAAACCATCTTTTCACTGTGGGAGTAGGATCCCATTCCTTTAGAGGTGAGTCAATTAGAAAATAGTCCTTGTGTTCGATATATTGGAAACAGGTGACTTCTCTTCTCTGAACATATTATGTTCATCTTTGGGGGAACAAAACTCTTTTTCTGCTTCTGCTGAACCTACAGAAATTGTTCTGATAATATTTTTAATTCTTTGAACACTTCCAGGAATTGCATAATTCACGCATCGTAGCTTGTGGGACTTTGGGGCATAACAAAGCTGAAACAAATGGCAGCGTGTCACCCTCTGGCATTTGGCACTTTTTCTCTTTATGTTATAAGCTTGTTTACTGAAATATCAAGCAGAAAGGAATAAAAATGTAATAGTTTGCCAAAAATATATCAAGTTTATGAAATAAATAAACATTGCAAGCATAGTTTTGTCTAATTGTTTACACCTATGGACAAAATGAATATTACTACTGGTGCTTAGAATACGCTGATGCACAAATGAAAGTGAGGGAACCCTGATTACGAGTGCTATTTTCACTACTGGTTCACAGAACTCGGCAAAAAATTAGGTATTGGTTTTACCAAATGGGGACAAACTGGCTGAATACCACCACTGCTGCCAATATATTTTGTAAATGCTCCAGGTTTTTTTGGTTTGCAACCAAAACAGAGAATATTAGTATT
Source organism: Echinops telfairi (assembly GCF_000313985.2). Lineage (NCBI taxonomy): Eukaryota > Metazoa > Chordata > Mammalia > Afrosoricida > Tenrecidae > Echinops > Echinops telfairi. Next base: position 3,220,333 of record NW_022111301.1, on the reverse strand, counting down.
TCGCATTATTTTTTCCCAAAAACTCTGGTCCATGAATCTGGGATATTAAACTTATTATAAACACTGAATTCCATTAAACACTAAGTTAAGAAACTCTGCTTACCAAGATATGGGGCTTTCTTCCATGTCTTCTTTTGTCAGGACTTACTGTACAGAAGATCATGACTGATGTGAGGCTTGGGTCCATAGATATGATATATACCACACGCCAGCAGGGGTTTTTGAAGTGTCCGGGTGATTTAGTGTGGCTTCTCATCATCCGTTACTTAGTATGAAAAGAGTGCTTTATAGATAAATGTTGCTCCTTCGCTTGCATCACAGGATTGGTGGTGTGTGATGCAAGCAGTTTACAAGTTCAAATGGCCTTTAGATCTGTGAGTTAGAAATAGATGTGCATGATTGTAAACCATAATAATTTGGGATTTTATTTTGCCCATGGTAGCAGTGCTGTGGCAAAAGATGCCCAAGGGACAAATTAAAAAGGGTACCTACTTCAAGTTTGCTAAAATTATTTAATAACTAGTATGCATTTTCAAGATCAGCCAAGTTCATGCAACTTTATAAATTTCATTTCATTTCAGGATTCTATTAAATAACTCGTTTGTAGGTGAAAGTATGAATGCCTAATAAACAGTCCTTAAAGTATCATAATGTCTATATCATTATACTAGTATCAAGGAGCCATCCTGGTGCAGTAGGCTGGTCACCAGGAGGTTAATATTGCCAACGCACCAGCCAGAGTCTCTGAAATAATACAGAGCTGTTCTGCTCTGGCCTATAAGATTGCTATCTGTCAGGATCCCCATGAGAGCAGTGGGTTTGATTTTATACTAGAATCCTGGATGATTTATTAGCATCAAACTGGAAATAATCAAACCAACTGAATGCCCTGCCACTGACATGATCGTGAGGCAGAGTGATGCTGTAGGTAGGACAGTGGAGAACTGCCACTGTGAGTTTCCAAGGCTGTACATTTTGTGGGAGCAAAAAGCTTCATCTCCATCCAATGGAATGGCTCGTGGGTTTGTGGTAACCTTGCAGTTATCCGATCAGTGCTTAACCTACTACCCCACCAGTGTTCCTTGAGAAAATTACAATGCTGAGTATTTGTTAAGCTCAGGGTCTCAAACAATTTTACATAGACAGAGTTTGAGGAGGTAAATGAAATAACAAAAATGAATACACAAGTAATTTAAAGGTTTTTAAAAATTTTACATATCACACAATTCATTTATTTCAAGTATACAGTTCAATGCTATGCTAATATCTACTGTTTTACATCCATCATCATCAATCAGTTTTAGACTGTAGGTCCTGGATAGAGTGGGAGAAAGATATGGAACAAAAGTCAAACGCATAAGGAGACCAGGCTTGCTGGTTGGATGGAGACTAGTGGAACCACTGAGACTATGGTCCTTGGTCACTCTTTGGGTCGGGAACTGAATTCTCCCCTATGACTCTTCCCTGTGGTTCAATTTTCAGCAAATGTGCTTACACAGTGGGTGGCTAACTCAGGGATAGCAGTTTGAAACCACCAGCCATTCCTCAGAAACCCACAGAGGCAGGTCTTGTCACATCCTCTAGGGGGTGTGTGAATTGGAATCAGCTCAGTGGCAGTAAGTGAGTGAAACTGAGGTGAGCACACTTTGAAATACTTGAACCCTTGAGATCAAAGTGGCTTCATTGACCCAGGACAAATTTCAGAAGGGCTGGGAGATAAGGAGGAATAGGAATAGAAAACAGCAGTGAGTTAGAATCGGGTTTGGAGATAGAACACCTTGGGAGGAGGCGGGATACGTGATGCTACATTGAAGGAATTGAAATGAATCAGATGAAATAAAATGCATATGAATAGTCTAATGTGAAACTGATGATCGGATCTGTTATGTCTCACCCAATTTTCAACAAAAAGTGTAGCACAAACAACATATTCCAGGAGGAGATTCAGTAAACAGAGGCGGAGGAACACAGGTGCTAAGTAAGAATATATTCAAGGAATCACGCTGTAAGACTTTATCTTACATACATTTTACATATTGTCAGCAGAGACCTGTCCCTGTGGATGGCCGTCAAGCATAGTGGGGCAGCAAAATAGAGAAGGTGCTGAGACGAGATGGATTGACACAGTGACGGCAACCATGGGCTCAAACATATGAACAATTGTGAGGCTGGCACAGGTCTAGTTGTGTCCTGTTTTACACAGGGTTTCTATGAGTCTGAACCAACTGGATGGCACCTAATACGAACAGCAGACAATTGGGATTAGAAATACTATAAAACTCAGAAATATCCATTTGGCATATACCCCTAAGAAGTAAGAGACAAAGCACAAGCAAATGTATGCTGTCCCATGTTCACTGCAGCAAAGTTCACAATACCAAGAAGATGGAAACAGTCCAAATGCGCATCAATAGAAGAATGGTTAAAGAAAGTCTGGTATGTACACGCAATGGAATACTACGCATCCCTGAAAAGAGTGATGAAGCTATGAAACACCTCTTGACATGGATGAACCTGAAAATCCTTATGCTGGGTGATAAGAGCCAATCATAAAAGTACAATTATCGTATGAGACAAGATTATAAGAATAAATAACAAGGCAAAGGCAGGCTTCTGTTCTAGGCCATGTAAGTCCTCTATTCTAGTCTCCTAAGAGGTAGTAATCTTACCTACAGCTCATGAACCATATATCAACCCCTTATTTGTCCATCTTAAAGCCCACTTCAGCAGAGATGGCCTCAACTCAGCGAGAGTCCGTTTCTCAAGCTAAGAGGAGAGAGAGAAGATCAATCAGTCCCTGCTATATAACACTGCTCTACAGTCACCCCAAGTCACAAGACACTCATATAATAGTAATGAGTGAGCATTATTAGAAATTCAAGTTAAAAAGTGCAGGGTGAGGAAGGCATGTCTGTCCAGAGACGACAACTACACTTCACCTGGTGAACAAACTGGGTGGGGTGAGCTAGCTTAACATGCTTAACATGCTAAATCATGCTTAACAACAGTTATATAGAACCCAAGGGGAAAATGCACCCAATATTATAGCCTCCTTAGACACTAGCTTTTTCCCATTCTATGTTGACCCAAGTCATGCGCTATAGAAAATTTGGGTTATAGCCTTTATCCTTTTGAGGTACACAATACCCTTCACAGACCACACCAGAATGATCCAATTTGAAACCACCACTAAGTGAACTGGGCTTTACCTTCAATTCACCTCTAGCAGATTTAAGGAACTGATACACTCCCTTGAACTTAAGGCTGAAAGGCCCGAGTGTTAGAAGAAGCAGATGACTGCTATCCTAAGATTATGAAATCCTTGGTCTTTGGATAGCTTCCTTACAAGGTGCCCAATGGATGATGGCCTGGGTCAACCGTGTATTTACCATTTTCATGGTGTCTTTACTTTTTTATGAGATCTGTTAGTCTAGCAACATGGTCCTGCCTTTGTGAATAAATGTCATTGAAATGTTTATCCTAACCCCAACACTCACTGTTCATGTAAATAGTATCCAATCACTTAAGCTTTTAATCTACACTGAAAAGCCAGCCTATCCGTGTATATTTTTGCCCAAACATGTTTCAAATTCTATACATTAGCTGCATTAATGATACTTTGATAGAAGTCTCTTATATCCCATTGGTATGATTTATAATGTTCCACAATGAAATGAGATGTCTCTAAAGTGAACCAGGGACATATATAAAATATATATGAATGGGCTTGGGGCTCACACTAAATTATAGCCCTGATCTAAGAACAGTTAATTCTTATGACATGGCCCCACACAATACCTGCCTTCATGAAGAAATGACTGAAGATATAGGTGCCATAGAAAAATGTGGTGAAGAAATCAGATGGTGCCTGGTTATCAAAGAAAAATAGTATCTGGGGTCTTAAATGTTCACCTGAACATAAGAAGCTATCTAAATGAGGTGTCAACGAAGTCCACCCAAAAGAAGTACTCCAGCCCAAGTGATCCAATTACTGTAACTAATAAAATCCAAATTTGAAGGAGGGAATGCTATCACTTAAATTATGAGCACTCAATGGGTGTGCAGAAATGTATGGATGACCGTGGAAGCCCAAAGTCTCTAACCATAGTCCAGGGATGTAAACAACCCTGCTGTCAGACAGAGAATATTGCAAAGTTACTGATGGCAGATGTAGTTAAGATACGATGTAACTAACACCTTAACATTTGATCTCCCTTTGAATCCAATTTAATGTTTTTTTCAGTCTTGAATATCTTCAGCTTTCTTTCTGATTGAGGTGTTCTCTGTTTCATTTTGTCATTACTGCTGATTATTTGTTGTTATTTGTTTCTTATTTTGTTTTGTGTGATTTTCTGTATATGAATTCATGTATTGGTAAATCTACATAGTAACTGTGTTAATAATTATCTAAGGGCATGGCAGGGAAGGTTGGGGTGGCGGTGAGGATGGAGAGTTAACAAAAATGAATATAAGAAATAAGAAAATGTTCTAAATTGATTGTGGTAATGATTGCACAATTCCTCTTGATACAATTGAACTATGGAATTGTATAAAATATGAACTATATGCCAATAAAATTATTAAAAATAAAGAAGTCTTAAAAAACATTATGCTCTAGCTAATGTCCATCTCCAACTACCCTCATGCCATCTTATCAAGTTGTTCAGTGACCCAAAAGACATTGCAGTTCACGAGACCAATTTTTAAAATAATAGTTTTATTGACATATAATTCACATATTATGCACTTCATTAGTATGTCACATCATAAAAAGTTGTACAGTCATCACCACAATCAATTCCAGAACATTTTCTTCCTTCTGGCATTTAGTGCAATCAGCTCCTCACTTCCTTGCAACTTCCCCCACCTCACCCCCCAAAAGCAATTGATCCAGTTACTATCTCTTTATATAAACCTATCCTAGATTTCATATAGTGGAAAAGATACAAGAAAAAACATACAAACAAAGAGCAACAATAACACAACAATCAAAACAAAAAACCCTCAATCAAAAAGAACACAAAAACGTTCAAAACCAGACCATATATAAAATGGATCAAGAGGGAGATCAAATGATAAGATGTTAGATTTTAACCTAACTAGTTCTGCAGCAATGCACTTTTCATTGCATTCTGCATGAAACAACTTTACAAGGGTCAAAGGGGAGATCAAATGATAAGGTATTACATTTTAATCCCACTACATCTGCCATAATCAAGTTTACAGTGCTGTCTGTCTGATAGGTCATTTGTATCTCTTGAATATGGTCAGAGGGAATTCACTGGAAACATAATCCATGTAGAGGTGGTTTTGAAGATATCAGTACAAGGGGGCTGGTATATGGTTCATAGATGCTAGGCAGGCTCTTTACCTCTTTGTATAGGAGAACAGAATGTAAAAGTACAGGACCTGAGAGTCGAAGCCTGCCTTTATCTTGGTATTTGTCCTTATAGTAGTTGCCTCATATAATATTTGTCCTTTTGTGATTGACTAACTTCACTCAGCATAATGGTTTCCAGATCCTTCCATGTCATGAGGTGTTTCATCCTTTCATCACTTTGTGAACTGTGCTGCAATGGACATGGGAAATCGTACATCTGTTCTGTCTCTTCTTTGGGGTATATGTTCAATAGCAGCATGCTGGATCATATGAGATTTCCATATATACATATGGTATTACGTAACAGCCTATCCCTTTACATAGTGGTTGTACATGTTTACAAGTCTACCAAAAACCATTTCTTTAAAAGGACACTCACATGGATATTTGCAACTTAACTGTAAACATAATCTGGAAGAAGTATATGGAAGCATTATCCAGATCATTTTGAAAACCAAGTATCTTGAGGAATAATTATTATCTCTCATAAAAATGCATAAGAATGCTTTTCAAAAGAAGATTGTTGCAATCAGGTGCCATTGTGCAGGTTCTAACTCTTAGTGATCTTCTCTACAACAGAGCACATTTTGCCTGTTCTTGCCTCATATTCACAATTGTTCTGTTTGAGGCAACTGTTCTAGCCATTGTACAATCTATCTCATGGAGTTGAGGTTTTCTTTATTTTATTTTTCCCCTTGGATGACCTTCTACTTTACTGAGCATGATGTCTTTGTTTGATTTTCCTGATAATCTGTCCAGAGTCTATAAGACAAGTTTCATTATCATCACTTCTAAGGACTATTCTGGTTGGAATTATTCTAAATCTATTTTGTTCATTCTTATAAAATTCATGACATTTAATAATCTTCACTAACATCATAATTTGAAGGCATAAATTATTTTCTGGTATGCCATATTGACAGTCCAACTATCAGAGACATATGAGGCGATTGAAAATAACATGGCTTGTATCAGACAGACCTTAGTCCTTGGTTTAGGCTGGGTTGACTAGAGAAACAAATCCAGAGACTCTCATATATGTATAAGAAAGAGCTTTATAACAAGAAGGAATCATGCCTCAATAAACCATCCTAGCCCAGTCCAACTCAAGTTCATTAAGTTCAATCCTAGTCCATATGTCTCTCATCAAACTCACACAGCCACATATAATGATGCAGAAGGCAGGAAGATCACAGACCAGTGGGTGCAGAGTTGTGGATCCAATGGCGGTGGCCACATCACAAGGTTTGAACATGTCTCAACATAGCTTGTCAACAGGAAGGTGAAGGCAGACAGAGGGGGAAGTTCCCAGGACTCTCATGAGAGGGTCATGCCCACAGGGAGGCACCATCAGGCTGTGACCTGATTGACAAGCTAGACTCTACCCTTCACTTTATATTCAAGTTGACATGGAATTATGTAACTACCACAGTCCTCAAAATTATATCTTTGCTTTTTAATCACTTATAGAGATTTTTAAAAATCATCCTATTGGGGACTCACACAACTTTTATCACAATCCATACCTACATCCATTGTGTCAAGCACACTTGTATATTTGTTGCCATCATCATTTTCAAAACATTTTCTTTCTACTTGAGTCCTTGGTATAAGCTCCTCAATTTTCCCCTCCCTCCCTCATGAACTCTCAATAATTTATAACTTATTATTATTTTTTCATGTCTTACACTGACAGATGTTTCCCGTCATCCACTTTTCAGTTGTTTGTCCCCCTGGGAGGGGGTTATATGTAGATCATTGTGGTCAGTTCCCCCTTTCTTCCCCCACCTTACTTTTACCCTCCTGGTATGGCTAAACCTGAGGGGTTTATCTGCCCTGGATTTCCTGTATTTCCAGCTCTTATCTGTACCTGTGTACATGCTCTGATCTAGCTAGATTTGTAAGGTAAAATTGGGGTCACAATAATGGGAGATGGAAGAATTAAAGAACTAGAGGAGATTGTATGTTTCAGTGTTAGTATACTGCACACTGACTGGCTTGTCTCCTCCCCATGACCCTTCTGGAAGGGGATGTCCAATTGCCTATTGATGGGCTTTGGGTCTCCACTCTACACTCCCCTTATTCACAATGATATGAGATTTTGTTCTGGGTCTTTGACGCCTGATACCTGATCCTATCGACACCTCATGATCACACAGGCTGGTGTGCTTCTTCCAGGTGGGCTTTAATCTTCCCAATGAAATATGTCTTTCAATTCATTTGCTGCTGCGTCCATAAGTGTTGATTGTGGATCCAAGCAAAAGGAAATCTTTAATAAGTTATTTTTTTTTCTTTTATCATGATGCTGTTATTGGTTGGAAGGATTTTGTTTCATTTATATTGAGTTTCAATCCATACTGCAGACTGTAGTCTTTGATGTTCATCAGCAAATTCTTTGAGTCTTCCTTGCTTTCAAGAAGCAAGATGATATCATTTGTATATGGAAGGTAGCTACAAAGTGTTTGTTTGTTTTATCAATTCTGATACTATGGTCTTTTTCATTTAGTTCAGTTTCTTGGATTATTTTCTCAACAGTCACATTGAAAGAGCCTGGTAAAAAGTTACAATGTTGACAGATGCTTTTCCTGATTTCAAATTATTCAGTATTCCTTTGTCCTGTTTTAAAGATTTCCTCTTGACTTTTCTGCCAGTTCTCCATGAGAACAATGAAGTGTTCTGAAATTCCTATTTCAGAAACTATATATATATAGTTTCTGAATATAATATATATATTATTACCCATACAGGCTAAATGTTCACATAGTAAATAAAACACAATTAAACATCTTTCTGGTATTCTCTTCTTTCATCCAAGATCCATCTGGTATTTGCAATATTATCCTACATCCTATATCCTCTTTTGAATCTACTTGAATTTCTGGATCTTCTTTAAAGATGCATTGTTGTATCACGTTAATGTGATATTAATAATAGTATTAAATATTTTTGTATTCTGTCAGGTCATTATTCTGTGGAATGGGCACGAATAGCCAGAAAGGTATCTTCTAAATTTCGTGGCAAAAACTAGTGAGTACTTCTAACATTGCATCCATTTGCTGAAGCAATTCAACTGAAATATCTAAAACATTGAAAGTGCTAAAATAATGTTCACATGTCTACAAGAAAGACCAGTTAATTTTATTATCCAAATTTACAACCAACCCTAATGCCCAAAGTGAATACATTGAAGATTCTTACCAACTTCTGTATTCTGAGGTTGATCAAACACCCAATTAAGGTACATTAATCTACTGAAGGTGGGATTGGATAAGTGGAAAATAAATTAGCAGCTAGAAGATATGGTCATTGTGGTAGAAACAATGCTAGAGTTTGTATGACAGAATTTTGCAGGACTAGGGACTGATTAGTTCATGGAAAATACTTTTTTATATACAATATAAATGGTAACTATTACGTAAGAATGGAATATACAGGAACCAACTATAGCTGTTGAAAGTAATAGTAGAGAAGCTTAATATCATTAGTCATAACAGGGCTAGGGGTTGACTGTAGGTCAAATCATCATTTTTCATATGCAAATTTAAGTAGAAGCTGAAGGAAATTAAAACATTTCCACAAGAAACCATCTCAGGAATAGATTTGAGGTCTTGAACATGAATGATTGAAGATCAGATAAGTTGTGGTGTGACATTCAGGCCATCAGACATAAAGCACAGACTAAACTGTTCTAGAATCAATCAAAAGTCAAACCCATTAGCATCATGTAGATTTTGACTCATAGTGATGCTATATAGAGTGTGTGAGATTGTAAACCATTATAGAAAGTGCAACTTTCTCTTCCCCACACCAAGTGTTTGTGGGGTTTGAACTGACGACATTACACAAGGTAGGACATGATTAAGAACCAGTGGTGCTGAAAGAAGAAATCCAAGATGCACTAAGGCATTGGTATATATATTTTTAAAAGGGCCCCAGAAATTTAAAAAATACTATATTAAGAGAATGAAGTTTGAAAAATGTTAAACTTTTTATTCTGACTCAGAGATGAGTATGAGAAGATAGGCATCAAAATGTCTACCAGCTTCTGCCATTGCATTTTTAATTGTCGAAGTTAACAGTGACCAGAGGCCAAAGCAATACTTGCGGGGAGCACTCCAGTGGTAAGCTTATGCTACCTCATTCTTCATGCCTGCCGTTGAGAGTATGTACATTTCTTAAGCATAGCAATTGCATTGAAATATGCAACGAGGAGACCCTGGTTTAACTGAAATGGAGTTACCAGATTAAATAAGAGATTAAAATAGAAACCAAATCCCAGCAAAATCCACGTATTCAGGAAAACCAAGTAGTGGGGCCAGTGATTTATTTTTACATAAGGGTCTCTATTAGTGTCCAACCTAGCCAGGGTTTATATACTCCTTAAAATTTTTCGCTCTTCCCACCCTTCTCTTTATCATCCTGATTTTTCTCCCTCATTCTTTTCCAACCCAGGTATAGAAACAGACAGCTATTTTGGGGAAATAAGCACTATACATAATTTCTTCCTAGCCAAGTCTTTAGGGGCGTCTCTGCACAAGAACATCTGGTGGGCGCTTCTGTATTCCATGGCAGAGCCTGTAACATAAATGTGATGTAAGCTGCTTTCTAAGTAGCTTCTTAGGCAGAAGATTTCAAAGACTCCTCAGATCTTCTTTCATCATTGATACATTCATTGAATATTTTTCTTATGCCTAGCAATAGTTGAATAGACATGAGGATGCATAGAGTTTAGGCACAAAGAGAATATAAAGCATTATTACTTTAGCTCCTGGGCTCTGTTGCTGAGTTGGGAAAAGATATACAATAAAAATTAATAAAAATACTATATAGTGAAATTTACAAAAGAAAACAAAAATGTATAGAAAATAGAAACTTACGTCGAAGGTTGAGAAAAATCAGCTGATTTTTTGTGGTTTTGTTTTGGGTTTAGAGTAGATAAAGGAGTCTGGGTTTCTTTTTGATGAGGTATGTAATGCCATTCCCTTGAAATCTGTCATTCATGGCTTACTAACCTATAGGTTTGTCTGATTCAAAATGGCTAATACCAATCCATTTAAGCTCACTAATCCTTATACTATTGATCTTCATGCATATCTATTTCATTTTTCACAACCTCCAATTTTCCTAGATTCATTTTTCATACACTCCAAGTTCTCATTATTAATTGATGCTTGCAGCTATTTCTTCTTCTCGTTTTGAGTCATTCCCCAAGAGCAAATGAAGGTTATGAATGCTTTACTCCTGCCTTATTTTCTTCTGGCAGCACAGCTGGTGGTTTAAAACTGCTGATCTTGCTTTTAGTAGCCCAATGATGCCAGCAGGGCTCCTGTGCTCCTCTATAACTCGCATGCAGACCAAGAGGGAGCTGTTCTAACAGAAGAAGGGGGATACTACATGGTTAAAAAAAAAAAGGCAGTGTTAAGGAAATGTGTCAAGGTTATAATCCTTCACTATACTTAAATTATATGCTGGGGGAAAAGTTGAAAGGCTGATCTATATGAAAAATAACAGCATCAGCCCCAGGGAAGACTCGGCAACCTGCAATGTGCAGCGGATGCCGTTGATGCAACCTTGCGTGCCGAAAGTGAAGAGGACTTCAACACTTACTGATGACGACTAATGGCCACAGTCCTCATTATAGCTTTCTGAAACCCTAGAAAGAAAACCAAAGTCCTCACAAGTGGCCCCCAAAGCAACACTAGGATAAAAAGGAGAAAAGTACAAAGTTGCACCCCCAGCTAATGCTCTTGGAAACAAGAATTACGATATCAAATGACCTATTGAAATGGGCAGGAGCTCTGCTGACATAGTGGGTTATGCTTTGGGATGATAACTAAAAGCTTGAGGAGTAGTGGTTCCAATCCACCAGCTGCTCCGCTGGACAAAGAGAATCCTTTCTGCTCCTGCAAATATTGCCAGCCCCAGAACATCAAGGGAAGCTCTCCTCTGCCCTATAGTGTCACTGTGCATCAGAAAAAAATGAATAGGATAAGATTGCAATGGGCAAATCTGCTTTCCAATATCTTGTTAAAGAGCAAAGACCTCACTTTGAGAACTAAGGTGCAAATGACCCAAGCCATGATATTTTCAATTGCTGCTAGTTAATGAGTAAGGAAGAATGAGGAACAATTTGAATTATAGTGTTGGTGAGGAATATTGACAATACCATAAGCTAAGACAAAGAAACTAATCTCAACAGGAGCGAATACAGCCAGAATGCTACTCAGAAGTGTGGCTAATGAGATTTCCGCTCATACTTTGCTATGCTATCCGGAGTTCTTAGTCCCTGCAAGGGGACATTGTGTTTGGTAACATAGAGGGACGCCACAAAAGAGAACAACCCTGGAATAGACAGACCGACATGGTGGCTTGAAGAATCAGATTGAATTTAACAATTGTGGTGGTTGCCCAGGACGGGGCAGTGTTTTGTGTGGTTGTTCATAAGGTGGCTGTGAGCGGGAAGGGACTCTACAAACCCAACAACAACATCCTTCAATTTAAAAATTTAAAAATATGAAAACAAAATTAAACAAGATCAAATCATTCTTAATCTATTTCCCCAAATATCTGAGGAATAAATTTTATATGAGACACATATTATATATAAATGTGATCACTTATTTCCATTTAATAATAAAAAGGAATATTTTGAGCACTTATTATGACTGGAAACAAAATTTCATAGCTTATAAATATGAATTTTATAACTTTTAAAACACTTTACAAATGTTATTTTAACATTCAAGTCTCACAATAACTTTATGTGTTTGGAAATATTGTCTCTCAAGCCAATGAGGAAACTAAGACAGAGAAAGATTGTATAACTTCATGACCATATCCCTACTTAGTCACACAATCAGAAATCAGATGGCAGTTTGCCTCCAGGTTATTTCTGCTTAACTACTGTGCTGTCACTATGTGCATCTTCTACTCTTCACTCTAGAAGCAGAAAACATTTAGAAAAATAAGAAGGTAAACACTGAGGAGGAACAATAAACAATGAGGCTTTTTGGCCTGACTCAAACTTGAAACGGAAGCCTCGGATAGATCTTAGATTGTCCTAAGTATCTCTACATTATGTCCTTCAAGACAATGTCTGTTACAAGGTGCAACTTGACACCACTGTAAAACATTTTTCTGTTTCGTCCTTGGTCTAAGTACATAGCTCAACAGAAAATGTGGTCTTTCCTAACTTGTTCTCCTTATTTCAAATTTGTGACTCAAAATGGTAAGAATAAATAATTCAGCTGGAAGATGTTATTAGGTATAGTGCTAAATGTTTTAATTTAGTGGCTAAAATATACCCTTGGGGACCCCTCCCCCCATAAGAGATGTCTTTATGATCCTCCTCCTCTAATACTGCGCACTTGGGAATAAATGTGTTTCAAAATACTCATCGTCATTCATGCCCTGTCACTTGCATCCCTCTCTTATTTTGCAAAGATTTTCAATTCCTACAGATCTAGTTAGCTAAGTGTGATAGGTAGGTTTATTATGCCAACCTGGCCAATAGGAACATGTGGGATTAATAAGATCACAGATTGAATGGAAGGCAAAGAAATCAATGGCCCCACAAGCCCCAACTTTGCTCTCTTGTTCTCTGGTGATTGGACCAGCGTGCAGCTGCTTTAACTAGTTCTCTGCCTCAACTTGCAAGCTACACTACCTGTGGGGCAGCCAACCCGTGGATCATGTTTCTAGAACTTGAGGTTACTTTGAGACCTGCTTCAACCATGCTGCTGGTGTATACATTGCTTGAGCTTCAGGCTATCGGATCCTGTTGTCTTGCATTGCTTGAGTTTGATACTCCATCTGGGTCTGCCTCGACTGTCAGTGACCCACCCTGCCATTTTCTGCCTGTGGCCAGACTACCTGCGTTACCCTGGGTAAGACTCAGTTGTCTGGTTCCTTGATGTTGGACCCAGCAGCCCTTGTGAGTTGAAAGACTTCCAGTATATTAACTGTTCCACAGAAGTGAGTTGAACTGAGCCTTCTGTAATGCTGTGTGGATTAATTAGCTGTTCTAGTCCTCTGTGCTGTATATATATTCATGTGTCCTAGTTTTGTTTCTCTAGAGAACCCTGTCTAACGGACTAACCTTCTTCGAACTACAACTTTGTATTAGCCAATCAGAAATGCCTCTTTGCTTGTGAGTTTTGCTACTCTCAACTGTAAAGTTCTGAAGCTTCTCAGAACACTTTGTATAGAGCTTCTTGACACTCTTTTCTCATTTCACAAAATACACTTCTGCTTTTAACAAAACTCTTTGGTTTTACTTTATAGACTCCCCTCCCCCAAACCCGCTTAAAAGAACACCTTCAAAAGTTATCTGTAAAGTTAAATTCAGAGGAAAGCAGAGTAATTGAGATAGGAAACATACAACACGCAAGCTATTCCTGGAGCCAGAAAACCCTTCCCAAATATGGAGAGTTCTGTCCAAGTATGGAGAGTTCTTGTGTCAGGAACACAGTATTTCTCTTTAAGAGGAAGAATCAAAAGATCCTTGGGCTGAACAGATCAACTGAACAGAACACAACTCAAAGAACATCCTGGTAAAATACTGCCATTAAAGATGGTGAGAACTAAAGTGACCAGATTTTAACATTGGTAAAGTGGGACACCGTTGATAAAACCCATATCCTGGTGAAACAGCCACATGGCAGCCGGAAGCCATATACTCTAGCTTGTCATGCATTCTTTTAAAAAATCGGGACTTTTTAAAAATGCCACGGGATGCAGGAAAAATTGTTAAAAGTCGGGACTGTCCCACCAAAAGCAGGACATCTGGTCACCTTATGAGAAACACATCAGGAAAAAATAGCCCCACCTTTTAAGACTTTTAGTAGGTTGTGTGGACCAACCCCCACCTTGTTTTCTTGGGGGCCTCTTTAGTTTTACCATAGGAGAGGGTTTGGCTTAAGACATCCTTTTTGATAGGGCATAAAATGCTGTTTCTAACCTGCATTGCCTCACCTGGAAAGTGGGACCTCTAGTTTCCTGACAGAGCTTTGTTAGAAGCAAAAAGACCTGCGGTGGCCTTTAGATAGTTCTGGCGTCTGACTCTGGACCCTGCATCTGGTTCACCTCTGCGTGAATGAACAGAACCCACAACCACGTGAGTCATGTCCTCAAAGTTGCATGAGTTTCTGTGGAATCCTACGGCAAATAACCAAACCAAAGGAGAGAAGAGATATACTCAAAGGAGGAGGGGGAGGAAAACAGAGAAAAGGAGTGTCCTGGAAGAGTTAGACGTTTAGGACACCTTCAAACTCCAATTCTTTTCAACAAGTCTAGTATTAATTCTTACTAAAGAAATTATTAACACAGTTAGTGTTAGATTGGTAGGGCTCCCTAGAGAGCCCTGACTCACTTTAAAATGCAGTTTGTGGAAAATAGGAATAAACGGGAAAATGAGCAACCCCTGGTTTCTGACTGGGATAAAGAACACCTATGGAATAAAGCAACAGTTATGTTACAATTCATTACCCAACCCAATAGCTATTTATAGGATTCTGAATCAGTGGGTGTAGGTCTAATTCCTGAAGAATTGGCTTGTTGGACACAAGTGGAAAGACTGAGGATAATGAAAGAGCAAGACACATAGTTCCTTGTTTTCTGTTATCAATAGTAGCTTTAATGGCAACAACATCAACAAAAATGTAGGGGTGAATTATATCATTGGTCAAGTCCTGAGTCAGTCTGGTTACAGGTATGACCTCTAGTCTCATGGAGGATCAGAAAGGAAATATTGTGTTAGAACAATAGGAAGTACCCTCTGAATAACACGAAGGTAGTCCGAGAAGGGAACAAAGTAACCAAGTCCTATTGAAACCAGGAGGTAGAATGGAAAGGAGTTGTATCAGTTTGTACACCACTATAACTAGCTTCCTGTGGTGGCGGTAGCTTTGAACTTGAGTGCTACTGCAGGGAAGAATATATTTGAATTCTGTAAGACTCACAGCTCACTATGGGAGTCATGAATGGTAATACTAGATCCAGTCACAGGGAAGGTTAATTCAGAGGGGACCGATAGCCTGTTGGACTGGATAACATGTTTTGAGAAGGCAAACTGCCCTCTCCCTCCTGAAATACTTGCTGAGATACTCCAGAGAAAACAGCTAATATGTTGATTATGGAAGTAATTCTAGAGTGGCTTTATAGTGGTCAGGATATTCATCTAATGAGTATGCCTTTTACACAGGTCATCACAAGTAAAGAAATCATGGGAGCCCCTTCTACATGAGCACCACATGTAACATCCCTGGTGTGAAACAAAGCAACAATTGAGAAGCAGTGTCAAATTTGTTGGCACAGTGTCCCTATATGGATTTTACCGATGCAAGAAACATAGAGTTAAATAAATAAGGGAATGAAAAGGGACAAGTGGGAGAAAACGTATCCCAGTAGGAAAGATATTTTTAGATGGCCACTAAAAAGTTGGATGAATATACCCTGTTTCCCTGAAAGTAAGACATCTCCCTAAATTAAGACCTACTTACAGTTTTGCCTCTCTCTGAAATATAAGGCGTCCCCCTGAAAATAAGACCTCCCCGAAAAAAAATGCCCCCCGAAGCTACTGGAACTCTGGACTCTGGACCGTAGCAGTGGGCACCACCGTGCAGCTCACTGTTGGCCACAGTGCAGCCAGAGCAGACAGGAAGTGAGAGGTCTCTTTTAATAAAACAATAAACAATGGATGTGTACCATATTCTTCTTCATGGAAAAATAAGACATCCCCTGAAAATAAGACCTAGCATGTCTTTGGGAGCAAAAATTAATATAAGACACTGTCTTATTTTCGGGGAAACAGGGCAGTAGACATTGATGGAGCGAATACAATGGTTCTACGGGAAGTTGGGTGGACCAGTGGAAACTTCTGCTGGTCCCCAATGTTAAAAAACACACTAAACAAGCCTTTCTATTCACCCCTGGTTGGGAGATATTTAGTGATGAATGAATTCCCATGTAGGACAGTGTGAAAAAGAGATGCTGCTGGTTGATAAAGATAAGTATTGAAAGGGGTGAGGGTCTTCTGTATAGGCCTACATAGGGGAGCTGAGGCCATATTCAGAGGTGTGGGTAAAATGGTCAGGGTGTTGGAAAGAGGATTTCTTGGAGTTCCTAGACACATGAGCCCAATGCACTGCAATCCCCAAATAAAATATTGAAGGGGATGGGGGTGGGGAGTAAGACTCGGGGGATAATGAGATGCAACTGTTTATGGGACTAAGGTGAATGTTTGGATGTGAACTGGAAGGTTAAACAGATCTTGTATAAAGTACTTAGCTCTTCCTTACTTGATTGAATTAGTGCTATGAATATTATGTCTACCTAGAAAACACTCCCTCTACCTGCCATTGTAAAATTGAAAGTATATAAGTCTGGCTTTACACTATTATTAATTGGACATGCTAAATGAGAACCCTTACAAGTGCCAGAATCCACTCATATTGTTAATCTCAAACAGTGTAAGATGCCTGATGGACAAAAAGTTAATTACTTTGATTAAAAATCTGCTAAAGGCTGAAGAGATACTGCCACCAAATTCTATGTATAACAGTCCTATATGGCCTGTAAAAAATGCAGAAAACTCACATGGAAAGTATTTAGGCCAAAGTAAAGTAGTTACTCTTGTGGCTTCACCCTTGCAGACCTGGCACCAACCACGCAGAAAGTAGAGCAAGCTAAAGGAGACTGGTACTCTGATTAATCATGCAAATGCCGTTTTCTCCATCTCAATCTCAGAAAAGTGTCAGCCACAGATGGCCTTCATGTGGCAAGGATCACAATGTATTTTCACCACATTGGCCCAAACTAAAAGAAAAACCAAACCCACTGCTATCGAGCCAATGTCTACTCAGAGGGACCCTATAGGACAGGGTAGAACTGTGACTGTGAGTTACCTAGTAGGAAACTCTTTAAAAGAGTAGACAGTCTTATCTTTTTCCTTTGGAGCTGCAAGGTAAACAGTTAGCAACCCAATATGTATCCACTAATCTAGGGTTATTTAAATTCTCCACCCTTCTGTCATGGTTTTGTTACAAGAGATTTGGACTTGGTAAAGATCTCAAGTGTAGTTATAGCATTACATTGATAATATTCTGTTAATAACAAACACGAAAAAGCAGTCTAGGGCAGATTTGAAAACTGGGGTTTCTTATGTGCTCAATGGAGGCTAGTTAATAAATACAGCAAAACTCCAGGACCCAGGTCAAATGGTGCAGTTTGTGGGACTAAGTGGAGCAGGTGACACTCATGACATTCCTTAGACAACCGAGAACAAGTTAAGGGCACTGCAGACCCCCAAGATGCAGCAGGAGGCCCAGCATTTGGTTGGCCTATTTTTATTTTGGAGGACTCACATTCCACACCTGAGAAAAAATACTAGCTCTCATGTATAAAATTACTTGTAAGAAAAACTGCATCTAAATGGAGCCCTGAGCAAGAGCAGGCTGTGGGAGTTACAGAAACGTCTCACTCTCCCTACCTTTAGGCTGTACAATTCAGACATGAGTTTGGGGATGTCTGCCACATGTATTTATGTAGACTGGAACTGATGGCAAAAATCTGAGAGCATTGCCCTACAATGATCATTGAGATTCTGTACTAGGAAGTTTCCAGAAGATGCAACGTGATACACACCATTTCAAAGGCAATTACTTGCCTACTACTGGACATTGATTAAGACTGCCTCAATTACATGATGTCATAAAATCATCAAGAGACCTGAGATACCCATAATGACTTAGGTTATTTCAGAGAAACACTCAAATAAAGAAGGTGGTGTCCAAAATAGTTCCATAATTAATTGGAAATGGTCCATACTGGAAGATGGTACTGGAAGAATGCAGGGTGGTACCACCATACCCATCGACACCCCTTTGTCATAGGCTTAACACTGGAACCAACTGAGAAATTTACAGAGTCTATTTCCACATGGAAAGTGCTATGTGAACAACTTTCTTCAGAGCAGAAGATGGTTGTTTGATTCCCATATGGCAGTCCAGGGTCCATGGACAACATCTAATGTGGAAAGCTGCTGGGCTAAGTGAATGGAAAGATTTAAATTGAAGAAGGCCACACAGGTAGCTCAATGGGTTGAACTGCATGCTATTTCCTTAATTGTGATGGAATAATTGGATAATGGTTAGACTTCATATGTTTATATTTTCACTGATTCCTTGGCAGTGGCCTAGCTATATGGTCAGGCAAATGGGTAATGGAAATTAAAAAGGAACACCTGGGTTGAACAAGACTTTATGCAAAGCACTATGGGAATGTAAAAGGCAGGTCAGTTTGGGACATCTCAATGCTCACCGGAAGAATCACGTTCCTGGATGAGATGGTGATCTGAACCAGCAAGTGGACATATTGGTATGCTCCCTTGACGTGGTGAATTGGCACTATGAAGTGAATGCACATGGAGACACTGCAGCACTGCAGTGATGGGCTGAATCTCTACTCATTCTTCTTACAACTCTCAGCTACAAAATTCCAGTAAGGTCTGCTGTGTTTGCCAGCAGGAAAGACAGAAGTTGCAGATGTCTACGGGGCAGATTCCAGTTGCATCAGACCAATGACATCAGTGGCAAAAGGAGGCTACAAATGGAGCCTAACAAGGGCAGACACTTACAATGAGCTGGGCTTTGCATATCCAGTAACACATGAAGACATTAAAAACACCACCAATGGTTTAGAACAAGGTATTCTACAAATTTGAACCACCAAGTTAGAGTTCTTTAGACCAAGAAGCACACAGATTGCAACAGTATTCCAAGAAATACCATAATAGATAGACATATCATTTTGTATATCTCAGTAAGTGTAACGGTTTGATAGTGAATTGGTATACCAGTTGAAACAAGTGTTTTCCAAATTAGGGGAAGATAAAGGGATGAGGGGCTTGCTTTCATACATTCATGAGTGTGGGCTCACATTAAAGAGTCTCACATTTCTCAGGATGATCTGGGGAAAAGTAGGCAGAGTAGGATGTTAGTGCTAGAGTAGAGTTCTTCCTCGCATCACCATAAATTGCCATTTCTTTGTAATGTCAGGAGCAGCAATGCAGCTTTGAGTGTCAGAAACAGGGGTGATGTCTCAGCAAGAGACTGTAATTGTACCCCAGAACCTATATGTCAGAATTCCCAAGGA
This sequence comes from Echinops telfairi, assembly GCF_000313985.2. Taxonomy (NCBI): domain Eukaryota; kingdom Metazoa; phylum Chordata; class Mammalia; order Afrosoricida; family Tenrecidae; genus Echinops; species Echinops telfairi. The sequence goes on along the minus strand of NW_022111301.1, from coordinate 3,200,802 downwards.
CCTAATAAGATGGATTGTACCTTCTGTTCATCTGTCAAAACAGATGTGGACTGTGAGTAATGTCCAACTGCCTAGTGGTTGAGGTACTCCATTAGACTTGTCCCTATATAACTCCACCCAGTATGAATGGGAATGGACTGAGGAAGAAGCACTTGCTAGACTGGTCTTGCTACCAGCAATCAGGACTGGCACAGCAGGTAGCTAACATCAATGTGGAAGGAAGGAGAAACACTAGATGAGGTAAAAGTATTAGTGGTATCAGCGTAGAACTGTATTCTACATGGATTTCTGTCACTTCTTTTTCAAAAGTGAATTTTAAGGGTTTTCTTCCAATGCACCCCAATGAACTTAACCTCTTTCCTGTTTGTTTGTTTTCCCTTAATGGATTACGCAAAGAAGTGGATACACATTAAGTAAGCACAGCAGGTGGACAGTTTAGCTTTAGCTTTCAAAGAAGAGTAAGATAAGGTATAGAATGCTCACATTATTAAATATCCCTTGCAGTATTAACTTATAGTGATAGTCTGGATGCTGCTGGTGTATTTCATATTGATTTTAATTATTTTAATTATTCTTATTTAATTTGATAACCAAGAACTATTCCATTTTCTTTCTTTATAAGAAGGATTTTTAAAATAAATTTACTTCAAAACGTGCCCCCCTTTCTGCTCTATATTAATCAATGAATTCCTAATGATCTTAGAATATTGGTGTGTGGGTAAGAAGAATAGGTTAATCTTCTTTTTGCATATTTTTAAAACACCTTAATATGCTTTGTCTTTAGTCCTTCTCTAAGATTTTCTGAGACGGGAAAGCATGACCACCAGGTAACAAACTCAGGAGGATTTCTTCAGCAACCACCAGAGAAGTCACACCAGGAGGCAAAGCCTGTGCTCCCTCGAAGCCAAATCAACAAATTAAAAGTTAAGTGCACCAAAGTTTTTTGTTTTTGTTTTTAATTGGAGATCATAGACATCTGCTGACTGTTGCTGACTTCCTGTCACCAATAATCAATGGCGCAAACCGCTTCTGCATTCCCCATCCGCTGCACAAGCTGACCCTTCTCTGCCCCGTCTGACACACCAAGGAAGCCTCCTGCCTTGGGGGTCCTGCTTGGATAGCAAACTGCATGGACAGCTATGAGCACACATGTTCCCTACACAGGCAACACCCTCTCCATATTTTCTTATTTATTTCTCATTTCTCCAGGCCCCCTCCTGCCAAGCAGATACATTCAGACATCAACACTGCTAAAGAATCAGTAATCCATATCCAAACCGCAGTTTTATATTAACTTTATTATTAATATGTATTTTTTTGTTTTGTATTTTTGCCTTATCTGTCAATACATATACCTATTGACTCCTTACCTCCTCTTTCAATGATGGATTCCCTGTGGATATGTGTTTCCCCCAGGCAGATGACATATTGCAGGTTAATCCAGGTACACCCACCCAAACAAGGTTTTTAAAATTATTTTTTAGTCATTTTTTTCCTCTTTTCTTTAGGGCACAGAAATTCCCATGTTCAAGCTGAAATTCCTATTCACAACGAAGTGTTTCCCCCATCTTTTGATTTTCTTTTTCTTCTCTGGATATTTATAATTTTTCTTGCCTATTTTTATCCTTCTGTATTATGTTTCTTTTCTTCTTGCTTCCATCTCTCTTTTCTTTATTTTCTCTCTTCTTCTTTAATTCTATTTCTTCTAAATATATACATATATATGTGTGTGTATCCTATTGTTATTAGCTGATTATAAATTTACACTTTCTCTTGCCTTATCCACAAGCTTTCTGCTTACTGACTTTTCCCTAAAGAAATATATTTCCACAATACCTATTCATTCTTAAAATAACTTTACAATTCTTTTTCTTTATAAAAACCTGAACTATTTATTTATAAGACCCCCTTATTATTATTGTCCTTTTATTTTATTCTCACTCTTACTTGGCCCCTACTTGCCCATCTTGCCCTACTTGCCCATCTTGCCCTACTTGCCCATCTTTCTCTCTTTTCCTCCAATGTTCCATGTTATGTTTTCTGACTCCTATATACACCATCTCCAGCATCTTTTGACAGAGCCAATTCACTCCTGCATGACCCAGTAGCTCACCCTACTCACAACTGCATCACAAATCTGTGGACACAGCAATCAACTGTTAAAATTTTTTTAAATTGAGAAAAACAAAGTGAACTGGAAAATCACCCAAATGCAAATGAGTTCTCAAGAAAAGAGGCCCTTGAATTACCAGAAAGATAATTCAGATGAATAATGCTTAAGTGCTTTCAAAAGATGTGGAGAATGCTCATGAGACCCGAAGAGGACTGAAAAATGAGCTGTTATGGCAAAAGGGAGACCAGAAGATAAATAAGAAGAGAGTAGAAATACACAACCTAATTAAATACTTGAGTAATAAAATGGAGGAAAATAAAATTGGAATGGATGAACAAAAAGACAATGACTACAACCAATAAGAGAAACAATAAATTTTAAAAATCAAAATAATCAAAGACTTACTAAGAATAATCTGGGACACTATTTGAAGAAATAGCCTACATCTCACTGGGATTGCAGAGCAAAAAGAAATTTAAAATCTACAGGTAAAATAATAGGAGAAATCATGGAAGAAAATTTTTCCAACATCATAAAGGAGAAAATAAATATTCAAGAAGTGCAGAGAACTCCAAACAGAATACGTCCCCAAATAAAAACATTGTGACGTACAATAATTAAACTCACCAATTTCAAGGAAAATTAGGGACTCCAGTGTGCAACTGGAGAAGAACAATCACTTACAAAGGAAAACCAGTAAGGATAACCCCAGGTTTCTACACACAGACTATACAGGCAAGAAGACAATGAAGAAGCATATATAAAGTTTTGAAAGTAAAATAAATCTCCCAACCAAGAATCCAATATCTAAGAAAATTGACCCGCAAATACAAGGGAGAAATATAAATATTTCCAGACAGGGTAAAATAAAACTAATTTGTTAAACAAAGACTGGATCACTATGGGCAGGGAATCAATGGCCTGAGACCATTACACAGGCCACCAGCAACCAGAAGCTAATACATTGAAAGCAGCACCCCAGCAACACAGAATTAGAAAAGGAAAAAAGGAACAAAGAAATCAAGAATATAAAAACACAAACACAGAAAAATGATAACAACACACCCACATGTGTCAGTACTAGCAATGAATGTCAATAGATTGATTGTATCAATCAAGAGAAAAATAATCATAGACTGCATGAGCTAATTAAGTTAATGTGTCACAAGTAAAATAATCGACAGATTGAACCATGTGACCAAACAAAATATCTGAGAAACAGATGTTAGTATCTATAGTATGTGATTAAGCGGGCATTCAGATAGATATGAAAATTTTTTTAATTCCAAAAATTGTGCTTTAATACACCAGTATATATTTAGAAAGAAAGTCAATTCAATTAGAGAGTTCAATATTTATAATAAACATCTAAACTACTCTTGGGGTCTATTAGAATAAACCAACCTCTAACAATCATGGGGTTCATAGGAGCAATTGTATGGTTAAAATATCTAAAGATTGAACCGATTACAAGGGTCTACATGTGACCTCCTCCCTGGGGGACGGACAACAGAAATGTGGGTGAAGGGAGAGTTAGGGCAGGGCAAGATATGACAAAATAATTTATAAATTATCAAGGGCTCATGAGAGAGTGGGGAACGGGAAGGGAGGGGGAAAATGAGGACCTGATGCTGGGGGTTTAAGCGGAGAGCAAATGTTTTGAGAATGATGAGGGCAATGAATGTACAAATATGCTTTACACAACTGATGTATGTATGGATTGTGATGAGTCGTATGAGCCCCTAAGAAAACAATTTTAAAAAAAAGAAAGAAAAAAAAAATCTAAAGATTACAGTTAAGTCATAGAGGATACGAGAGGTAGGGGAGAAGTTAAAATAAAGAAGTCTGACATATTTCATAGTAGCATGCTCACCTCCGGCACGGCCATGATCTCAGCAGCCAGGTCCATGCAGAGAGAGAGAGAGGAGAGGGGATAGGAGCGAAGATATTTCTGACCAAGGCTTATATATCCTTAGGGGGCCTGCAAGACCCTCTGATAACAGGTAGCCACATATGTAACAGGAGGGGGGTGTAGAATAGGCATATGCTTCACAGGAAGGGGCTGAGCTAGGGATGCACACGCAATAGGAAGGGGAGGGATTAGGGGTACACATGTGACAAGATGGGCGGGTCCTAGACTCAAGAGGGCAGCCTAACCTTGGTCACCCTTGAGTGGGCTTGGCCTTGTCTCTGGGCTCTCCTTCAAGAAAACAATCCACTATCGCTATCAGAGGGGAGTGGGCCCCACCTATGGTGGGACAGACTATACAGTCTGATTGCTCTAGATGGCTGATAACCCTCAGGGAGATTAGCCTCTAAGCAGCTTCCATTGACCTCCAAGTGTAGTCATTTACCTGGTGATGCAAGTAGCATCCAAGATTTGGCATATATTTGGGGGAGACAATCTGGGCAAAAATCTTTCTGTATCTCACAGGGGTCAAGATTATTAACGCAGCCAGTAAATAAGTGATATCAATTTAGAGAATTACTGCACCCGAAGAAAACTAAATTGTAATAAAAGATTATGCAAAAGTAGAACAACCAGAGAAAGTAGAACATCCCTCTAAGAAGTAGTCATATTAGTGAATAGCACAATGTGCTAACCTGGATTCTCTAGAGCAGTAAAACCTGTGATACTTTTATGCCCATGAAAATAGAAAAATATTTATATCGATAAAAGGTTCACATTCAGTTGTAGAAGTAGGTAAGTCCAGTTTGGTTCAAGGCCGTAGGCTAGATGCAAGCTGAAGGCTTCTTTTAACTTATGTAGCTGCAGGGACTGATGAACAGGCAGCAGCATGATGAAGCAGTGAGACTACAGACTGGCATATACTGAGTTGAATGAATCTAAGATCAGCAGAAGGAACCCGAGATCAGCTGTCCTCTGAAAGCTCCTGGGATAGGTAGGCAATTTAACAGAAAGTCCACAAATCGGATATAGGATCCAGTTCAGCAGAAGTGAGCTAGCATTCACACACTGTCAATCTGTGCTAACTCACTGCCACCGAGTCAATCCCGGCTCACAGTGACCTGATTTGGGTTTCTGAGACTATAACTGTTTACAGGAGTAGAAAGCCCAGTCTTTCTCCCTTGGGGTTGCTAGTGTTTTTGAACTGTCCACCTTGAAAATCATAGTGCAATGTGAAACCCCTACCCTACGAGGGCTCCATACACAATCTATACCAAGAATAGGGTGTACAATGAGTAGAACCTCTCTCAATTGTATGAAGGCTGTGATGCAGCCTTGATTAAGGAAGTGATGCTCTACCCGATTCTTCACACAACTGCTTGGCTACTTCATAGAGGTTAAAGTTTTGATTATTTCGTTTGGTTGTAGTCTGTGGTTATTCTTATTTAAAATGGTGAAAATGAATGTGATTAATGTATATTTAGGGCTCAGGGGTAGGAATCGCCGTTTGAATTTTTCAGAAACCATGCTGCTTAAGGAAAATGGCTGATAGAAGATCAAAATGCCTGACAGAAAGCCTGGATATGGTTCAATGTTCTCAGCGACCTAAACCCATATTTTTGTATAAATAGAATAGTTTAGATACAGATTAGATAACCTAGATAAGGATTGAACTTGACCATTTTAAGAATTTAATTTAGTATCTGATTCTATTTTTGTTTATACTGATTACTTCTGCTTATTACTGATATAATGATTTATAGACATTTATTGAGAAGTACGAAAATAGAAAGCTTGTAGGCCCACTTACTTTCATCCATTAAAATTTGATCTTTATGTGGGTTTAGGCCACACCTGCAAAGAAATCTTTGAAAAGATATGCTCCACCCAGTTCTTTGGAGTACTCAGGTACCAGTGGTCTTTGTCAGAAGCTGAAAAAAATCTGGAACCATGAAGAAAACTCCTCTCCAGGACTGAATGTTAAAGGGAGCCTGTGGGCAGGCTAAAATGCTTGCCAGGTGACCACCTGGATCTACTTATGGAGTGGAAGTGGGAGAAATGCAGGAATAAAGAGATGGGTTGAGTTTGGCCACTGACACCTGTGGACATGGTTTACAGGAAAAAGAGAAGATGAGAGGGGGTTGGCTTGTCTAAAGTTCATGACCTACCACGAAGAGGCTAGGCTTGTTGAGTATTGGTTAGAGCCCATAGCCTAAAGGCAAGGTGGCAAGTGGGCACCCTGGGGATCCTGAGTGAGGCAGCTCACATTGATTTGACCAGAACCTGGCCAGATGAATGGACTTTTGAGCCTGTGAACTGGTGCATATTGTTGCTGACTTATGGATGTCCTGTCCTGATTTGACTTTGCTTATGGATGCAGACTTCACAAGGTTCCAACTGGAATGAAGATTTTTCACCTCAAAAAATATGATTGTCTCCTCAGAGCACTGGGTTGATGTAAGTGGGCAGTATAGAAATTGGATACCCAAAATTGAGGGATAAAGGCATGAAGTGTTTGGATTACAAAGTTTCATATGTGGAGGGAATATATTCATAGGATTATAGGATTAAGGCGTAGGTATTACTTAAGTTCAATTGTTAGGCTAAATGATTCTGTGCAGGTGCCAAGTAGGCAAGGAGTGGATTGAGATAGTTAGGTTTATTATGCCAACCTGACCAATAAACACATGGGGGGTTAATTGAAGGGCGGAGGGATAAATGGCTCGGTGAGGCTACCCTTTCGAGTTCTTGGGTCTCTTGCTTTCTGATGGTCGGACCAGGGTGCAGCTGCCTTAGCCAGTTCCCTGCTTCAGTTGACAAGGCTCACTTCCTGCAAGACATCTCTGAGGAGAAGCCACATGGACCCACCCTGATGCAGCCCTGGGTGCTGGAGCAGCCCCTCGGAGACCCCTGCCAGCGCTGAGATGCTTACACGCCCATTGAATCGGCTTTCCTGCTGCAGTAGGCATCATTGTGTGTGTTTTGTGAGATGGAGGAGGACTTTGTAGATTGGTGTTGGACATATGGACTAATGTGGGATTTATGGGCTTGGGCAGCATTGGGTTGGGATGCTTTCTAAATGTACATTTACCCTTTATATAAAACTCACTTATACATATGAGTTTCTGTGGATTTGTTTCCCTAGTTTACCTAGACTAACATAGTATCTGACAATGTTTTTTAAGTGGCTCCTCAACAGACAAGAGGTGACACATCTTTTATATATGTTTCTTATATTTTTAAAATAAAGATTTCTAAATTTTGTAGCAATGCTTTTTTTCACTCCCTTATAATTCTGTCTGTTTATATATTCATACACCTATGCCTACTCACAGACTTACCCATGTGTATGTGATCATATACTTGGGTTTGGGGTCTTTTTGGATTAGTTGGAACAATATTCTTTTTTAATATCAATTACTGGGTAGGAAGTTTAATCACTTCCTATATTTTATAGTTTTACTTAAGATATTGCTAAGGATGTATTAATTTCCTATTTCTGTCCTCACAATTTCACATAATATTAATAGCTTAGAATAATATTTTTATTCTTTTTCACTCCTGGAGATTCAGAAGTCCATAATTAGTTTTATCAGTTCAAAGTTGTGTTGGCATGAGGCTCCTTCTTGAGGCTCATGGGAGAATCCTTTACCTTTCTGTCTTCCAGCTTCTAGAGGCAGCTTGAATCCATTGACTTATAAATTCTTCTATATTTAAAGCCAGCAGCATTGCATGGTATGTTTAAATCTCTATTGCTGGCCCTGTTACTTTTTGCTTTCACTTATAAACATAGATGGAATTCAATTAGACCCCCTTGGGTAATACAAAATGATCTCTCTATTAAAATTTATCACATCTGCAAAGTTCCTTTTTGTATGGAAGTAGGCGTAGTTACAGATTCTGACATCTTGAAGGTGGAGTATAATTCTGTCTACCACATAGGGAGGTTTTGTTGCTTGTTTCTATTATAAATAGATATAATGACTTACTGATGAGTAGAATTTTCTTATTCTCATAAATTCATGTTTTTATCACATAGACCACAGTGTAATGGAAGGAGAAAGGAGAGATGAGTTTTGTAGAAGCAGTGATCCTGATAGTATGGATAGAATTGGGTATCTTGAACTGTTGTTGCAAATCCTAATCCTGACACGTGTGGCTGTAATCATATTTGGAAGTGGGATTTCATTGTTTTGCTAATTTTACCACATCATGATAATGTGTATCTTAAACCAATCACTTTTAAAATACAAAAGAGTACCATAGTTTAGGCACAAAAATATGGAAGCCCAGAATGTAGATGCCATAGATGCCATGCCACTTGAAAATCTCCAAGGAACATATGACACAATGCTGTAAGGAGTGCAGGGCCCCTCAGAACAAACACACAGAGAAAATCTTCTTTCAGAGCTGAACCCATGAACTCAGAATTCTAACTCCCTAATTCACTGCCACTAGGTCAATCCCAAGTTATAGCACCCCTATAAGACAGAATAGAACTGCCTCTGTAGATGTGTAGGACTGTGTGTCTTTATGGGACTAGAAAATCTCATCTTTCTTCCCCAGAGAGGCCGGTAGTTTCCAACTGCCAGCCTTCTCATTAACAGTCCTAGAGTAATCAGAAGAACACACAGGATGCTCTTCAGAAACAAGAATGACGAGACGCATCTCACATAGTTTGGACATGTCAGGAGTGACCAGCCCCTGAAAAAGGACATCATGTTTGGTAAACTAGATGAGTAGCAGAATAAAAAAAGACCTTTGATGAGATGAATTTACACAGTGGCGACAAGAGTGGACTCAAGCATCAGAACAATGGTGAGGATGTTGCAGGACAGGGCAATGTTTCCTTGTATGGTACAATGTCTGATGGTTACAGAGTATGTCAACTGGGAACACCGGGATAGGGGTAGGGGCGGAGACCAACCTGTCAGTTGGGTGATACATCGTTGAAGGTGTGGCCTTTTATATAAGATCAAGAGACTGAAGAGAGCTGAATCCTCTCTCACCCTTCACCCTCCTGCTTGCAGGGAATCTGTGTCTATCTCCAGGGGTGGCCATGTGCGTGCCGACCCTGAGAGCCAACATGCAAGTTGTCTGCACCCTACTATGTTCCCATCTACCTTGGGTCCATGTCACTCTGTCCTCACTGGCCTGTGGTCTCCCTGCTTCCCACTTTACCTTTCTGTGTTATAGGCCAGCAGCTCCATGATTCTGAAAATGACCTTGGCTACCATGGCAACTGTGGTCTTTAATTAGACTGAGCTGGATTGTCTTCTTTGTATGAAATTACTTCTGAATATAAATGTATTATATAATAATACCATATATATATGGTTTTATTTCTCTAGAAAACCCAACTGAACACTTATGATACCAGTTGTGAGGTTGTGAGTCTCTAATCCGGTGATTCAAGAAAGACTCTAGAAAATTCTAGAATTTTTCTGTTTGTATAGGTCAAGTAAATATTTAGTAAGCTTCCCATCTATTTCACTCCTAGGAACACCTTTGTAAAATAGTCAATGCTATATGTCCGTACAAGTCAGGTTACTCTGATTACTACTTTGATTCTGCTGTCCATTACAGTAACCACACCCACATTGTCTTTGTTGATTGAGTGCTGCAACTTGGCCCCAACACACACTGGACTCAGTAAATCCCATTGTAGGCATGTGTCTTAATTCATGTAGGCCAATTCCCACTGTCCAGCCTGGCTGACAGAACAGAGCAATCATAAGAGTCTTCAGAGGTGCTAAGGGCTCCCTTCACAAATTTTTTTCATACTGTTCTGCTGAAAGAAGATTCCTTGAGGTACTCGCTGTGTGCCTCTATAAGTCTATATCCTGATAAATCCACTCTAAACACACCAATCTCCCTAAGCCTTTGAATGCATTCTGCTAGGTATACCATGGTAGTTCTCGTACTTCTACTCGACTTAATTTAGGCCATCTCATAACCACCCTTGTAGAGGGAGTCTAGAATTAGAAAACCAAAATGGAAGAACATGCTCAGTATATCTTCAACTGAAAATCCTAAAGAAAAATTCAAGCCTCAAGTGCAAGACTGAAATAGTCTATGGGTAAAGTACTAAATGACACAGGAAGAATCAAAGGAAAATGGAAAGAACACACAAGGTCACTGTACCAAAAAAAAAAAAGAGTCACCATTGAACCATTCAGGAGGTAGCATGTGAACAAGAACAAATGGTGCTGAAAAAAGAAGTTGAAGCAGCACTGAAAGCATTAAAAGCATTAGTCTAAAACAAGGCTAGAGGAATTGATGGAATTCCAGTTGAAATGTTTCAAGAGGTTGATGAAACACTGGAAGCACTTACTTAACTATGTCAGGAAGCTGGGAAGACAGCTCTGTGGCCAACTGAGAGAAAGGGATCCATATCTGTACATTTCCAATCCAATGTTCAAATTATAGAATAATATCATTGATATTACATGCAAGCAAAATTTTGCTGAAGATCACCTAACAATATTTGCCACAGTACATTGACAGTAAGCAAGCAGAGGTTCAGGCTAGATACAGAAGAGGACCTGGAACAAGGGTTGCTGATGTCAGATAGATATTAGCTAAAAGTAGAGAATGCCGGAAAGATGTTAACTTGTGTTTTATTGATTGTGCCAAGGCATTTGATTGTGTGGATCATGTAATAACTATGGAAAACCTTAAGAAGAATGGGAATTCCAGAACACTGCATTGTGTGAAGTGGGGAGTTTGTACACGAATCAAGAGGGAGTTGTGCTAACATGGTTTAAAATCAAGAAGGGTGTTCCTCAGTATTGTCTCCTCTTATCATATGTACTCAATCTATACGTTGAGCAAATCATCAGAGGAAGTGATTTATATGAAGAAGAATGTGGCATTAGGATCGGAGTAAGGCTTATTAGCAATCTGATATATACACATGACACAACTTTGCTTGTGGAAAGTTAGGAGAACTTGAAGCACTGATGACAATCAATGATTTCAGCCATCATTATGGATTATGACTCAATGTAAAGAAGACCCAATTGCAAGCCCGAGGAGAAAGCAACAGAACTGACGGTCCCACAGGGCCTAGGGGTGAGAAGGAGGTCAGGTAAGGGAGCAATGAACAAGCAATGCCATAGACAGGGACTAACTAGGGAGGTAAATCAATAACAAAGACATAGAGATCCTGGGGGTGTAGGAGCAACAGCAATCTGGCTTAGAGAAATTATTAAGAGGCAGAAGTAGGGTGAGCATGATGGTGGGGCAGGAGGAAGGTAAAAGGAAGCAGAGGAATGTTCTAGGAAGCAAAACTATGGATAGAGGTATAAGGATAGGTGTGTACATATGTTAAAACATTAATTCATAAAAATAGAGGTATTGGCCCATGTACATATATTTACATGGAAGTACACTGAGGTTGTAGATGAACTTCAGGCCTCTGCTCATTCCCTCCTTCAATGCAAGAACACTTTGTTCTAACAACCTGGTATTGTGTGATGCTCACCCTCCTGGCACAATTGCTGACAACAAAATGGGTGCATAAGCAAATGTGAAAATGCTGATGTTGCCTGGCTATCAAAAGGTATAGCATTTGGGGTCTTAAAGGTTTGAAGTTAGACAAGCAGCTATCTAGCAGAGAAGCAACACGCCCACATGGAAGAATCACATCAGCCTGTGTGATCATGAGGTGTTGCCAGGACTTGGTAACAGTTATCAGAAGACCCCAAACAAACAAAACATAAAAACCATATTATAGAGAATAAGGAGGGTCAGAGCAGAGACCCGAAGCAAATCTATAGACACTAGGACACCCCCTCACAGAGGGTCACAGGGAAGGGATGAGTCAATCAGGGTGCAGTAAAGCACTGATGAAACATAATACTCCTCTGGTTCCTTGAGGCTTTCTCATCCCCCACTATCATGACGCCAGTACTGTCTTTCACTGTGGACTAGACTGGAGCATATGCACAGGTACAAATAATAGATAGGAGCTCACGGCACATGGAATCCAGGAACAGGAGTGGAAGTAGTGATACCAGAGGAAGGTGGGGAGAAGAGGGGAGGAAGGGGGAACAGATTGTCATGATTAACACATAACCCCCCCCCCTCCCCCAGGGGAATGAACAACAGAAACCATGAGGGAAGGGAGACTGTGATTGGTGTAAGATATGAACATAATAATAATTTATAATTTATCAAGGGGCCATGAGGGTGGGGTAGGAGGGAGGGAGTGGAAGAACTGACACCAATCGATTACAAGGAACTATATGTGACAACAGAAAAGTGGGTGAAGGGAGATGTCAGACAGGGCAAGATATGACAAAATAACAATTTATAAACTATCAAGGGTTCATGAGGGAGGGGGAGCAGGGAGGGAGGGGAAAATTGAGGACCTAATGCTGGGGGTTTAAATGGAGAGAAAATGTTTTGAGAATGATGAGGGCAATGAATGTACAAATGTGCTTTACACAATTGATGTGTGTATGGATTGTGATAAGAGTTGTATGAGCCCCTAATAAAATGATTTTTTAAAAAAGAAAGAAAATAAATATCTGGAAAATAACGATGGCAACGTATGTAAAAATATCCTTGATGCAATTGATGCATGGATTGTTACAAGAGCTGTAGGAGACCTCAATAAAATGTTTTATAAATAAAGAAGACCCAAATCCTTACAACTTGGTACCATCATGATTAATGTAAAAATCTTGAAGTTGTCAAAGATTTTTGTCTTGCTTGGATTCACGATCGATGCTCATAGGAATAACAGTCGAAAGATCAAAAGACAAGTTGCATGGGTAACTTTGCTTCACAAGACCATTGTAGATTATTGGAAAAGTTACTTTGATGACTAAGGGGTGCCTGCCCCAAGTCATAATGTTTTCCATCACTTCATTTACTTGTGAAAGTTGGGCATTGAATTAGGAAGAAGAAATGATGCTTGAATTGTGGTCCCTTGCAAAGAATATGGAAAGTACCATGGTTGCATGGATTGTGATAAGAGTTGTAAGAGCCCCCAATAAAATGAATTTTTAAAAATGGACAAAGAAATCTGTCTTGGAAGAAGGATGGCAGGACTTTGTCTCACATGCTTTGGACTTGTCAGGAGAGATCAAGGTGTTCGGTACAATAAAGAGACATTGAAAGAGAGGACAGTCCTCTTGGAGATGGACTGACACAGTGGCATCAACAATGGGCTCAAGTATGAAAACATGTGGGGGACAGCTCAGGTGCTGGCAGTGTTTGGTTCTATCATGCATGGCATTGTCATGGGTCAGACCTAACGCCACGGCACTTCAAAATACAACAGCATCTCTCAACAAATGCTTCAGCGTCCGATCTAACAAACTCTTAGATTCTGCCCGGACTTCATGAACGGAACCATTACATGAAGAATCTGTACTTAACAGGCCCTTATAAATGAACTTAGACCGATCCAGGCTATGTTCCTTGCACCATTTGTCTCCCACCTCCAATCATAATTCCCACACGGATGCTCCAGGTTTCTGCTTGTCAGTATTTGAGAACTAGCACTTCTTAGGAGGACAGTCCATTGTCTCCTGGGTGGCTATCTGGACTTCACCTAAGTGTACTTATCTAGCTTTGACTTAAGTGTACGTATGGGTTTAAAGGCAATCATGAGTGGGAGGCTATTTCTTAGTAATCTAAGCATTCCCTTGTAAGGCATCTTACTCAGACAATACTCCAGATAAAGTCTCTGGTGCCAAATCAGCATACATAGTTGGTCTAATCTTCTCAAGTGTGTATGCGTGTGTGTGTGTGTGTGTGTGTGTGTGTGTGTGTGTGTGTGTGTCAGACGGATGGGATGGGGATAATGATTTTACTGAGAATGGATCATTTCAGAGGGGAGGGGTGGTACTGATGGAATCTTGGTGCTCAATGTTCTCCAGCAGGCTTTAAATGCAATAAACCAGTATTTAATACATGGGGCTGTTCCTACAATAGCCAGGATTCACAGGTCTAGGAACGGAGGGGTAGAAATGAGAGTGACATCACTCACTATTACTCCTAATAACCTGATCACCACTTTTTTGTTTCCTCTTCCTGGAACACTCTTCTCTTTGGTTCTGGAGGTCTTATTTCTCACCCAGAGACACAACACTGATTCCCTTGAGCTGGGAGTTAAGAACGCCTCCTGCCCATTTGAACTCTTTGTTCTTGTAGATCAGTGGTTCTCAACCTTCCTAATGCCACAGCCCTTTAAGACAGTTCCTCATGTCGTGGTGACCCCCTGCCCCAACCATAAAATTATTTTCAATGCTACTTCATAACTGAAAATTTGCTACTGTTATGAATCAAGTGAAAGGGTCGTTTGACCCCCAAAGGGGTCATGACCCACAGGTTGAGAACCACTATTCTAGATCAGCAGTCAAAGAAGGATATTACTGTTTTGAATGTCTGATGGATCCTGATTACCCAGGGGAAAGTGGATTAGTATTACATAATGGTGGTTAAGAAGGCTATGTATGGAATGCAGGAGATTATTTTGTCTCAATACTATAATGTCCTGTGATTAATGTCAATGGTAAAGTACAGTACCTCGATTCTGATACGAATAATAAGAAGTCAGGCTTCTCAGGAAGGAAGATTTGGGTAACCCCACCTGGAAAAGAACCACAACTTGCCAGGGTACTTGCTGAACATAAAATAAATACAGAATGGGTAGTGGAAAGAGGTAATTTTAAATAACCAGCTATTGCCACATGACCAGCTTCAGAAATGAGAATTCTCATTGTTATGAAAAGATACTTATTTGTATGCATGCACTAAATATTTTTGTTTTGTTCACAAGAAAATATGGGGCTAGTGCATTTCAAGTTGTACACATGATAGTTGTACCATGTTAGGTGCAAGTATGATTTTATTATTGTCCTTGATGATTATTAGGATTAAAATGTTATGTGCAGGTATCAAGTTAAAAAATGGTGGTGTGTGATGGTCAGCAATGATGTCAAATAGAGACCCATGGGTAAGGGGGGCATCAGAGCCTCACCTCTCAAATGGGTTGCAGCCTGATGACATCTTTTCAGGGGTGTGGTCCTTTATATAAGAGGGATGGGGCAGAGATGAGTCCTCTCTGCCTTATCACCTCACTGCTTCCATGGGGAACCCCATGTCGGCCATTGACCCTGGGAGCCAACCTCCGAGCTCGCTTCACCCTGACACTTTCCCACCAACCTTGGGTATAGGCTACTCTCTACCCGCCAGTCTGTGATCTCTCTGCTTCCCATACCACCTTTCTGTGTCATTGGCCTGCAGCTCCAAGAGTCTGACGAGGCCTCCAGCTAGCATGGAACCTACGGCCTTTAGTTGGACTGGACTGGGATGACTTCTTAATATAAAATTACTTATTGATATACAATTCTTTCTTATGCAATATGAGTACCACTGATTCTATTTCTCAAGAGAATCCAGTGTAGCACACATAGGGTAGCAATGATTGGGAACCTACTTGATGCACACCTACTGTGAGCTGCCTTAGTAGAGACGTTTTTTCTTTTTCTTATTATTCTTCTTGTAAAGCAGCATCTCATAAAATATTTTTATCTCCTTCCACTTACTAATATTTCTATAAGAAGCTTAACACTAGGCGGTTCTAATCTATTTATTCAGTTGTTTGTTTCTTATGTTCATAATCAAGAATATAAGTTTAATTAGAGCAGAATCGTCAGTCATTTGTTCAATGCTATATCCCTATTATCAAATTTCTCCTTAGCTCATAGTAGGTGCACATTAAAATTTTATTGAATATATTTAAAACTAATAAGTAGTGTCATTGTTTCACTATTATTCTTAAATAATTTTACTGAAGTAAAATAGAATCCACTTGTTTAAAGTATATAAATGAATAATTTTTCTTCAACAGGAATAAGTAAAGATGTTCCATATTTCCACTCCCTCATCGCTAACACTGACAATCTTCCTATGTTGTATCCATGCAGCATCTTACAGAATATAGTAACAGTTAATTGGTTTAGTAGGAAGTAACAGTATGTGATCTAAGGTTCTTAGTATATTTACATAGAGCCCTGGTGGCTTAGTCATTATGCATTGGCTAAATAACTTTAAGGTCAGCAATTCGAAACCACCAGCTGTTTCACTGGAGAAAGAGGAGCCTTTCTACTCCCATAAAGAGCTACAGTCTCAGAAACCTACTCGGTCAGTTCTATCCTGACCTGTAGATTTGCTGAGTCAGAATCAACTCAACGTGAGTGCGTTTGGCTTTTGATTTGGAGTATGTTTACAGAGTTACTCGTATGTATCATCCCACTGAAATTTCAGAACATCTTCATCTTACTAAAAAGAAACCACGCGTGCACATTAGCAATTGTACCCAATTCCCTCTCCGGTGCTTCGTCCCAGTATTCGTGTTACCAGGAGGACACTATAGGATTCAAACTTCTCCTCTCTTGGTTCTTGTCCTCCTCAAAAGAAAGAATTCAGGCAAGGGACAGCATTCAGACCAGAGTTAGAGAAATATTTGAACAGAACCAATGTGTTAACTTGAGAGAAAAACTGGAGGATGGAAAGTCAAGGTAATCCAGCTAATCCGAATGCCTAGGAGAATGAGGAATTAGGGTTGTTTTTTTTTCAGTGGAACTCATGGTGAACTTTCCAGTCTTGGTTGATTTTGTGATGTCTTTTGTGCTGTTGGGTGGTTTTCTGTAGTGTGCCCGTCCTTTCCAGATTTACACACCCCTGAACCCCAAAGTTCACGCTCTGCCTTTGTGGCCAGTCCCCCAAACGATCCCAAGCCAAGAGTCTATTCAGTCATTGTGGGGGTAGTGTGAGCATCCCAATTTTCTAGGCCTGCACTTATTCACTAGTGATACAGAAATGTGACTTCACTGGCCTTCACCTTCCTTGGGCTAGGGAGGGATGGGGGAAGTGTGCCTCTACCTCCTGTTTGTTTTGGGATTCCTTTTGTTAGCACCTTCTTCTACTTGCCCCAGTCCTGTCTGGCTAACATTGGCAATAACTATCCTCCTTCCCGTGTTTAAGAGTTTGTCTTTTCTAGACATTTCATATGCATGGTATCATATGGTACATGAACGTTTACGCGTGGCTTCTATAATTATAAATATATGGACTCTTTTGAAATAAATTTATAAGATATTATTTCTATAGGTGTATCAAATGCCTATTGCAACTGTAACAAATGACCACAAAATTAGTGATTTGAAATAACATATTTATTATCTAACTATCTGGAATTCAGGAGTCCGGGTTTCATTGTTTTGTAATCAATTTGTCAGTAGACTTTCATTTCTGGAGATTCTAACAGAGGATCTGTTCCCTTATCTTTTCCATCTTCTAGAGACTACCAGCATTCCTTGTCTCATTGACCTTCCATCACCTTCAAATACAGCAAAGTGGCATATTCAAATCTGACTTGATCCTTGTGCCTCCCTCTTAAACACACCTGAATTTTTGTGATATCAGGCCCACCTGAATAATTCAGAATTATCCTCTCATCACAAAATCTTTCCCTTAATTACATCTGCATAGTCTCTTTTTCCAGGAAAAGAAATATTTCCAAATTCCAGAGATTAGGACTTGGACATCTTTCGATGTCTGGGGTGAGAGGGTGAAGGAGACGTTGTTTTGTCTACTACACTATTATTAAGTAGGCTAGACATATTGAAGCCAGGGAGACAATGGAAGGAATTCCAAGCACTGAGGGCAGTGAAAAGCAGAGCAGAGTTTCAAAAGGGAAGAAATTCCCAACACAGGGAGCTGGGGTGGAGGGCAGGGGTCGGTAAAAGGGCTGAGAATATTTGTATCAACCCTACAGTGACTGAATTGACACTTGGAGTCTGGTCCTGACAACAGGGCGCAGCATGAACTTTGGGTGTGCGCCTAACGTGTGTACAGAGGAGAGCCGCAAGGAGGAGCTGGCCAATAACAGCAGGCCGAACATCAGCAGTATCAAAAATCTGAATTTCCACCTGGAAAGGCTCTCAGACCCATATGCACAATCACTTTAAATATAACATTTAAAATAACTCATTTGCTCCATTTCTAACTTTTTTTTCTCTCTCACATGAAAACTTTATTGTAAGCACCACAAGAACCAAGCAAGGTGGGGACTGAAATCTGCAGGCCCCCCTGGTAACATTGCATAATTAAAAAGGAAATTAAACCTCACAATATGAAATCATAGTTTTCTGGAATAGTTTATGATTATATAATAGTATCAAGATGGAACGTGACTAACTATAAAATTTATATGTCAACACCCTTATTTTTTTAATTGTGGAACTTATAATAAGGCAGAATTTTAAAAAATGAAATCCTCTTTCTTATAACTGGTTTGCAGGCACAAAATCACACGCATCATATGCATTCCTCTCCTTGCATAAGATTTGTAGATTTCTAAGTCACAATTTGCCTAAATATGTTTGGAATCCTAATGAATTCCTTATCATCTAAGAATAGAATTAGCTTCTAAAAGCAAAATCTCATGGGTTAGCTAGGCTTGACTCGGCTTTTTAATTGCAATAAAAGGGGGGGGGGCGGGTTGTGAGTAAAAAGAAATGACCACAATAACAATAAAAAGAGCCAAAGAACATGCCAATTTTGACTTAAATTCTCAGTAAAACATAGCCGTCAATTAATGCATTTCAAAACGTATTTCAAAGAAACAAAAATTGAAAAATGTATTACTTGCTTAAATAAATTCTAAGAGCAATTAAATGAACTTCTTCATAATGAAGGAAAGGATCCAGCTAGAAATTCTTAAGAATCCCTGGTGGAACAGCGAGTTAAGCATTGGGCTGCGAAGAGAAGAGGTTGATGGTTCATATCCCAGGAAGCAAGAGGAGGCTATCTGCTCCTATCATGCTTTACAGTCTCAGAAACCCTCTGGAGCAGTTCTGTTAGGAGCTAGATTTAAGGACAAGGGGGTGGGGGTGGGGTTGTCCCTCCCATGGCTGCCATAGAGAAGTTTGGAACGAAATTAGGCACCCTATTAGACACCTGTGGCAGAAACCCAGAACTGAGCATGCACAGACAATGGATCCCTAGGCCTAGGTAAAACCAATACACCCACCTTAGGAACATCACAGATGGGCCTGACTCAGCCAATGAGGTCAAACTATACCTTCAACCAAGCCTCCCTCCACCAGGAGCAGGATAGAATAAAGGCAGGGAGCACAGCCCTGCATTTCCTCTTGGGACTCCCTCTTGGTCTCTTTTGTTCTGCCCTCACTCAGGGCCATGATGCAAGGAGGGCCTCTAAGCATGTGGGGCACACCAGGGCCTGCATACCCCCTAAGGAGCTGCTCTGGGCCTACTCGGGGCCCACAGTTCTTGGACTCCTGGGATTCTCCAGTTCCACACGTGGGTGTCCTTTCCCACGTGGTTTTCTGTGCCCAGTTGTGAACTCTTTCTAGAAATTTCATGTACTATTTGGACACTATAAAACCTGGAACTTGCAAGGTAGAATTGGGATCATGATAGTGGGGGTGGAGGAAGCATTTAGGAACTAGAGGAAAATTGTATTTTTCATTGTTGCTACATCACACCCTGTCTGGCTTGTCTCCTTCCCGAGACCCCTCTGCAAGGGGATCACCAGTGGCCTACTAATGGGCTTTGGGTCTCCACTCTGCACTCCCCGCCTCATTCGCTATGGTAAGATTTTTTGTTCTGATGATGCCTGATACCTGATCCCTTCGACACCTTATGATTGCACAGGACAGTGTGCTTCTTCCATGTGGGCTTTGTTGCTTCTGAGCTAGATGGCCACTTGTTAACCTTCAAGCCTTTAAGACCCCAGACACTATATCTTTTGATAGCTGGGCACCATCAGCTTTCTTCATCACATTTGCTTATGCATCCATTTGTCTTCAGCGATCATACAGAAAAGTGGGTGAGGGAGACGTCAGACAGGGCAAGATATGACAAAATAATAATTTATAAATTATCAAGGGCTCATGAGGGAGGGGGGAGGGAGGGGAAAAAAAGAGGACCTGATGCCAGGGGCTTAAGTGGAGAGCAAATACTTTGAGAATGATGAGGGCAATGAATGTACAAATATGTGTTACACAATTAATGTATGTATGTGTTGTGATAAGCGTTTTATGAGCCCCTAATAAAAGTATTAAAAAAAAACCTGGAACTTTTCCTATGCATCATAAAAACACACTTGGATTACAAAACATACTTCAGCATGAAATCTTTCTGTGTTCAAAGCAAAGAACCGAGGTATTACCCACTCCGGAAACCTGACAGTTATACTCTGCCCTATAAGATTGCTATGTGATTGAAGATTGGAATTGACTGATAGCAGTGAGTTTTGTTTTATTTCAGGAGTCCCTGGTTGGTACCAATGATTAAGCATCCAACTCCTAAAAGAAAGGTTCATAGTTTGAACTTATTCAGAAGTGTCTTTATAGATATTCTTTATGATCTGCATTCAGGAAGTCTCAGCCCTCAAAAACCCTAGGAAGCAATTCTACTTTTCACGTGTGGAGTAGCTGTGAGTTAGAAAGGACTTGATGACAACCAACAAGATAAGCTTTGTAATTAGAAATCAACAGCACAGAAAATGATAAATATGTGTGTGTACATGTTTAAAGTGGGAATGCAAACACTTTTGTGAATTTATAAGTAGAAGGAAAGCATATGATAATGTCTCTAGGTGATAATGGTGTGTATTTGATTCCTAGCCTTGTTTGGCTGTTCTAATGAACAAAGCAATTCTGCAGAGTCTTGGTGATCTGCTTTTATTAAAGTTGCCGCCAAGGACAACCTATAGAACACCCGTCTCTACACTGTCACATAGAGGGTCTTCAGGAATGGCAATTGACTTCATGCCGACTGACAACACACAGCAAATGGCAAAAGCTTTAAAAGGCAGAGAGAGAGAACACATTTTAGTCAATCCCTTGTACGATTGCATTCTCAGGAACATATAAAAGGGCTGATTCAAGTTTTAGTGTAAGAAGTTAAGAAAGAATTTCATGATTTTTTTTTTAGGTAATCACAAGAAGAATGATGCTGTGGAGCACAAAAGAGGGAAAAAATACTTAGTGGTGGAGAAATTAATTTCCTATGCTCTAATACAGTGGTTGCTGTGGTAGTATTTAAAAGTTGTAGTGTAGAAAAGCAACTATCAATTCAAAACCGTAAAACTTTTTGAAAATTCAATACTTTGTAAAACCACTTGTCTTAACTCAGCCAGTGTCTCCTTGGAAGAAAAGACCGAGAGAATTCCTGCAAAGATTACAACCAAGACAGCCTACGGCGCAGTTCTACTCTGTAGAATGCGGAGTCACTGGGTCAGAAGACAACTGATGTCATTTAGTAACAAAAACTGAGTAAGGTTAACTTGAATGGAGAGTAACTTGGATAAAAGAAATTGCTTTTCTTTAAACTTATTCTTCCTTCCTACTGCAGAAATAAGATTTTGCCTAAGCATTAAGGCAACCATGTAAGAAAAAAATTATTTTCCTAGCTTAACTTCTAGCAAGATGTATGTACATTAAGTTTGGGGCAGCAAAATTGTCAAAAGGTCAACCAGCAGGAACTGGAGACAGAAATAATTTTTCCTTATGTAATTCATTTTATTATTGTTGTTTTTAGACCATTTTGTTATAGCAGGAGATTTTGCCTTCACTAATAGATGACATCAAAAGTAAGACATTCGGGGAACTTGAGTGCATGCATAAAACCTTCAAATAAAATAGAAGAAAAGGCTGTCACTCCTTCAGGCTTCAGGCTGTAGAAAGTTAGAACAAAATCATCAGCACTCTATCCAGCTGAGTTGGTAGTTAAATGTTGCCTCCCTCTCCCCAGGCTTCAGATCAAGCATCACACACTCACACAATTCTTTCCTCCCTCTCCTCATCCAAGTCAAGGTGCGAAAGGGCCATTCCATCCCTCCCGCTCTCCTCATTCTCCTGCTCAGTGCTCAGTCTGCCTCACAGTTCACCCATTTGTTTTCTCTTATTCCTAGCAACTCAGCGAAAGACGTACCTGCCTCCATTTTTTCATAAAAACTAAAACTACTTTTCCTTAGTAAAAGATTATTTTTTTCATCTGAAAACCGTACAATTACCTAACTCAATGTTAAGTTTAGCTTCTAAGGACAAAGCATATCTGTTTGGTTTGAAAGGGTAGGGATGATGGACACAGTGAAATATCATCCCTCGCAAACGCAGTCCTCTTGCTTATTAGCACTTTCTTTATTCACTCAGCCCACAAGGGCTAAGTGACTATGCCTGTGTCTCCTTTCTTCCATCTGTAATGTACAGATTGAATCAAATGAATCACACAGTAACCAGAACTGTTTATAATGAAAACAGTACCCCAAAACGATACTCCCCAGTTGGAATCCACGTAACTACAATACATTTTGGTTTTTGTCGCTTTTGTTTTTATTTCTCATGTATTTTTGTATTCCTTTTCCACATAAAATTAGATTTTAATATTGATGAGGAACTATGTTCAAAGTATGTTTCATAGCTCATTTTATAGCTAATAATGGAAATGTAGTAGCATCTTAAATAATAATGTTATGGATATTTTTGAGAGTATGAAATAATATTGTTCACTTTACTTTCCTCAACCCACATTTGCATATTGATTAAGATTAATCAACATTATCTTTATTTTAGGATAATAAATCCCATGAACTCCTAGGGAATATTGTTGTGCGAGCATGCAGCTATTAGAATTATTCATTATATTATATCATTTCTGGGCATAAGATTTATGGAGAAAATTAGTATTTATGGAGACAATTAGTATTTGAGCATTTTGACTTGGAATGAATTTCAAATTCTTGTGTCTTTTACATAATTTCTTTTCTATAAAAATATAAAAACATTAAAATTTCATGATTTATTTCTGTACTATATAATATCCTAAAACCTATATTTTTATATTTCTTTACATTTCAGAGTGAGTAACTTGACAAAGAAATATATTTTGAAAAGTTCTATTATGTAACTATGCAGTTATACTTAGATTTTTCAAACATAGGCTCATTTATCTAATTTTGAAGTAACTAAACTTTTCAATATGGAATAGCAATGTTATTTTTTAGGGAAACCACATGAAACAGCTATTCAGACATTACATATGGCGTGCTATTATAACTAAATAACATTTTTATTTTTTATCAAACTCCCGGAAGTCTCATGATAACTTATATAATAATCACTGAAGTAAAGGTTTACTTAAGTTCTGGAAAAGAGTTTCACAAATCATTGTGCAATTGTCATCAACTTATTTAAAAGTGTAAAATATTTTGAATAATTTTAGTATTTGGAACCCTGAAGTTCTTTCCCATTTCTCCCCTCCCCCACCCCCTTTTTTATTGGGAGCTCTTACAGAAATTATGACAATTAAATCAAGCATGATTGTACAATTGTTGCCACCATCATTTTCAAAACATTTTCTCTCTTCTTGCACTTTTAGATATCAACTCACCTTTATCCCCACCCAACCCCCAAAGAACCCTTGTTGTTATTATATTATATATTTTTATTATTGTTGTTACTCTATTCCCCCCCCCATCTTACACCATGATAACCTATATACTGCATGAAACAACACTCCCGTCAAGCCCAAACACACGCCCAACACAGGCTCAGAGAACTGCACAAATGATGGAGAAAAATTCCCAGATAGGATCAGCTGGAATCGCTTTCTGGCAATTTTGTAATGGAGACTCTACTAAATCAGTTATCTACGCATAAATGACCTATATGTACATACCCTCTCTAAATATTTCTAGGATCTTCATTTGGATGATGTTTGATTGTCTAAGTGCTAATATAAGCAGACATATAGAAAGGATACTGAAAAATATGCACCGAGAAAGAATTTATTTTCCAATGTTAAAATATGGAATCTTCACAATTTAAAGACAGATTTATTTTCTAAGTATAACTCAACATAGTAAAATAAACCTTGTTTAATTTGTGCTGGATGTTTACCTACTTGTATAAACTTGAGAATAAATTCTAAAACTCTACCAACCACAATTTTACAAGTATATTTATATGCCAACTATGTGCAAATCATGGCACATATATTGACAAAAGCAGCAACAACAGTAACATAGTGAGTACTTTTCTATTTTCAACAATATGCACTTTCTGTAAATACTAATTAACTGAAGATCAAATAGTAATTCGACAACAGTGGTCCTCACCCTTCTCTCTCTGGGGTGTCTCCCACCATTAACGTTTTGAGAAACCTAAGGAGCTTTTGTTATCACAGTTGTATGTCTTGATTTTTAAGGTATCAGATATCAGAACCGACATTTTTCAAATACATATTGTCATCTGCAAATAATGTCACACATATATGTAGCAAAAGTAAATTTGGTGCAAAGAGTCGTATTTTTTTTTCTTATTTTTTGCAACTCTCTTCAATGTTTGCCTGAGAGTAGAGAGTTGTCCTCTTCTATTTCCACACTCCGTCTCTTGAGATATACATCTGGTGGTTGAAATACGTGAGGAAGTTGTCCTCTTCTATTTCCACACTCCGTCTCTTGAGATATACATCTGGTGGTTGAAATATATGAGGAAGTTGTCCTCTTCTATTTCAACACTCGTCTGTTGAGATATACATCTGGTGGTTGAAATAT
>NW_022111301.1:3130950-3175446 GCF_000313985.2 Echinops telfairi | reverse complement strand
CTCAGAAGAACCAGGTGCAGCCCTTGTGGGTCACTAAGAAGCACATTTCGTTTTCCTGCTAGCTCACATATTTTTCAGACAAGTTAATAGCTCCCTCTCATAAGAGTCACAGCACCCTCTTGAACCAGAAGGTGCATGACCCTTTTGCTATAACAAAGCCCGTTTTCCATTGGCCCTGGCTGTTCACTCTGTTTTCAAGTGCACCCTTCACATGTGGAATGCAGTATCCTCTTTCCTCATGTGGTGAATACTGAGTATTAAGTAATACTCTTGTTGAACTACTCTGTCAATTGGTGGATGTCATATGTTGGCCCTCCCGTGACAAAATCCTAGGTCTGTAATCCTCCCCTCACTAATGAGATGAATAAGAAGCAGTGAAAATATTAAGGTCCTTTAAGGAGCTTAGGCCACTTTTTTTTTTAGTAATGCTGATGTATAGATTTAATTTCAACATAAATTATAAGAATATAAAATACTTTCAGAGGACAGAAATTTTTAAAAAGAGATTGCTTTAGTGTAAATGGTCAATCTGTTAAGTGGTAACCAAAAGATCAGAGGTCCATGGCAACCCAGAGGTGTGTCGGAAGATAAGCATGGTGATGTACTTAGAAAACATCAGTTATTGATATCCCCATGAAGATCAGTCCTACTCTAACATATGTGAAGGTAAAATTTAATTCAGGATGATTGGATTAGCTGCATGAACCCAGTGAGGTAGACAAATATTATTTCCAAATTTTATATTATAAAAAATATAAGCTAGAGTGACTCAACTAGGTCTTGGATATGGTCATTCAATGGTCAGAAATAGTTTCAACTCTTTTTGTTGTTTCCTTGTCCCCCCACCCTGCCTCCCTGAAGATTTTTATGAGACAAGAAGATTACTATTTCCAACCTTGGGTTTGAATCCATGTGTGACCTAGCAACCTTTTATTAGTATTCTATAAGCTCAGTTCCCTAATAATCAATAAGGGACATTTCAATGGGTTGACATTAACATTTACATTGCTGGTTGTTGGGCTGTAGAAAATGATTCATGATGTGTTATTATCTGGAATATCATAATGGCCCAAAATATGGTTGCTGTTATATTAATAAAATAATATTTACACTCACATTTAAGTATGTTCCCCTATATGACACTGCCTGGAAGTGATTTAATAAACTTCGGAAGGACTAAAATAAATGGGGTAGATATCTACATAATTTGCTTTTGTGAATGGTTCATTACAAGATTTGTCATAAAGCTTGCAAATGTTTTAACTGATAGGAGTCCTCTCTACTCAATAAGACAAAGAAATGCATTTCCACTCTTTTATGGTGTAGTCATTATCTTAACAAGTTTGGTGTTATACTGTGTTGTGGATTTGTCTGTTAAACTCAAGGTCAGCAGTTCTAAGCTCACATTGAATAAATTCTGATGCATAGCAACACTCTAAGATAGAATAGAACAGGCCCTTTGGGGTTTATAGGGCTATAAATCTTTATAGGAGCAAGAAAGCCTCATCTTTCTCTTGATGGAGTAGTGGGTGAGTTTGAACTACTGACCTTGGGGTTGGCTACCCAACCCAGGAGTATACCAGCAGGATTCCTTATGTATATGTGTGTGTGTGTTTACATTAAAGAATGGCTCATCCACCTGTAAACATTCCAAGTCCCTGGACACATGTCAGGCTGGAAGTCTCTTCTGATTCAGGGAGCTACAGAAGTTAAGGACTGCAAGGCAGGCTTCTGACTGCAAAATGAATGCGTCAGGAGTCAGTAGGAAGATGGCAGGCCACGAAAGATCCTCAGGAATGAGAGACAGTAGGACACAATGTTGTATCAATTCTAAAGAACCAGAAGTCAGATGAGGAGCCAGATGCAGGATCCATATCAGGCATAAAGCAAACAAGATTTTATAAAGCATCCACTTATATTGAAAGCAAGCTACTGCCACAAGGAAAATCCCGCCCCCCCCACCATTTTTTAGCTGCTTATAGTAGGTCCTATCATAAAAGTGATTATATTATGTTAGATCTCATCATCTGGGATTGCTATGTCTTACTTGCCAAACCTTTGAGAATCCTGGCCCATTTAACTTGATACAAAACATTAACAATCACAGATGTTAAATTCACAGATTAAAGTTACCACACCATGGAATATTATGGAAAAAGCTATAGTAAACATAGAATGAAACCCCTTATAGAAATAAATAAAAAATATTACAGCCTATTTAAGAATATTATTCACCTGGTCTACCACCTGGGATTCCAACATTTAGATAATTTGACCATCTATAAATGAGAAAATAAAAACACATTAAACAATTGTCTAAAGAAGATGGATTCCAAGGACGCATCACAACTTATAGGAATGTCAGAAAATGCTAGTAAGTTCTAATATTATGTATTGACTTTTGTTTTAAAAATTGCATTATGAAGTTCTAACTCCTTTGAACATGGGGGTTTGAAGCTATTATGTTAATGAAGGCAAACTTGAGTAGAGTTTGTCCTAAACCAAATCTATAAAAATGCATATACTTATGATGCCTTTGTTTACTAGCTCATTATAAGGCATTTCACATTTATGATAATTTTATCAGACTAATTTGCATTAACAGCATATAGAAATGCATGTAAAGGTGTTATATGAGATTAATACTGGATCGAATACTTATGAATATGTGTTTACTTGCCTGGATTATGATTCTTAGCAGTTTGGATATTCTTTAAGGATGTAATTGGACAGTTCTGTTATTATATATTCATCCTTCATTTTGTAATCACATGTTGTCTTACTCCATTTTTGCATAGAACTGATTTCACAGATGATTTTTGTCTTTGGCAGTACTGTCATGTCAGCAAGTGAAGGGCAGATGTGCACACACAGACACAGACACACCCAGGCAGCGATTCTGTGTGTAAGTCGAAAAGTAAGTATCTACAAGCCCAAGAAAACACAAGCTTGACAGCAACTCTGAAAAGGGGAAGGAGACAAAAGAATGATTTTCCTCTACAGCCTTACCCTGAATTTCTAAGCTTCTTATATCCAGTACTTTGAGACAATACATAACTTTTTAACTTTTTTTTTTGTTTTTTAGCTTGCTTTCTTTTTCAAAAATCATTTTATTAGGGGCTTATACAACTCTTATCACAATCCATACATACATCGATTGTGTACAGCACATTTGTCCATTTGTTACCCCCACCATTCTTAAAACATTTGCTCTCAACTTAAGCCCCTGGCATCAGCTCCTCATTTTTCCCCTCCCTCCCCACTCCCTCCTCCCTCCTGAACCTTTGATAATTTATAAATTACTATTTTGTCATATCTTGTACTGTCTGACGTCTCTCTTCACCCACTTTTCTGTTGTCCATCCCCCAGGGAGGAGGTTATATGTAGATCCTTGTAATCGGTTCCCCCTTTCTCCCTCACCTTCCCTCCACCCTCCCTGTATCGCCACTCTCACCCCTGGTCCTGAAGGGATCATCTGCTCTGGACTCCCTGTGTTTCCAGTTCCTATCTGTAATAACTATTTGTGACATGTTTAATAAGGTAGAACTAGATGGTAATAAAAGTATATCAAAGCTCTGCTTTCTTGTCTGTATGTTGCTGCCTTAATTGTCCTTGAGTAGGTTGACCCAGAGGGACCCCCTGTACAACATCAGCCCCGTGACACCCTCACCGTCAAGCTGTTTAAGCTTATTGTTGCGGCCACTACAGGTATGTGGACCTTGAGGAAGGTGGTCCTCCTTTCACTCTCTACCCAGAATAATGTCCTCCCTCAGGGACTGGACCCTCATTATAACATGAACAAAATGAAACAAATCTCATGATCCTTGCTTCTAAGGAGCAGGCAAGCTGCACTTCTTCCAAGGAAGATTTGTTTTCTAGCCGTCCAAGGTACTTTCAATAGTCTTTCCCAACACCAACATTCACATGCAAGTCCATTCTTCTTCTTCCTTCTGTGCTCACCGTCCAGTTTTCACACAGAGGGAATGAACATTTCATGACTTGCATCAGGCACATCCTTGTCCTAAAAATGATATCTTTTAAATTTTTATTAAAGCAGCACGAGGTAACTTGGCAGACTCTTGTCACCAGAATTCAATTCTTGTCTGGTCTAGGGGAAGATTTGCTCCATTATATTTCCAGGGCAGTGCTGGAGAATTTCATGAGATGCCGTGGGAGAAAGAACTCATATCCACCCGTTGGAACAGACTAGAATTGCCCCAGTAGGTTTCCAATACTATAAATCTTTACAGAAATAGAAAGCCTCATCTTTCTCCCACGGTGGCTGGTGATTCCCCACTACTGAGCTTGCGGTGAATAGCCAGTGTGAAACCCACTGCACATTGTTATGAGTCAGAATTCACCGGATGGCAGTGAGTGAGGAGGAAGAAAAGAGCACCAAGCCAGTATTGTTGGGATGATGCTTCCTTGCCTGTAAAGGCTTACTGCTGGCCATGGAAGGGATCCCAGGGTACATGAAATTCCTGGGAGCTTCCTTCTGAGCATGTTCTGTTCCCCCCAGGGGTGATATGGTCGCACAGGGTTTGAGAAGATGTGGTCCTGAGGGGAGATGCTATCATGGCACTGGATCTGGATTGGAAGCAAGATTGCTATTCTAGCATTGCTCTTTGAGTACACAAATAATTACAAAACCAATGAAATTAAAATCTATCATGTAAATTTGAGGTGATAGATTATGGTGTGTTACTAATAGTATATTTCCCATTTCAATATAATATGATTTCTCTGGTAAACATTTTTCATTGCATTTCAGAAGCCTGGTCAACAATATTGGATATATTGAATATGCAATGACTCAATATTTCTATCTTTTTTCTCATTTTTATGGTGCAGCAAATGCTATATTCCTGCAGTGTCTTATGGAAGGAATTTGAACTTCATATCTAATGGAGCTTTTTTTCATGTTGCAGCTCTTTTCTCTGCTTTTTGCTTTAACTTGTTAAGATTAAAGTAATGCAGATGGAAAGCCCTGGTGGTGTGCAGGTTATGTGTTGGACTGATAACTACAAGGTAAGCAGTTTGAAACCATGAGCTGCTCCCAAGGGAGAAAGATGGAGCTTTCTACTCCTATACTGAGTCATAGACTTGGAAACTCCCAGGGGCAGTTCTACTTGTTTCCATAGGGTTACTATTCGTGGCCATCAATTAAATGGCAGACTAAGGTGTTTGATTCTGTGTTTTTGCTCTTGTTGAAATTGCTGCAATAGTGTGTACATACGTCTTTCATGCTATATTCTTAATTTCTTTAGGGTATATACCTAGTAGAGAGATTGATGGATCATCAGGTACGTGGATTTGCATTAGTTTAAGGAAGTACGATAGAGATTTCTGTAATGTTTGTACAATCTTACAGTCCCACCAGCAACATAAAAGCATTCTTATCTCTCCACATCCTCTCCAACATTTGTTATTCTCTGTGTTATTGAATTTTGTCAAAAGTGTTAGTGTGAGGTGATATCTTTATGTTTTAATTTATATCTCTCTTATCGATAATGATCACAAATATTTCTTTATAGGGCTGTTGGCCATATGTTGCTTTTGGTAAGTTGTCTCTTTAGGTTCTGTGGCCAGGTTTGATTGGATTATTTGTGTTGCTCTTGTTTAAGATTTTATAGTTTTCTATTGATTTTGGAGATTAGCCCTTTATCTGATATATTATTACTGAATATCCCCGCCCCCCCACTGTGGGTTCTCTGTTGACTCTCTTGATGAAGTCTGTAGTTGTGCATAAATGTTGTTTTAGTCGATCTCAGTCCTTTATTTTGTCTTCTGTAGTGTTTTCTTAATTTCTCATTATGTCTGGTCATGGGTTTATGCTTTTAAGTTTTTCACTGGTGGTCTTCATTGTATGATTTATATTTAGATCTTGAATTTTTTTTGTACATTGTGTGAGGTATGAGACTTATTTCATCGTTTTGCAGGTGAAGTGCTCAGTCCAGCACCATTTGTTGTAAAGGCTGTCTCTTGTCCATTTGATGTGCCTTAATTCTTTATAAGAAATTAGTTATCTAAAAATACTTAGGTATCTATAGGTACTTGGCTGTCCTGTATATCTGGGATTTCAATTATAATTAATTGGTCTTCACATCAGTCCTTGTACCAGTATGACGCTGATGGATGTATAGGAGATTTCAAGGTCTGAGAGCAAAGGATCGACTTTGTTTTTATTTTTAAATAGTGTTTCGTTTATCCTTGTTTTCTTTACTTTGTATATAAAGTTGGTAACCCGGTTTTCCATTTCTTTGAAATGTAGTGGAATGTAACTAACGTTGTAATTCAGGAAATACTGACATTTTTACGATGTTTAACCTGCCTACCCACAGACATAATTTATTCCATTTGTGTAAGTTCCTTTTAGCTTATTGAAGGAGTTGTTTATAATTTTCTTTGTATAAGTCTTTTGTACTTTATGTAGACTGAAAAATTTTGCACCCTACCGTATCTTCTTCTGGTTAACTTCTCTTACTCCCTCACTGTTGAATTCAGGGACAGTCAGGGATCAAGCCCTAGTAGGCCACTGTTGATTACACGTGACAGGGATGCAAAATCCTGAATTTTAAAGTCCTGAAAGGTTTTTTCCTTAGTTATTAACTCCATTTAGTGGCACTCTTGCTTAACCATAGCACCATTCCATAATATTCCACGACCTACAGGTAAGTCTGATTTCTCATTGATCTTTCTCAAGTGGTGTTTGTTTTACCAATAGGAATGTAAGGAAGTAAAAGTAATTGGTCCATATGATCTCCATTTTTTTATAACGCAGGGGATTTCATATTTAATTACAGCTTTAAGCTTTCTTACATAATATTGATCAATAACTCTGGTAATAATTTGAACACCTTGAATATTTAGGCTAAACTTCTCTAGCAAATGTTCTACTGTTCTTTCTGGCAGAGGCCCCCACTCTTTGGTTTCATCAGACTGCTGGGGTGCTCTTGAACCTTTTCTTGGCTAGTTAAGTGTACAGCGATACTTATTGGGCCAGTGC
Organism: Echinops telfairi; assembly: GCF_000313985.2. Lineage (NCBI taxonomy): Eukaryota > Metazoa > Chordata > Mammalia > Afrosoricida > Tenrecidae > Echinops > Echinops telfairi. The sequence goes on along the minus strand of NW_022111301.1, from coordinate 3,168,440 downwards.
CATACAGCCCCTTGCTGCAGGGCACTGTTAGCACTCTTTTTAAAAAATGTCCAATCTTTCTACAACAAGGTCATTTCTCTTTGGTCTGATTTCTAAGTTTTCCTTTTCTGCTATTTCTCTCCCTACTCTCGAAAGCAAAGGAGCTTGGTGGCATAGTTTAGCAGCTTTGCTTTTATTTTTAGGACAATCTTTCTCTAATGCCTTATCTCATCTGGGCTCCCTGGGGCTGCCGGCCCCCAGGGGTGCTGAGGCTTTGGCCATGAAAACATCTTCTGAAATGCATCCTGCTTTTCCAGCTTCTTCTAAAACATCCTCATCCAAGTCATACTCATTGGGAGCAATTGATTTGTTTTGTCACTGCGCGTAGCTCCCACAAGACTTTTCACAACACTGATGATCCTCTTTCTTTTCTTGGTCTGTGTGCACAGGCTCTAAGACCATTTTAACCTGTGTCCACAGACACCAGGTCTCCATAGGGACAGTCTTCGCTTCCTCCTGCACTTTCCTTAAGTTTGTAGTGACCTTTCCCCAAGTCTCTTGGTATAAAATCCCCTTCTCTGGGCACCACGGATTGTGCTTTCCCACTACCTGTAGCAAACCTTGCCTTTTCCGTTTGTTGTTGCCACATCGTTTGCTGTTTCAATAAGTGGGTAGATGCAACACAGTATGTTTTAGATTTACTTTCACTTTGCCCCATGACCTTGTTATATGTTTGCTAATTCCCCAACCGTATTCTCACTTCAAAATAATTCTCCAAAATCACGTTACTTTCAGATGGGGTTGTATAGCTTTTGGGAGATTTTCTTCAGGTACCTGTTCAAGGTGCCACTGGTGGGGACTGGCCCTACAACCAAATGGGTCCTGAGAACCTGTGGTATAAGTATAGGAAACAAAGAGAAAGAAAGAGAGGGGCAGGGGACTCACCTTTTTTGATGTCATGATTAAGAGAGAGAGCTAATGTATTTTCCATTGGGTATATATAATAATCATGGGGCTTCCAGGATACATATGAAACAGGGTGGGCTAGCTAAGCATTCTCTGGAGTTCTAGGCCAATTATCCTCTTCAAGAAGCTCACTCCTTTTCAACCCTTTATTCCGACTCTAACCTGAACACTGTCCCTTATCTGAAATCCTTGCAGCGGGACAAGAATTGAGGAGCAGGGAGTGCAGAACTAGAGTTTCCTCCCGGCAAGACAACAACAACAGCAACATAAATACCTGATAACTTTGAAACATCATGTAAAGCAACAGAATCTTTGTTAGTCTCTTATAAACAGAAATGTGTTATAAACAGAAACTTTGTTAGTCTCTTATAAACAGAAATGTGTTATAAACAGAAATAAGTTTTACTTAATGTGTTATATAAAATATATTTTCAAATCAAGAGGAATGCATGCTTAGTGGTTCTTCATGATTTTTCCGGATATATATTTTTTTCCTTTTCTTCTCTTTTGTTATTAAAAGATCATTTTATTGGGGGCACTTACAGCTCTTATAACAATCCGCACATCAATTGTATCAAGCATATTTGTACATATGTTGCCATCATTATTTTCTGGATATTTGCATTCTATTGAGCTCTTGGGATTAGCTCCTCTTTTTTCCTCCCACCCCACCCTCGTGACCCCTGGATAAATTATGAATTATTGTTATACTCATATCTAACACTGACCGCTGTCTCCCTTCCCCACAGTTTCTCTTGTTCCTTCCTCTGGAGGGGGGTGGGTGTGGTTACATATAGATCATTGCAATTGGTCCCCCCTTCCTCCCCTTCCTTCCACACCTTCTCGCTAGCCTTTTTGTATCCCTACTCTTATTCCTGTTCCTGGATTTTGTCAGATATTATATAACAATGCATACGATTATTCCTATTTCTATCTATTTAAATTGCTAAGTGGGTTGCAACTTTATTTCTTTTGAATCCAGTGTCAAAGTTAATGGTGTTAACTGTGGATTTCACACAACTTATTTGCTGTGGTTTTCACTACTCAGATGTTACAGACTTGATAATCTTGGTTATTCTTGGCATATACTTACTACATGGTATCATGTTGCAAGATTCTTATGTTCTATCTCAAAAGTTCCATGAAAATATGGTTAGTTATTATGCTTGTTTCAATTGAATCTCTTTATAGATGTACAACTATACATATAGTTATTTTACGCTCAAAAATTATATAACCCATTTCATTTTATCCCAAAATTTATCTGAAAATGATTTTCAATAAGGAAAGTAAAAACGATATCTGCAAAAATATTGTTTTCATTTTTTTCTCACGCCCTGTCATTGAGTGACAATAGCGATCTCGTAGAACAGGGTCAAAGTGCTCCTGTGGGTGGCTGAGTCTCCAGCTCTTTGTAGGAGGTGGAGCTTCTAGAACTGCCATCTTCATGTGAGGAGCCCAGTGTGTAACACTGCACGGCCAGGGTTTCACGGCTTATAGAATCTTGGTAATACAAATAATTAAGTGAAATTTCAAGAGTCCTATTAAAGTGAGCATTTTTCAAAGTTGTTGATGAATGTAGGTACTTGAGGGAAAGTGAGTTTAACTTTTGAATGCAGACGTAGAGAATGCCTGGCTCTGTGTATAGTTGGGCCTTAAAATGTTAATCATGTTAATCATACTAGTTCTGGATTATACCTAGTTGACTTCAATAATTATCCTTTTTCCTTAATCGTTATTCCTAGGATGAGAAACTTATTATTCAGAATTAAGTTCCCATTTTAACCAAACTGGAGAACTAGTATGCGTTAACTTTGAGTTGGACATTTCTTCAATGCACAAGGGAAAATTTATTCTTTTAGACATCTCAAATATTTCTGTTTAGGTAAACATGCTTTTTATTTATATTCTTTCTCAATGATCTCAAAAGTAAAATATTCACTGCAAAAATAATGGAAAATATAGACTATCTTAGCAATAAATCAATGCAATGCCACCAATTATGGCTAGTGTAACCTGGGTAGAACACATAGCCACTCAATTACTACCAAAATGTTGGTAATTACCCCCAACCAGATGTGCCTGGGAAGAGAGACTTGACCATCGACTTCCAAAGGATCACAGCCTTGAAAACTGTATGAAGCAGTTCTTCACTGTCTGCCTGAGATCACCAGGAATGAAAACTGACATGTACATGCGGTACACGCTATAGATAGTAACAAACAGTAGCAATCATTAGCCTGGCACTCTGCCTAGATGCGAGGATTAGCAGCTCCTCCTTAAAATCTGACTCTCAATGTGTCTTAGATTAGGTTGGAGTTTTTTTGTTTTTGTTTTTCTCTGTGACTTTAATACTTCTAATGGCGACACCAAATTAGATACTAAATGAAGTCACAATTGTCATAACCCAGTTTTATTGGTTCTTGTTCTGTGCATCTCTATCTCCTTTTTGTTTTTTCTCTGTGATTCAGGAAATATCCTTTGTGCCACCAATTATGTCTAGAAATTACAATTTTTTGACACAATGAGATCTGTTCTCTCCACCGATGACATTGCCAGAAATAATAGGGCCTCCACGTTCGTGTTCCTTGCCTTCTAAGTCATTAAATGAACTATTTTGTTCTGACTGGTCAATGAGAAAAAAGGACTTACTATAACAAAGATGTTCTTCCTTATCCCTTGAACTTTGACCTGCTTGGTCTGAGCCAGAATATACAGTAACTTCTCCCTGGGATATGCTGTTAGCTAAGACGTGGGCTGATAATAGGTCACATTTCAGACCCACCAGCTGAACGGCAGGGAAAAGACGAAGCTTTCTGCTCCACAAAAGACTTACAGTCTCAGAAACCCTAGGGAACAGTCCTAACCAGTCTTATCCAGTTGCCGAGAGTTTGAACAGACTCAAGAACATTTGATATGGTTTGATTAGCACTTACAGCTCCCGCCAACTCACCTTTTTAATCTCCCTTCTTCACACCTGGTCCTTAGTTACTACTAGTGTTTTAAGCAAATCCCATAAGGCATACAGATATACCAAAAAATAGTCTTTGTAATGCTTAGGTTCTATTTACTGCAATCAATACTTGTACCTGCCTGTAGCGATAAAGGCTAAAATAGAAATCCTTATTGCCTCTCCACACAGGTTTTTAGTGGACACACATGTACATCACATAGGAGGGGCTCCACTAAGCTTCCAAAAGAAAGAGTCACACCTTCAAATATCATAAGCAATAAAGGAAATATTAATCTACAAGCAAATGCTACCAGTCTGGGGTAGATGCTGGGTCAGCATCTTGCAAGGAAGATCATTCAAGGAAGATTATTGGTACTGGGGTCTGTGGCCAGCAGCACTTTGTTCTGTGAGGGAATACTAGTTTTCTGTCTTCTGGTACTGGAAACCCAACAGCCACAAAGAAGAAAGTGTGAATCATCTCAAACTGAGAGTGATTTCCTGTCATTCTGCAGTTTATGAATCTGTTTTATCAGCACGTGCCTGGCTTTGACGATTTGTTTTAGCCATTTTCTTTTACATCTTAGGGAGTATCTGATGTGCCTGGATCCCTATTTATCTGTCCTCTTCCAGCTCACAGTCCAGTAATGTCTAGTTGTTAATTGATGCTCACAGCAACATATAAAAAAACAACAGCGAATTGTCTCGAATCCTTAAGAAACTTACAGTAATTGTGGACAGAGATTTCTCCCTCTAAAAACATTTTCTTTCTTCCCCTTGTAATCATCCTTTCAAGTCAAGTAACTGCTTCTGACCAGATAGGCTTTTATTATTATTTCACACTAAAAAAAAAATTTAATAAATCCCTTCAGGTGACAGGATTCTAATGTCTTTCTGAACCTTTCAATACTCCAATCTCCAAAAAACTCACTGCCATTGAGTCTATGCTGACTCATGGTATCCCTGTAGGACAGGATAGTACGGACCTGAGACCGTAATTCTTTATGGGAGTGGAAAGTCCCAGCTTTCCACTGTGGAGCAACTTGGGGTTTCAAACTACTGACCTTCCAGTTAGCAGCCTAGCACAGCACATAATCACTATTCCACTAATCCTCCAAAGGCATGCTAATTTCTGTGTGGACGTGGCCAATTTGTTTTTTCCTTCTTTATGTCATTTTACCTTAGGATGTTAAAGCAGTGGTGATATATATTCCAAAGTCTTAGTATATTGGGAGCAGTGGGCGACAAAGTAGTCTTATATTTTGCTTTGCAGAAAAATTCTTTCCCGAAGACTTAGAGTTCCTGGATCAAGGACAAAGCCTCCTTCAGTCTTTAACCATAAGCAGAATTTGTCCTTCACTAACACAATGAAGCTGGTAATAAAGTCCTTGTGTGCCTTTCTAATTTTGAATCCTTACTACCACCTGGCCTCACTACGTCTAGGTATCCTTAATTCCCTCAGCACATAGACTCGCCTCGGTTTACTACACAAGTCTGGCATTTGTCTGAAAGCCAAGGCCTCCCTATTGGATGATTCATTCATCCATTTTCGTAAGTAATCACCCATCCTGAGTTGGTGATATCGGATCTGTATTTGAGCTTAAATTCTGAGCACTGGATTCTTGGAAGGCTTTTATTTAAACTTGTCATCCTAGTTGAGTTCTGACTATTGACCAGCAATATAAAAACGTTTGCCTTCAAGCAACCTGTGTTTAAAATAGATTACCACCACTGGCCTACTTAACACAGTTTCACCTTCAGAGACTTGCCCGCATGTAATCTGATGGAAATTGGACACCAGAAAGATGTTTACATATGTTTTATTGACTATGCAAAGACCTTTGACTGTGTCAGCCACAGCAAACTATGTATGGCCTTGAGTACAATGGGAATCCCAGAACACTTCATTATGCTCCTGCGGACTTGTACATGGATAAACAGGGTGTTGTGGGAACAGAGCAAGGAATTACTTCACAGTTTAAAGTCAGGAAAGATGTTCATCAGGGTGATATCCTCTCACTATATTTAGTCAATCTATATGCTGAGCAGATAATCAGAGAATCTGGCTATATGAAGAAGAATGCAGTGTCAGAATTGGAGGAAGGTGGTGATATACTGATGTCAACCAAAATAGTCAGACCCTTGCTTGCTGAAAATTAAGAGGATTTGAAGTATTTGTTGATGAAGATAAAGGATTACAGCCTTCAGTATGGATTACAACTCAATGTAAAGGAATGTAAAGAAAACAAAAATCCTCACAATTGGACCAGGAAAAATGGAGAAAAGATTGAAGTTGTCAATTTAGTCCAAAATAATTATTCATGGATGTAGTACTTAAGAGATCAAATGCCTCCTAGTTCTTTCCTCTATTTCCTTTGACTTTCCTCTTGTCCCACTATCATGCTCAGCTTTTATTTGGGTTTCAGTATTTCCTCTTGGTTACATTACCCTTGATCATGTCCTACCAGGCCTCCTACACCCTCCTCACCACCGATTTAAATCACTTGTTATTCCCTTGTCCTTGGGTTTGTTAACACCACTTCCTTTCCCTCCACCTCCCCCTCTCCTATGTCGCCCCGGAACTGTCTGTCCTGCTGTTTTCTCCTACAGATTGTTCATCCAGCCTATCTTATTTATACAGACCTGCAGAGACAATAACATGCACAAAAACAAGACAGAGCAACACCAAGCAACAAAAGAAAACAAAATAATAACAACAGCAAAAAGCCAATGACCAAAACAAAACAAAACAAAACAAAAAAACCCACAACACAACAATAAAAAAGACAAGCTTGTAGGTAGTTCAAGGACTGTTTGTTGGCTTTTAAGAGTGCTTTCTGGTCGAGTCTGATGGGGTGCCAAGCCCTGGCCCCAAAGTCTATTTTTGTTGTTCCTCGGGACTTCATTGCTCTGCTTCCCTTAACACAGGGAATCCAGAATGGATGATCCCTTCAGGACCAGTGGTGAGAGTGGCGATACCTGGAGGGAGGAGGGGGGTGGGGTAGAAAGGAGGAACAGATTACAAGGAACAATATGGGACCTCCTCCCTGCAGGATGGACAACAGAAAAGTGGGAGAAGGGAGACATCGGACAGTGTAAGATATGACAAAATAATAATTTATAAATTATCAAGGGTTCATGAGGGAGGAGAAGTGGGGAGGGAGGGGTTAACATGAGGAGCTTATGCCAGGGCCTTACATGGAGAGCCAATGTTTTGAGAATGATGAGGGTAACGAATGTACAAATGTGCTTTACACAATTGATGTATGTATGGACTGTGATAAGAGTTGTATGAGCCCCCACTAAAATGATTTTTTTTAAAAAGAGATCAAATGATGCATTGCATTGGGTAAATCTACTACACAAAGCCTCTTTCATGGTTTGAAAAGCTTTTTCCTTAGGTGCAGCTTACCCAAGCCGTGGTATTTTCAGCTACCTGAGATGCATGTGAAGTTTGACCAGTGAATAAGAAGACAAAAGGATAGACACTGTGGAACGTAGGACTGATGGGGAGTACTGAAAGTACCATGAACGGCCCAAAGAGCAGCAATCATGTGTTGGAAGAAAGTGCAGCCGGAATGCTCCTTAGAAGGAGGGATGGCGAGAAGTCCTCTCATCTACTTTGGACATGTTATTGGGAGAAATGAGTCCCTGGACCGGACACTGTGCTTGGTAAAGTAGAGGGTCTGTGACAAAGAGGAACACCCTGGATGAGAGGCATTGACCCACTGGCTGCTCCAACAATCGACTCCAGCAGGGGACAGTTGTGGGGAGGGCCCAGGGCTCCGCAGTGCTTTGTTCTGTGGTACAGATATAGGGACCGACTTGTTGGCACCCAACAGCAACGTCAGCAAAGGGTCTTAGTGAGTCCGAACCAGACCGCCTCAGGGAGCCGGTCCTAAAACAATCACATAAACTTTCCTAATCTACAATGGTACAGCCTTTTCTGCAACTGTGATTCGGTAGTCTGCCATCAATCATGCTTTGGTGACAGCTTCCTCTGTGCTGCCTATCCCATTTAAGTGACTGTGTTTCTGTGAATTTCGCACACCCTTACAGCCCGATGCTGATAGTCTCCCTAACCTGCAGGATCTATCATTGCTTTTGCCCTGTTTAAGAACTAATCCATGGATCTCTAAAAATATATTTGAATTTGGCATCTCCTTTCCCCCTTAAACAGCTCCCATACCTTCACATTAATAAAAAAAATCTGGGTGGGCATAGAAACCAAGATGTTTGGAATTGAACCTAATTCAACTTTTTTTCTATGCCATTTTAAAATTAAATTTACTTACTTATTGATGTACAATTCTTAACGTGCAAAAAAAAAAGCAATTTAATGAATGTTACTAAAATGTTGTGCCCAAAAATGTGTTTTTATTGAGTGATGTCAGCATTCTAAAATGACAACTAAAACCTATTTTCAGGAAGAAGCGAGAACAGGTTTATCTTTTTCATGGCTATACTGTGTCCAGTGACCGACACACACTCTAGATCCTATACTTAATGAAAAACATTGGATACATTGATAGAGGTTATCATAAAAATATTAATTTAACATGCTTCAGAAAAGAAAACTATGTCAATTCTCAATCACAAAGTTGAATGTGCATCACAACTGAAATTGCATAATCTATGTAATACATATTCATACATATTCATACAAGGAATTTTAAAAGAAACATAAAAATCACCTAGTAGTATTCAATACCTGATATTCCATAAGTGACTTATTGCTAGTTTATTCACACTTGGAACTTTGGTCAAATTTGGCATCCCTTTTTACATATTTTAATTAAGGGGATCAATTTAGTTTGCTTCCAAGCTACATGCTTTAAAATGCTACACATATTGCACCTAGCCAATTAGTTAATTGCCATGTACAATGTGGTATGACTTTTTAAAAAGACTTTCAGTCATGTTTAAAGGACCACAAATATAATTTCAAAATTAATAGTGTATTGTTCTCAGATGCCATTGAGTTAGTCACGACTCATAGAGAAATGATTGACGGAAGAATAAAATGCTGCTGGCCTCGGCATCATCCTCACAAATGCCCTAATGTTGGACCCCATGGTTGCGGCCACAGTGTCAATCCACGCCGTCGGGGTCTCCATCTTTTTTGGTGACCTTCTGCTTTACCAAGCATAAATGTCTTTCCCAGAGAATAGTCTCTGGTGATAACAGGTGCAAATTATGTGAGACAAAGTCTTACCATCCTTGTCTCTAGGGAGCGTTCTATGGCTGTACTTCAGCCAAGACGGATTTGTTTGTATGTGAACACCGCCTGAGCTATCTCTGTTATACGGTCAGATGAGATGGAATTCACTCACTGGGAGTGAATTTAAATTTAGTAATTCCGTTCCCACTGATATTTATAACAGGTAAGTTGTTAACTCTGTATTTATGGGGTTTACAGTATGTTCACAATGACATGGGCACAAGGAAAAATGGAAGTAAGGATGGAGTCAAGTTTGAGGGTAAAGCTTCAGTGGGCTTGAATACAGATTCACTGTTCTTTGAGGACTAACAAGAATAACCCCACTGATATAGAACCATACCTGAAAAAGAAAGTACTTTCAAGAGAGAACTAATATTGCATAACTAAATAACTGTAGCTCCCAGCTTACACTCTTTGTTGTGTATTTAGTCAACCTCTATTCATGAATTATCACTTAATACAAAGAAAATCAGATAAAATGCAAATGATGATGATTCACATAGCTTCATACTATGTCATTTCATCCGTGACAGCTAGTGGCGATTTCTGTTCTTTGTAAGATGCCTCTAATTTTCAGAGGTTCAGTTTGAAAAAGACTCAGGTACAGATTCAGTCTAGCAGTGATAAATGTTCTTCGGCTATTTTACATCTTAGTCTAGAAAACCGCATCCCGCTAGACTAGTTATTCATTAAGTCATAAATTCTTTCAGAGGCATTTGCAAGAAGGAGAAGTAAGATGAATGTTATTCTCCTTCTGCAACATTATTCATGTTTGGCAAAAGTGAACGTATGGCTTTCTTTCGGTTTATTTTATTGTACTTTAAGCAAGTTACAGTGAATTCCGTTCCTTACACCTCTGGAACGTATGGCTTTCTTTCGGTTTATTTTATTGTACTTTAAGCAAGTTAGAGTGAATTCCGTTCCTTACACCTCTGATTTGTGAGGAGAGGAATCGAGTTCCCTTCAGGGGAGAAAAGCATATATTTATTGATGAACTCTGAAAGCGAATGCAATGATAAAAAATTTGAAAAGCTTCCCCAAATCCAGGCTCTTCCTGACAGTCTGCTTGTGTGTGTTTTTAATTCCCGAGGATAGAATTCCATAGTATTCTAAAACAAAACTTCAAAAAAACATTTAATATAAGCCATTACATCCATAAAGAAGAAGAAAGAGGTGGTAACAATTCTGCCAGCCTTATGACAAGTCATAAAACAGTTTGATTTCATTTTTAATTAATTATTGAAATTCATATTTTATGACACGATTAAATTATGAAAGAAAAAGAAATGAGATTTACAAAAGCGTGTGCATTTATGTTCACTTTGAACTGGTCTCTAACCTTCCTGCAGTTTCAGGAAGTGAGCCAGCTGTATTTATTTGGTAACTGCAAGCCTCACTTTGACCTTTTCCTCTACCACCTTGAAAAATCATCTTTCTCTCCTACTTATATCTAAATCCCATCTGTTATAAAACATTATCTCCCCAATATCTGATTCTTCTGGACTTGCTTCTTTTTCTGACATCCAGTAAAATTGTTAAAAATATCCAGGGAAAGAACCTTTCTTGTAGATTGCCACCATTATTTTCCTCATATTTACCTCATAAGTAAATTAGTATAATATGCAGACCAGATACTTTTATATCCTGTCACATCTGGAATAATAATTCTTCATCTTTCACTTCCTAACATTGTGACTGCTAATTTGTATTGGTCTTGGTTAAGATAGTTTGTTATTGTGAAAAATAATCCTTATTTTCAGATTTCCTGTATTTTTTTACATACTATACATTATTTTCCATTTATACAGAATATTTAAATCTTCAACTTTCCATTTTTTAGAGCTATGAGTTAGAAAAAGAGCTATAATATTCAGGATATATATATATATAATTTTATAGTAATATATAACTATATATATAATATATATTAAACTATGACTTTTGATATGCACCGACATTGACTCAATGGCAGTGAGTTTGGTTGATTTGGCCATGACTTTGGTCCAAGCCTGTACATCTCTGTGAATTGGCTTAGTCTGTAGAAACCTTGCAAAATTTATTTTGGGTAGACCACTGGCAGACTTCAGAGTGACAATCAAACCGGGTCTAACAGATTTCTTGGCCTCTTTTCCATCATCGTTTGCTCTATTCATAGTTCTTTAAATACAATGATTTAAAAAACAAATGACAAAGGGGAAATCGATCACAAGGATCAAACTAGAACCCCCTCCCAGGGGAGGGACGAATAACGGAAAAGTGGTGAGTGGCGATGGAGGACGAAGTAAGATAATCTATAACTAATCAAGGGTTCGTGAGGGAGGGCGGGCTGGGCAGGGAGGGGGAAGAAATGGGAAGCTGCTATCAGGGGCGCAAGTGGGAAGAGAATGCTTTGAAAATGATGATGGCGGCATATGTGCAAATGTGCTTGACACACTGGAGGAATGTATGGATTGAGATAAGTGATGTAAGAGCTCCCAATAAAAGTATTAAGAAGAAGAAGAGAAAGAAGAAGAAGAAGAAGAAGAAATGCCAGTATAAAGGGCTGAAACTTAAAAAAAAAATCACCACGTGAACGTGCCTTTTTCAGGATTGGAACCTCCAACAGGAACTTTCAGCCTTCTTAGGGCAGGGTCTCTTCCTTGTCATATGCCACTCCAAAATGTTCTTGGCAGACATTTGTTACACAAAATAAATCTATACTCTATACAGTATGACCTCGATTGACACACTCAATTCTTCCCAAATTGTTATTTGAACACCAAGAAGTTTGAGAATGGAACATATTTTTACCATAAGAAATAATGGGAAACCAAACAATAGGTTCTGAGGCTCCCACATTACACTTTTAGATTCATTTTTTGCAGGATTTTAAATTACTCTGGAGGCTTTTAGCATACTCACATATTACTGTGACCTCCAAGTTTTTCCTGATTTATTCCAATTAACAGTAACTTTTCAGCTTCTTTGACAGTCTGTGTTATTTGTTTGGTGATTAATAATTTCACATATTTCACTACATTAACCATATTGATCACATGTTTTAGCCATTTTAATCACATCCCCCCATCCCCATGTTGATAATGCTGTCCACTTAACCCTGTGGTGTTCAGTCACCAATTCAGACAAGGATCGACCTGATCCATATTTCACAATAAATTCTTTATTTAATTCTACCTAGTTCTTACAGTTTTTCTGTTAGCTTTACTGCCAGTATCACTTTCTTTGGAGCCATGGTTATATTTTGTGTAAATAATGTACCAAAAAAAGAAAAAAGCACAATGACAAATGTTTTAATACCCTAAAAAAGCACTATATATTGTCTGAGGAAGAGTCACACTCAGACTGAAGCATCACCCCTTTGTGCCCATTGTGAGATGCAATACATGGCTCACTCTTGGCCCATACAGGTGTAGTCTTCTTTTTAAAATTTATGATATACTAATAGTCTCCAACTAACCATTTCCAGTAAGGTTAAGAAGGTATCACATTAGGACTTAAGAAAGTATACAATTCCATTTCATCCTTTATGAAAACTAGTTTTATTTTTAGCAATAGTACTAATATACTCATATATCAAGTCATTAAATCCAAAATTCTAAGTTCAGGCGCTCCAATTTCCATTGTTCCATTCTAAGCCATTATCAAATATTTCTTGAAACACTGCCATTATCTTCAACCCTCAGTCTTTGTTTTGAATCTTTTCCTGGGTTTTCCAATCTATTCTCCAGGAGAGTTTATTTTGCTCATGCAGAACCTACACATGGACTAAGATGCGGTAGTTTGAACAGAACACAAGGAAACCCCGTGGTTCAAAATCAGGAGAGGTGTGCCTAAGGTTATATAATTTTACCTTATTCGTTCAATTTGTATGCTGAGCAAATGCTTTGAGAGGTGAACTGCATGAAGAAGAACTCCACATCAGGATTAGAGCGAAGCTCATTAAGAATCTGCTATACATAGATGGTGGAAGAAAGACAAGATTTCATGTTCCCATAAAGATGTATATAGCCTTAAGGTCCTACTCTATTCTGTACTATAGGGTCATTGTAAGATGGAATGGGCACAAGTAAGTGAGAGTTAAATGCAGTTGAGGCACCATCCCTTGCTGAAATTTGAAGGAGGATTTATAGCACTTGCTGAGAAAATCAAAGACTGTAACCTTCGCTGTGGATTGCAACTCAGTGTAAAGTCAAATCTTCACAATTGGACAAATGGACAGCATCATGAGACAAAGAAAAGACTGAAGTTGTCAAGGATTTAATATTACTTGCATCATCCACAATAAAAGCTCAGGGAAGCAGAAGTCAGAAATAGAATGAAATGCTGCATCTGTTGCATGAGGTCTCTTGAAAATTTAAAGAGAAAAGATTATGCTTAGAGTACTAAAGCGTACCGGCATTTTTAATGGTCACATGTGTGCATATGAAAGTTGGACAATGAATAAGGAAGACCATAGAAGAATTGAGGTATTTGAATTAGGGGATTTATGAAGAAGATTGAAAGTATTGTGATTCACCGGAAGAAGGATCAAATTTGTTTAGAAGACATTACAGTGGGAATGACTCACTTTGACTCCCGTCACTTGGAGATGTTAGTCACAAAGACCGGTTCCAGGAGAAGAACAGCATGCTTGGTAGAAGGACGGCAAACAAGAATAAGATCCTCAAGAGGATGGATTGACACAGTTGCTGTAGCAATGAGCTCACACATACAAACCATCGCGAGGATGACACAAGGCTGGACCTGGTTTCTTTGTGTTGCACTCTGAGTGCCAGTGTCTCTGAACTGACTCCATAGTCCATTCCCCCAGCTCCTAGCAACTCCACACTTACAAAGTGAAATCTTAGTTGAACTACAATACTTGTAAAAGAAACGATAAATTTTGTAATAATATCCATTCTTACTTCTTTCAATAATAGAACGACTAGGCTTGAAATACACATATGACAACTCAGCTCAACAGTGTGTATGTTTTCACTCTTTCTTGCCGTTTCAAAAACTCTCAATGCTGTTGAGTTGACTGACTCACAGTGATCCAATCAAAGAAAGTAGAACTGCTCCTGTGGGTTTCCCAGACTTTAAAACATCCATGAGATGTTTTCTCCATCTTTTCCCCACAGAGGGACTGGTGGTTTTAAACTGCTGACCGTGAAGCTAGCAGCCCAATGTATAACACACTATACCAATGAGTTAGGAGAGGGAGTGATGTGTGCTTCAAGATTGCATTTCAAAATGCTCCACTGATCTAGTATTTTCGCACTGTCTTCGAGGATGTCCTTTAAAGATCATAGTCTCCTTTTGAGAAGCCAGACTTGGGTCACCTATCTCTGGACTGTCACCTGAGACAAAGCACCCTCATAACTTTGTTAAAAGCAACTGTGTCCTTGGTTAATTTTTGTATAATAGTTTATTTTAAATTCTAACTGTAATGTAACAGATTCAATTTCCCCCCAAATGACTACAAGGCACATATTCAATTCCACATATTCTTACAATGAGATTGTAAAACTGCGTTGAATGAAGAGGTGGCATTGACGATTCCTTTTATTGACTGGTAGAGGGCTGTGTCTATGACAGACATGGTGTTTTGTGACTTCCAAGGCTAGGTCATACAATTCCACTTGTTCCCTTGAGACACTAGCTTGTGATAGTCACTATTGTAACCCAGTCACCATGCTGACACAATGCCCAAACTAATTTTGACTCTATGTAGAAAGATCACACTTAAGAGACCTTGACACAACAAGAGAGACATGCTCAGCCTGTAGAGGCTCCCAATGATGTCCCAGTTTCTGTCACATCTGGCTGTAAGTGCATAAAACACATTAAGTATAATTAGCTGTTCTTGCCCCATGGTAGCTTCATATATACTCCAGTTAGAATAAAGACTATCTTTAAGAGATAAGTGATCATGGTTTCTGCATAATGGAGTGAACTCAATAATGCCCATAGAATTTTAGTGTTCAGGTAGAAGTATCACCAGATTGAACTGAACAAAACAGAGGCAGCATCAAATAGAAAAAAGCTTTGAACCCCTAAACTACTGTGGTCAGGAAGCAAGTCAAGAAAATGATTCCACTGCAAACATGATTCAGAGAGAAGAATAAAGATCCAGTGAAGTTTGGAAGCATAACAGATTATCCCTGGAGAGCAATACTGGGACCCCGTCCAGAAACTTGCAAGGTTTTTCCACCTGGCAATCCACAACATGGACAGGTGATTCCTCTGTGTCTCCTATGCAACCTCCATCTTTGTATTGAATGAGATCGCCTTGCAGTGGTCCTATGCCTGTCCAATTATTTCTTGTGGGTTAGGTGTGTAGTTAGATGTTAACTTTTCTTAAATTAGGGTTTAATGTTAAGGGGAGCTACTTTTAATAGGATTTCATATCAAGCAGAGCTACTTTTAAGGAGCTATAATCAAGGAACCATAACAAGGAGCATCATTCTCATATGTACCTGAATTGGATGATGAGATCTTATTCCTTGAGATTGACCCTAAAGCTATAGTAGGATAAAACCTCTGGGGATCCTTGGACAAGATGAATATATTAGGGAAATGTATAAGATGAGTAGAAGATGATTCCCATTATTCTTTGGTCATCCCCTTTAATATGAGCTCTCTGAACATTTTAATGAGTAATGTATGGCAAAAATAACACTGTCTCAGGTTTTAGACCCAGACTCTAAGAAACTTGTGCTTTCTACTTCCTGTCTCTTGAGACGCTCGCCTTATGGCCCTAACCCATGCTGGGACTGGCCCAAGCAGTCTCTACGGTTCTGAGGAAGGTCCATGTCTCTTTTCATCTTGTGCCTTGGCTAGGGAGCATCGGAAGCATAGTGGGTTACTTACTTGGCTGCTAAACACTGTGGTAGCAGTTCAAAACCATCAGCCACCCCACAGGAGCCAAGATGAGTTTCCAATAAGTATTTAGAGTATTGGAAGCCCGAGGAGTCCGTAAAACTCTGTCCCACAGGGCATTGTGAGTCCGGGTGAACTTGAGGGCTTGTGGTTCCCTGGTCGTCACATCTGTTCCTATTTCCGCTTTCTTCATCTGCTTCTTTTATATCTCAAAAGACATAGATTGGAGACACATCTCACACTAATATTCGCCTATTAAAATAACAAAGGAAACCCATTCCTGATATAGTGGCTAGATTTGCAACACATAATTTTTTGAGAACACAGTCCAATACGTAACCGGGTAGTATAGGCATAACGTCAGTATATAGGTCACGGGAGATGAACAGAGTCAAAAACAGATCTACACATATATTCCCACTTATTAACAAAAACATTATGATGTTTGAATGAAGAAAAATAGTATTTTAACAAATGATGTTGGATCAAAAGAAATACCTATACAAACACATATATAGACCTATACATACTAATATGGTTGCAAATAGATCATATCTATACATGTAAATCCTAAAAATTTAAAAATTCTAGAGGAAAATAAAAGCAAAAAATCTTGACTTAAGGCTAGACAAAGATAATTTAAAACAAAAGATGCAAAATTCATTCCAAAGTGATCAATTGGATGTAATCAACATTTAATTTTTTTCCTTTTGAAAAGGACTACAAATAAATGAAAATAAATGCTACAGACTGGGAGAGAATATTTCAACGTATATATCCAACAGAAGACTTAAATCCAAAATACATAAAAACTTTTCAATCTAATAACATGAAAACAAATTAAAATAAATAATATCCAACAAAAATAAATATCATTCAAGAGCAAAAGAGGCAATATATTTGAACATGAGATTAACAATGAAAATATGAATGCTGTTAGCATATAGAATTACCATCATAAACTATACCAAAAACCAAACTCTCCCTTGTGAATAGATTGCCTTTGCTATGGTAATGAAGCAGAATTAGTATAGGGTATGTTTGAATTGTTATCTTTTGAGATATAAATGAGATTATACAATTAAGTAGAGATGGCAGAAAAAAAGATGCTAAATTAAATAAAGACCACTGGGGGCAGAATCACTAAAAGAGACAGAGACCTTCCCCCAGAGCTTGTGCCCTGAATTCAACCTTCTAGTTCCTAAATT
Organism: Echinops telfairi; assembly: GCF_000313985.2. Classification (NCBI taxonomy): domain Eukaryota; kingdom Metazoa; phylum Chordata; class Mammalia; order Afrosoricida; family Tenrecidae; genus Echinops; species Echinops telfairi. The sequence goes on along the minus strand of NW_022111301.1, from coordinate 3,151,255 downwards.
GTGCGAAAATAAATTTCTGTTTGTTAAAGCCACCCATTTGTGGTGTTTCTGCTATAAAAACACTAGATAAGTGAGAAGATGGGGTTAGATGGTAAGTTTGTGTTTAAGGTTAGTGTGCCAAACTACCTACCAAAATGTCAATGAAGGAGCCACTCCTCTGGATCCTCACCAGGACATGATGTGCAAAGATTTGGATGAATGATTTTTGTTTGACTTTGCTTTCACATCATTTAGATGTGCGCACCAATCCTAAATCTGATGTCACAAAGTTGATTTCAACTCATAGCTACCCGATACAGGGTTTTCAGGCCTGTAAATCTTTGTGGGAGCAAATAGCCTCTTTTTGCCTCCCGATTCGATGTACAGCGATGTCGATTTGTGGTGGTACTTTCCATTGAATCTATGAGAGGAGCCCGGTAGACCAGTGGTTACACACTGGCCTGTGATCCGTAAGTCACTAGCTGCTGTGTGGGAGAAAGGCTGGGCTTTCTGCTTCCAGAAACAGTGAAGGTCTCCAGAATTCACTGTGCCACTTCTATTCTATCCTATTGGGTTGCTATGAGAAGGCGAATTCATAAAAAATAGTCTACTTTTAAAAATGTATGATATGATAGACTTTCAATAAATGCTACATTTGGTCTTTAATCCACTTGTTGAATGACTTGGAACAAATTATAGACATTCATCTTCCAGTACTATGTTCTTCATTCCCTTAGTTGGTCCCCAAACTTGGCCTTGCAAGAAACCCAAACTTTTGGTAATGTTTCTGTCTCTTCCTCACAAGCTGCCACACATTTTTACAAAACCATCTGGTTCCAGAACAACTTTGTTAGGAAAAAAAATGTCATCCAAGATGATAGGTGAACAGAGACATCACTTAAAAAAGAAATGCATCTGTGGTAGCATCCATGGACCACATACATTTCAAGTTAGCAGCCTTAATTCATACAATATCTATGAATATTTTGGACCGACTTAGATAATCGCTTGGAGTGCATTAAAAATTGTAATATTTTTTCTCCATCAAACTGTTAGAATAGGAATATACTGAAATATAATTAGGTTAAGTGTGTGATCTTAACCAAGATATACACTTAAGTATGTATATATTAGAATGTCTAGATTTTTTGGTAAGGTTTACACTAATGTTGTACCTCCTTGTCACTCTCTTTTATTTAGAAGATCTCCAATTGAATACTCTATTTAAAAAAGTATTATTAAGTGGGAGTTAAGATATATACCGTATCAGTCCATAGTTCCATCACATCCAGCAGAATAGTACAATTGCTGCCACAATCAGTTTCCAAACATTCCTTTTCCTCTTGGACTCATTGACATCATCTCCCTTTTACCACCCCCACCCCCCAACCACTGTAGCCCCTCTCCCCCAAACCCTTATTCTATTTGTCCCTATAGGTTCATCATTCCTGGGTTTCGTATCCCCAAAGCCAGAAAAAACATGTAACACAACTTCAAGAGGGTGACCTCCAATGACATAACACCTCTGAGATCCACCCTTATATGAACAAACAAAACAAAAATACAGGCCATGTTGAAAATCAGAGCAGGTTCAGCATGCATCAGAGAGGTGACCAGCTGATAAAGTTTTAGCTGTTCAAGTTAGATTTACACTCATCTCGCCAATGCACCCTCCATATAACCATTCCTCCATTGTGGCTAGAGGGAGTTTACTGGAGGCGTGTTTCCTACGTAGTTCCCACAAATCAATCTTGGATTCCCACTCTCACCCATAGCCTTCTGCAAACCTGATTCTCACAAGTTAGGCTTTGATACCAATCACTCCTTTAACTTCAGATTAGATGATTTACAGTGCTTTGGTGACTGATGATGGTGTGCTTCTTCCATATGGACTTAGTTGACATCTTACCTAGAAGACATGCCTTCAAGGCCCCACGTCCTACTTTATCTGATAGCCAGGCATCGTCTAATTTCTTTACCATATTCTGCTATAGCACCAGTATCCTCTGTATTCCTTTTTGCTCTAATGTAAGAACTGATTGTTCTTAAATTGGAGCTAGGATTTATTGTGATCACCAAACACATTCCTGGATCTATGTTTTATTGTTGTGTTTTTAAATTTATTATTAATTGGGAAACAATACATATATCATTCCATCGTTCAATCACGTCAAGACCATGTTTGTCCACCTACCAACCGTTCACCAATCTTGGTGCAGCTGTCTCCTGCTTCCTCAGACACCGTGTAGTTTCCTGAATACTCTATTTTCAATATAAATTAAAATGTGCAAAAATGACTATTGTGTGTGCCTCGAAATGAACAAGTCTTTATACTTTTTCAATGTCCATTGTTTTAGCTATAAATTTTGGATTTGCTTTTACCTTTCTTTCTTTTATTGATTCTGATATTCAAACATATCACCAATTCTACTAGTATGATCTTTGTAATATTAGGTTGTTTTTAGGTGCAAAGTGTTCTTATTTCTCTCAATGCTAACTGTAGTAGTTACATAATCTGGTGTCAATTTCAGGATTAAGAGTGAAGGGGTGTAGTTTAACCTGTCAATCAGGCCACAGCTTGATGACCTCATTTGGAGGCGCTAGGGAGATCAATAGCTCATTGGAGGTGGGACGCATGCTCACTACCAGAGAGACATTCTTGTTGATAAGCCACATGGAGGCAGGCTGATGGCAGTCAGAGCCTCAGAACTGAAGGAGCCATATGGCAACCCTGTGAGCACTGAGATGCATTTACCACCACTGGAACCACAACACGTTGTAGCCACTCACTTGTGATCTTCCTACATTCAGCGTCATTGCACGTGTTGTGTGAGTCTGAAGAGGAATTTATAAATTGGTACTGGACATATGGGCTAATATCATATTTATGGGACTGGTCTGGCGTGGCCTGGTATATTTTCTCAATATTCAATTGCTCTTATATATAAAACTCATTCCTGTACACATATCGGTGTCTCTATGAATTTGTTTCTCTAGTCTACCAGGACTAACACACTATGTCAGTCACAGGATTGCCAGAATAATACGTTTGTTATGATACACACACTCAAATTCTTTTGCATAGTCAATGAACCATAGTAATCATCTTTCTGGTATTCTCTGCTTTCAGTCAAGATCCATCTAACATCAGTAATGCTATCCCTCGGTCCATGCCTTATTTTGAATTGGCAGCAATATTTTGCTGCAACCATTGTTGAATGACCTACAACCAAAATTATTGCATGTGATATTGTTTAATATTTTATGCGTTCTGTTGGACCAGTTCTCTTTGGAAAGGGTGTAAATGTAGACTGCTTCAAACCAGTTGGCCAAGTAGCTGTTTTCCCACTTCTTGGCAGAAACAAGTAAGTGCTTCCAGTGCTTTGTCAGCTTGTTTAAACGTTTCACTTGGTATTCTGTCAAGGCCAGTAGCCCTGGTATAAAGAGTTACAGTCTTGGAAACTCAGATGGGTAGTTCTATCCTGTCCTATAGACTCAACATGAGGCCCCATAATTCGACAGTAATTCTTTGTGGATAATACATTCACTACATCTTAGACTTCTTCCTTTAGTACTATCAGTTCTAGATTATATGCTATCCTTAACACGTTTGAATGCCAACTTTGTTTTTGTATAGTGACTTTCTCTATTCTGTTCATCTTTCTGTATTCTGTTCTTCTTTTGATGCTTCCTGAACCATTCAATGTTTTGCCCATAGAATCTTTCAATAATACAACTTAAACCTTGATTTTTCTCACCTATCCTTTCAGCTTAAGATATGCTGAATATGTCCTTTTTTGCCTTTAAAAATCACTTACATTTAAAATTCGATAATAGAATTAATTTAACATCATGAAAGTTTTGTTTTATAATTTTTATAAAACTACTTGCTTTATATACTTCAGTTTGTGAAAAATCATCCAAATATAAAACTATTGCATATAAGTTCAATGATAAGAGGCAAAATAATACTTGAAAGTGAACAATAATACAATGATTTTTTAATTTAAGAATAAATTGCCTATTTGTAGTATAAAGTAATAAAAAGCCCCCTATTTGTTTTTTGTTATCACATAACTCTCAATGTTTTCTTGCTTTGTTTATTCTTTGTTGCTTTAATTTCTTGTATATTCTTTGTGTTTTCCTTTCTTTCATTAAAAGTCATTTATACAAGTATTTCATCATATCAATTGTAACTTTTACTTTCTAAAAATTATTTGATCATAAAACTTTGTGTAGTTTATCTACTTTCATCATTATCACAAATACAATTAACATCATAGTTCTCTATAATCAAAATACTTTTAATTTTATTATATATAATATTTGAATAATTAAAAATCTAATGCTGGAAACTCAAGGAGAACAGGAAAATTATATAATGTCAATTCTAATATGTTTCTATTGGACAAAAATAACTGATTCAGACAAAAATAACTTTTAGAGATGAAAAGAATGAACTAAGGTGAATAATGGAAATATTTTGTACAAAATATTCAATATTACATAATATGTTAACTCATTGTATAGCATTATGTGAAAGTGATATGCAAGATGTACTAAAATATATCAACTTAATAATAATTAAGTATATGTCAAGTAAAAGGGTTTGGTTGAAGAAAATTAATTATTTGATACTATAAAAATGTCATCAATATGTTATTATTTTTTAACATTTATGCTATGGTCAAAGTCAGTGGCGGCCAGGAAAGTTTAGAGAATCAGTTTTTCTATGTTAGAGAATGACTGTTATAATGCTTTTTCATATACTTAAGTTCACACAAGTCCTATTCAGATAATGATTATTTCTACCTTAGTTCTTTTCTGAAGTGTGCATTATTCCTATGTGAATTTAAGCAGTATAAACAAAGGAGCAATTATTATTTAGAAGTACTGCTAGGATTTCAGAAAGTCAAAAGCATGTTCTTTTCCATCAAGTTGATCATGACTCAGTTGTGATCCTATAGGACAGAGTCGAACTATCTCTGTGACCTCATTGCCTAGCAACCGTGTGGGTTTTTGAGATTGTAACTCTTTATGGGAGTAGAAAATCGCATCCTTCTCCCAATGAATGGCTGGTGGTTTTGAACTGCTGACCTTGTGGTCAGTAGTCCAATGGGGAATCTGCTATGCCATGAGGGCTCCTCTGTTAAGATTAATGTCTGTGATAGACAAAAAGCATCATACAATACTATGAAGTCCCCAGAGGTAAAATCAATACCATATGAAATCTTTGTAACAGTGACTGGGTAATCTAACGATGAAGTAATTTTAAATGGATTTATTCATAGATGTAGACACAGAATTCATACAAGTAGTTTATATGTATGTGCTTCCATGCTCATGGTGAAGAATAGAGTTCTATACCAAAATGTTTGTTTTCAAATAAAGACAAAAAGCCTGCATTGTACAAGTTCATTGTTATGGCAAAAGCAGATAATCCTGAAGGGCACGTAGGCTTCCCTATGGCCAATCAAGGAGGTCGCAGAGAAAGTTATAGCTACACTGAGTAGAAGAATTAAATCAGAGTCAAATACATTTTTCCTATATTGTCAAGGATTAAATTAGATCACTAGGAAGGGAAAATTTTCATGAAGAGAAGTGAGGAAACAGCTAAGTGCACAGTGCTTTTTAAAAATTAATTTTATATCTCTATTTATTTATTTTAATACCAATTTATTGGGGTATCATACATTCTTATAACATTTTACACTTTAATCGTATCAAGCATATTTGTACATATGTTGCCATCATCATTTTCTAAACATCTACTTTCTGTTTGCACCCTTGGTATCAGCTCCTCTTTTTTTCTCTCCCTCTCGCCCTCCCACCCTCGTGACCCCTTGATAAATGATAAATTATTATTATTTTCATATATTACAGTAATGCTGTCTCCCTTCACCCACATTTCTGTTGTTCATCCCCCTGGGGGGTGGATTTATGCATCAATAATTGTGATCGGTTCCCGTGCCCTCCCCTCTTCTCTCCAACTTTCCCCTGCCCTCCTGGTATCTCTACTCCCATTACTATTCCTGAGGGGTTTATCTGACCTGGATTCCGTGTGTCATGAGCTCTTATCTGTACCAGTGGACATACTTTGGTCTACTTGAACTTGGGGGCAAGACTAAGGTCATGATAGTGGGAGGTGAGGAAGCCTCAAAGAACCAGAGAAATATTGTGTGTTTTATCGGTGCTATACTGTGCCCTGGTGGACTCATCCCTGCCTTGTAACCCTCTGTTAGGGATGTCCTATTGTCTACAGATGGGTTTGGGGGTCTCTGCTCCCACTCTGCTCTGGTTCTCAACAATATGAGTGCACAGTGCTTTTACAGAGCCATGCTAGTTTGATGGATTCATAAGATTAGGGATAGGCAGGTACTTGGTTAAGAACAAGATCTGTTCCTGAATCTTTAAGGATTTGTAGGTCAGTGTAAACAGCTACTTAGGGTTATTACTTAGCTTTGTTTTAGTGAAAAGGCTCTTAGCCTTTGCTACATGCAGACATTGAAAGTGATTATGATAAATGACTTGTTGAAGGAGGAGTTATTTCAATCATTTCAGAGTGAGGGCAAATTTACATGATATTAAAGCAGAACTTCAAAGAAGGCCGCTCTCGGTTCAACTTCCAATGTATGTTGCTCTTCACAGTCCTGTCAATAATCACCTCTCATGTATCAGACTCTGGAAAGCATTCACTCTGCCTCTTCAGAGTCTCGTATACTAGGACTCTGATCTGTAATCTTTCCCATCCCAGTTACTATGAAGAAAGACACACATTCTAAAAATTCCTTACCCTTTATTTCCTTTGGTGGCCATGATAGAACAGTTTTGAAGGGCAGGAGGGATTGCCTGTAAGCAATATGTTCATAACCTGGGAAACTGCCTGTAGTGAGAGGGACACAAGGTATTTATGCCAGATGACATAAGGTTTCAAATTTAAGAAACACATTGGAGATGTGTCCATTATGCAATGAGGAGTAACAGGATTTTTTAATCCAAATTTTACATGCTCAAAATCCTACTTCCAGAAGATGCAGTTGAAGAGATATGCTGGATTGATTGAGGGGGAGGTGTGGAGGAAGAAAATCAGATAGGAGGTTCCTATGATTCTTTGGAGAAAAGGTCATAAGACCCTTGAGACTGGTTTGTGGCAATGGTAATAGAAAGGCAGAGAGAGATTTGAGGCATTGTGTAATAGAAATTGACAGAGCTTCATGTGCAATTGAAAATAAAAGAGAAACAAGAATTATGTGTATCAGAAATGATACCCTGGTGCATGAAGGTGAAGTATAGCAGGATTATTTAATCCTTTCAAATACCCATACATTTAACATTAATCATTCTAAATACTAATACTGATACTACTAATAATGTTGTCAACACAATATTAAACTATAAGACATTTACCTAGTCTCATTTAAAATATAGAAGAAGGCATCTTTTAAAGATTTTATTATGTTTTATTTCTTTAAAACTAATATAAAGTTTGGCTACTCAATGTTTCTTTTCTCTTTATTGTTTTGTTTTTAATCACTACCCATGATCCTCTTTATTCTAATATCATGAAATTACCCTCTCTCTAATGTCTACCTGTACATAAATTCCAGAAATAACAGTGAGATAGTATTGTTATTAATAAAAAGGATAACCATAGTTTCAAGGGGCATTATGCTAAAAGAAAATGTATTATCCTATTAAAGATTTATTGAGGTTGAGATGGCTAGATACAGAAATAGTCATTCAGGCAGTGTGAAATGTGAGACAGGACCACAAAGTGAGGTTAGGGAAGAATTAGGAGATTAATGGAAAGCCACACAAGCAGAAATTGTAGGGCATAGCTTGAATTGTAGGGCACAAAAATATGTAAGAATAAATAAAGGGTACCAAGACAGAGGATAAGAATTACTCCTAAAAGCACAAAGAAAAGTGTGTTGGCATAAAACATGTAAGTCCAAATAAAATAATTTCACAATGTGTAGGTGTTGATCAGGTCAAATGCTACTAAGGCAAGGAAAATGATGACAGCCCAAACTGGACTTGGAATATAATGCATATTCAATCAATATCAATGGAATATTTGAATAAGTTAATTCTCAAAGTGATTTTGATAAGTCACTTTTAACAAAAAGAAGGATGTGTTTGCATGCAGTGAGATATTCGATGAGGGCATAGAAGTGTGACCCTGAGTAAAGGGAAGACCGCATTCTACTACAGGTGAATACACACACACACAAATAGAACAGAGAGAGGGCAGAGGCCGAGTCAATGAGAGTTTTGTTAAGTTGATTTGTTAAATACAAATATGGTGATCTGATATGTAAACTCCAAAGTTAATTGCAACCATTTTTAAAAGAAAATATGTATTTGTATGGTTTATCATATATACTCAGAGTGAACTAATTCCATTATATTTTGTCTTTTACTCAGTGAAAAGATAGATGCCTTAAAAAAGAGTAAATCTATTTTAAATATGTGAATAAAATATATACAAAATTTTGAATATTCATTCTTCTATCAATGCTATGCCTGAATTTTTCCAATGCTTCCAATATCTAGATTTTTGTAAGGCAAACATAGTCTAAATTTAACAAAAAATATCTTTTGTTATAATGAATTAGAAGAACATTACATTGATCAATGAAACAGTTTCTGGAACTGTTTTATCATTAATGTACACTTACTTAGCCTGAATCACAAATTGTCCTGATTTGCTTCCAAATTTATTAGTATTTTTCTCTTATTCAATAAAGGCTGCAGACTGGTAAAGTTGGAGAGTAACAAATTAATTGCCATTCTGACGTCCTTCTGCCTCCACTGTGAGAGGTTGATAGAGAAGTTAGGTTCAGAAAGGACAATATGCTTTCATCAATGCTCTTGGGTTCAAGGCTCAATTGTTGTGAATTACTGTTTTATGTAGCTTCCCTTTTCATGGTTGCTGTCAATGCCAATTCATTTCACATACTATTTATATAAAAGAACTAAAATATAGCCTAACAGATTTGCACAAAGTACAAAGTGTTTTACACTTCAACACACTCTAAGGAATGAACACACACACAAATATGCATATATAATTTTAGAGAATAATACAAAGCATATAGTATATTCAATGTTATGTCATACAATATTTAATTACATATTTTCCATATACATAAATAATGAAAACGAATCTGGACATATTGTGGAAGTACTATTGTCCCTTAGATAAATTTATTTTTATAAGGCAACTATCTTGGTCCTTTTCTTTCATGTTTTATATAATCAACACATTTTCGTTAGGAAAATACTTCAAAAACTGAACATTAATTTTTACATTTGTACTACTCCTTGAAAGAGATTTTATAATGAAAATATTTATTTACACAATGATGCAATTGACCAGAATAATAACTTTAAGATGTTTTATAAAATAAATAGAACTGCTCTTCTAAATGTTAAAATTACAAACACTATGTTTAAAACATATTACCGAATCGTGATTAAAATGATTATGTTTTAATAATAGTAGATTGTGAACATCCAGTCCTTGATAGCCCTGCTTCTGAACACAGAAATCAGATCTTCCTCTTTTTCAGCTCACTCTGTGGAATCTTACTGCCTACCCATGCTAGATTAAGAAAGTACTCAGCTACCTGTTTCTTCATCAGCCTCTATTTACAGGTACTGACAAAGAATAAACTAATTTCCCTTGGGTATCGGGGTGGGGTGGAAGCTCACCCCCCACACACACAATTAACCCTTTAATGAACAATCTTATTAAAAATATATTAATAGGAAACAAACAAAATCAAACTCACAAATCTTTCTTTTTAAACTTCTAATAAATACATAATTTCAGAGTTTAACTCGTATAATTTTGAGGCTCTAGATTTTGATTCAAATGCAATTTTATTTAATTTTCTTATATATCTTAGTATGTACACGCGAATAACGCTGCAGATGTACATTTTATGGCTTAACATACCATATAGAAAACCTGGGAATTTGTCAAAACTGAACCCTTTTCCATTTTGCTAGGATTATATGTTGGAAAATTTGTTTTAGATACAAATTTAAGAATCACTATGTATAAGAATGTGAGTGCACATTTAGTCTTTTTTGTTGTTTAGGGAGAAAAAAGAAGATGTATGAATACTCTAAGTATGTTTCCATTTTCTAATATGTGTAACACTGAATTTCAAAAGTTCATACCATCATCTTTTTTTGGAAAGGGATATTTCATAAATGTGTACTTTCTTGATTTTTTTGTAAAAATATTATATGAAATGCAATTTAAATTGAAAAATAGATTCAAGAATATGTGATAAAAGTAAAATACAAAAAAATTAAACAACCCCCAAAAGCTCACTTCCACTGAGTTGACGCCAACTCCTTGTGACCCTATAACAGTATAACTGCCCCTGTGAGTTTCCGAGATTATAAATGTTTAAGGGAAAAGAAGGTCCCATCTCTCTCCCACAGAGCTGGCTGGTGTTCTTGAACAGCTGACCTTGAGGATAGCAGCCCAATTCATAACCGCTATACCACCAGGGCTCCTCACAAAATGAAAATGAGTAAAATATATATTTGGCATCAAAAGGAATCCCCCATTCATCTGCCAGTTGATCACACTGTCGTGACATGCATGTTGCCCTGGCAGGGGCACCCACATGAACAGGTTTCAGAGGCATGATTAGATTAATAATAGACTAAGGAAAAATGAATAATCTATCCACCTATTTACAACCTTATGAGTGCAGTAGAACATTGACTTACATAGTGTGAGAAGATAAGCCTCTCAGACTGAAAGCCACACAAAAGGAGAATAGTACTTCTTTGCAGTAGAGAACATTGTATGAAATGGTTGGAGCAAAGCTTTCAGACTTTCATTTGTTAGTGGGGTATTATTCAAAAGTAGAACAAACAGCGGCAAGACCCCATTAATAATCAGAACATGAAATATATGATACATGAATTTATGAAAATTGAGTTAACAAAAAATGAAATCAAATGTGTGAAGATCAATATCCTAGGCATGATGAACTGAAATGGACTGTTATGGGTCAATTTGAATTGGATAATCATATTGTTTGATAGTGCTGAGAATGACAAAATGACAAAGAAATTGTGTGTGATTCATCAAAAAAGAGCTTCCTTGAAGTACAATAAAATATGTGAACACATAATTTGTATACAAGAAGGTACCCCCCAAAACTGATTTTTTTCAAAGTGATGTATTTAAATTTTTTTACAAAACAAACTTATCACCTTCAAAATATTCTCCAATACACTTAATACATTTATCAAATCTGCAATTTCATTCTTTGAAACATTATTTAAACTCATCTATTTGAATGGCTCATGGTGTTTCCCTCCTTTTTCTCTTCATCTCTTATATGTCATCAAATCACTTTCCTTTCCTGTTCCTCTTAATTTGCAGAAACAGAGTTGCATGGAGTGAGGTCAGGTGGGTACAGTGCATAAGGCAAGAGAGGCACACTGTTTTTTGCACCAGACTGGCACACTGAGATGGCTACTTAAGCAGGTGCATTGTCAAGATGGCAAAACTAGTTGTCCTGCCAAAAATCAGGTCTTTATTGTCACACACTGTTACAAATTGTTTCAGAACCTCTAAATAGAAAGCTTGACTAACAGTCTGCCCTGGTGGAACGAGCTCTAAATGCACTCTCCCCTCACGTCAAAAGCAAATGAACATCATCTTGATCTTTGGTTTCACTTGAGGAGCTTTTGGGGGGCCAGGTGACAATGGAGTCTTCCACTAGCTTGATTGATTTTTGCTTCTGGGGTCATAAGAATGCACCATGTCACCTCACCAGTAATGACCTTGGTAAAATGTCTCAGTCGCTTCCGAACTGTTCTTTGAAAGTATGGCATGTTTCCACTAGATACTCTCTTTTCTCATTAGTCAGAACCCAAGGCACAAATTTTGCAGTGACCCTTTTCATGCCCAAGTCTTCCATTAAATGTGCTGAGCTGAGCTCCGAGATAGTCCGGGTAACTTTTTCATTTCTCCAATGGTCCATCATCGGTCTTTGAGCACAAGTACACAAATTTTGTCTACATTTTTGTCCGTTAAGGAGGTTGACAGCTGTCCAGAACAAGGCTTGTCATCAAGGTTTGTCATTTCACCTTTTTTGAAATGGAAAAACCACTCAGACACGTGAGTTTTCCCCATAGCTCTTGCCCTTGTAAGCTGTGTTCAACAACACAACAGTTTCTGCAGCATTTTTCCTGAGCAGGAAACAAAATTTCATAGCTGCACACTGCACACTCTTAAATTGCCCATCACACGAAAAAAAATGAAGTTCAAGGGAACTGTTTTTACAAAAAATTCACTGTGACCAGAGAGAACCTTCCCGAAAGTTTCCCCTGAGTGCACTAACTCAGAGCAAGTTGCTTGATGCTTGCCTCGCTGGAAAAATGTGTCCTACAAGAGCTCTGCCCAGTGGAGTTTTTTCTCTTTTTGAGGCATGTACCCTCTCATATTCCTACAAGAAAGACCAGATCATATGCATATTATTCAAATTTAAACACCTACCACTAAGTTGATGATACGGAGATTGAATAATTCTTCCGTCTACCAGCTTTGTCAGTAAGAAAATTAGCAGATCAATCAAGGTGCATTGATAATTTTTAGAGATTAGAATGCAAAATTTGGAAACAAAGAGGAAGGATTGGTAGTTGGAAAATGTGGCCTCAGTGACAGAAATGACGCTAAGATTGCATGATAAAATGATATAAAGTTTATTATAAAGTACACTGATTTCAAATACCATTTTTCAAACCATATAACTCAAACTCACTACTGTTGAGTCAATACTTACTCATTGCGACCTTATGTCTATAGGGCAGGGTAGAACTGCCCCTTTGGGTTTTTGAGATTATAACTTTTTGTAGGAGTAAAAATTCCTGACTTTCTCGCTTCGCCAACATGGGCAGTGATTATATACAGAGACCTCACCAGAAAAGATATGCAGGATCAAGTGATATATCTGTAGGAAGAGATGATACAGAAGCTCAATATCTTTTGATAAAACAAAAATCAGTGATGAACACAGAAAATCAATTGCTCATAGGAATGGTCAAGTTGAAAATGACGACAATTAAAACAAGGCCCTGAAAGCCAAAATATGAGCTTGAGCATATTTTACTTGAGAGACCATATCAAGAATAAATTAGATGCACTGCACATTAATGATGAAAAACAGATGAGTTGTGGGATGACATTAACAACATTATATTTTAAGAAAGCAAAAGGTCATTTAAAAGACAGGAATGAAAGAAAAGATGAAAATAGATGTCAGGGAAAAAAAAGAAAATGATGTCAGAAGAGCCTATAACATTTACTCTTGAACTAGAATAAGCTAAAAATAATGGAAGAAATGATGAAGAGTCAGGAATGACCTAAAAAACAATTCTGACAAAAAGAACAAAAAACTAGAGCTAATTTAACTCCAAATAAAATTACAAAGGCAAACACCAAAATACTAGTATTGTAAAAATATCAAGGTAAGAAGTTGGTTCTTGGAAATATTAACAAAATTGATAAACTACTAGTAAGCCTAACAATGGAAGAGAGCAAGACAAATATATATGAATAAGAAATGTAATGGATGGCATTACAACATAACTAACTATGATTTTTTTTAAAAATCGTTTTATAAAAAACTGTATTTCAACAAATTTGAAAATCAAGAAGAAATGGATACCTTTCTAGAAATGTATTTATTTATCTAAATTATCACAAAATGATGTAGAACATCTCAACAAGGCTACAGTATGAATTGAATATATCTAGCCATAAAAAAATCTCCCAATAGAAAAAATCTTGGGACAAGATGGTTTCACCAAAGAAGTCATAAAAATTTTACATGAACTAATTCACAATCTACAAATGAACAAAATACTACCAAACTCATTTTATGAAATAACTAAAATGTTGATACTTAAAGCAGGCAAAGTTATCACTAGTGTTGAAAATTATAGACCATTTTGTCTGATAAATATAGATACCATGAGCATCAATAAAATCCTAGCCAACAGAATTCAACAAAGCATCAAAAACACCCCATTACATCACAATCAAGTTATATTCTGAACCAAATATGAAAACATTAATATTAGGAAAACAGTGTAAATCACCACATAAACAAAGAAAAGAAAATGATTTTATAAATTGCTGCAGAAAAGGCATTTGATAAAATTCAACATCTATTCCTGGGATAACCACTCAATGAAATAGTAATAAAAGGGAAAATCTTCAACAATATATTGGCCAGATATGCAAAACACATCAGCGTTCTCTTATGTACTGCAGAGAAACCGAGAACATCCCTCCTTTGAGCGGGAACCAGACGGGTTGTACTTTATCACCAATATCATTTAATATAATTTTTGAAGTTTCATCTAGAGGTATAACACATCAAAAAGGTATTAAAGGCACCCACTTTGGCACAGAAGAAACAAAACTGTTTAATCAAAGAAGATATAATGCTATGTATAGAAAATCCCAAATTTCAATTAAACAATTATAACAAGTTCTCATGCTCCTGTATCGGCAAACATAGTTAAAACTTCAGTGCTTTCAGAAACACTTGACAAATTCAATGAAATTCCAATCCAAATCCAAATCCAATTCATCAAAGAAGCAGAAAAGCAAATCACTAACATGATATGGAAAGAAAGCAAAATAGGATTAATAATACACTACTAAAATATAAAAGGAAAATACGAGGCCTTTCTCTGAAAACTTAAAATGTATTACAGCCACACTATTCAAAACGGCTTGGTACCAGTACAATAATAAATATGAAGACGGATGGATGAAAGCTGAGAAATCAGAAATAGAATCAAATACCTATAGATGCCTACTTTCCAATAAAGGACTGACAGACATTAAATGGGGGAAAGATAATCTTTTCAATAAATGGTTCTAGAAAAACTGGAGTTTCGCCTACAATAGAATGAAATAGGGACGCATACTTACATCATGTACAAAAGTGAAATAAAGATGGAGCAAAGAGCTAATTATAATTCACGGAACCACAAAGACCATCAATGAAAAAACCAAGGCAAACAGAAGGGCATTAGTGCAAGGCACATTAAAGATAATGAAAGGTATCCACACGAAGAAAGGACTAGGACTCTCTAAAACTCTGACATGTATGCACAACAGAAGACTTCATCAAAATAATTAAAAGAGAACCCACAGATTAAGAAAACATATTTAGCAATAGCAAAAATCTGTAGAAACCTGTATCTTCACAAGAAAAATACAAATAACCCAATTAAAAAGCGGGCACAATGAATGAATAGATGATGGACCGAAGACATTCATTCAGCTAACAACCATATGAAGAAATGTTCACAATCATTAGCACTAATAGAAAAACAAAGTAAAGGAATGAACGACAACCTCACATCAACACTTAGACAAAATGAAAAATAAAAACAGAAAAAGTAAATTCTAGAGAGAATGTGGAAAGATTGGAACATCGTACCTTGCTGGTGGGACTATCGAATAGTACCATCATTATTGTACTTCCTTAAAACAAGTACACATGCAATTAACTTATGATGTTGAATCCTACATCTGGCTATATAACCTCAAGAAATAAAGAACACATCATGAAGAGACATATGTACACCTACATTTATTTTATGAATTTTCATCATAGCAAAAACATAGAGACAACCAAAAACACTGATTATAGAGGAGTGGAGAAATAAAACCTGGAATACGCATATAATGGAATATCATGAATCAATTAAAAAAAACAGTGATGATTCACTCTCCTAAACACTGAAAGACCTGGACAAAATTAGAGAACCTTATACTTAGCAAAATTGGTCAATCTTATCATGATGTATTTAATTACACCAGTATTATAAGGAAAAAAACAAAGAAAACTTTTTTATAGCAAAAGATAAGACTTTGACGGCTATAAGAAGCCAAGGTATGGGGTTGGTGCAGGGAAAGGAGAGCGATAGGAAATTATAAAAGAAAGAACGATGGAATGAGAAAAAGAGAATAAAGCTTATGGGGGTTTAATGGGATCTTATTACTGATTTTATTTGTTGATATGCACTGTGCAACTACATAGACTGTTTCTTTAGAAAGTAAAATTAATTTTAAAAAATGAGGAAGAAGACTTACAGCCTTAAAAAATGCTCTGGTTTCTGACTCCTTGTACCTAAATATTGGTGTGAGTGGATGAAAAGAGGAGGAAAATTAACACTGACGTGGATTTGGATCTTTAGTGACATACAAACGCATTCAAGCATATGAGAAACAAGTAAATAAATAGTTCAATTTTGTGTTAGTGTATTATTTGTATAATGCAATGCTGGAATAAAACCCCAGAAGAAAGTTGGGCCCGTGTTGCTGATTCAGAATTTTGAGTTGTCAAAAATAAAGATTGTATAATTCCTTCATTTCTCTAAAGAACAAACTCTTGCCCATAGTACACACTTGATTTACAAAATATTATATAACCAATAAACAGATGAGAGAGGCACGTTGTAAAATGGGCCTTGCAATTTCTAGTTCATTTCTTCTCTGCATAAATAAATGTCACTAAATAAATCCCACCATTAAATGAAACCATTATGAATAGTTTTATTATTATTATTATTATTATTATTGCCTCAGAATGCATGCTCTAGACTGATCACTGCCTGGGTTTGAATTGATATTTTCTACTTAACAATTGAAAATTTATTAAAGTTTCCTTGAAACTGTCATTTCATTTGCAAAAGAAGATCTTAATAGTATCTGTATCACAGAGCCAGCATTCATCTTTCAGCTTCTTGTGCTGTGGTGGGTTGTAATTTTATCCGATACTGAAAGATAACCCCCTGGTATTACAAATATCAACAAAGTAATTCACAACAGACAGCTTTAAGCAAAGTTTCCACTGTAAAACAAACTAGAAAGAAGGACTTGCTGATTTACTTCTTTCAAAACTGACAAGTGAAAATGTAGAGAGAGCAGATGATCACTGTCTGATGTAGTGCCAGAACATGAACCCTCAAGTTGGAATGCAGTCAAAATATAACTAGGGAAGAGGTGGATTCTCAAAAAAGAGTCAACTTTAATTACTTGAATGGAGAAAAGCCATAGTTTCCATCTGTTAGACAAAGTCAAACATCTTGATGAACTAAATCTTTGGGGTGATGGGATGAGTGGGTGTAGATCAGGACCATAGTCTCAGGGGACACCAAGTTCAACTGGCATAGCATAGTTCAAAAAGATAATGTTGTACATCCTACTTTGGTGAGTAATCACTGGGCTCTTAAAATTTGTGTAATATGCAAGATGGCCAAATGAACGCATTCACAGGCAGATCCCTCTGAAACAGCCAGAAGGAAATCAACATGAGAGAAAGACCAGGTGGCTTACACTATCAGAAAATGTTTTGAACGCTAAGGAAAACAAACCCCACAGGCTCCAGAGACTGTAGCAGTGAGCAGAGAAAGGGGAGAAAGGAGCAGACAAAATCCCTAAACACCAGTGCTCCGAACTGCTCACTGCCCTACTTCTTGTCACAAGGCACAAGGTGACCCAGTCACATCCCACATGGCCCTGCCCCACAATAAGACCCTGAGTAGCTCAACATACCTGGGGTGAGGGAATAATTATTCACCAAAGGTCTTTCCCTCCCAACTTTTCTCCTTTTCCTTCCACTACTTCTCCTTCTCCTCCTTCTTCTCTTTCTCCTCCTCTTCTTCCTCCTGCTTCTTCCTTAATAAGAGCCCTCTGTTTTATTTTCCTTTTCTCAAATTACCATTTTATCCTCTTTTCTTTTAAACTACCCATTTGTCAGCCCCACCCCCCACCCCTTTCTTTCTGTTTTGCCCTCTCTCCTTTCCCTATCCTTTTCAGTCTCCCTTCTTACTCCATCTGCTTTGAGGTTTCTATTAGCCCTTTCCTGAACCACTGGACAGAATTAAAAACCCCAATGACACAGTTGTGCACTTAACCCTAACAGTTGTATCATGATGCCCCAGAGACAGTAATAAATCACAGCCCACATAGAGAAAACAGAAAAAGCAGGCATAAACAAGTATAGAAGACCCATAGACAAATGAATGTTTTTATCAATAAAAGGTTCTAGAACTAGCAGAAAAAGAACTCAAAGAACATTTTTCTGTTTTTTTAACAGATGGAAAAAGAGTTGGAGAGACTATAAAAGTTAGGAACCCTAAAGTAAAAACACTGATTGAATTGCAGAGGATGACTAAGACAGCAAAATTCAGTAACACTTTCAAAGAGTAAACTAATAGAATTGAAGAAATAGAAAACCACATTCGTGAGCTTGAAGACAAATTCCATGACTCCTGTCTTCAAGCGGAGCACTCAATAACAATGACAAAAAAGTAAAGGCGTCTGGAGAAAGCCTAAGAATTATGGGGCCACTACTAAGAGCAAAAACTTATATTTTATTGGGATTCCAGACAGGAAGAAAAAAATAATTCATTGGAAATAAATATTATAGGATTCTGAGAAGAAAAGTCCTGTAACAGCATCAAAGAAGAGAGGCTGAATATCCAGGAAGCTGAGAGAACCTCAAACAGGATCAGAAACCATAACGACTTTTCACAGTCAAACTTTACACTATTGAGAATAAGGAGATAATCCTGAGAGCAGCTGGAAGGAAAACAGTCACTTTCAAAGGAAAGCCAATAGTAATAGGCTTTCTCAGAGAAACCATGTAAGCAAGAAGATAAGAGAATTATATATATAACACAGAACAAATAACTTCCAGCAATGAATCTTATACCCAACAATATTATCCCTCAAACATGAGGGAAACTAGGGGTATTTCTAGACAATGAGGTATTAAAATATTTTTAGAAACATGCTTTGTAAAGTAGAAGGGCATTAAAAAAGAGTAAGTTCATAAGGAGATGGCTATGCACAGAGGCTCTGCCAATGAACCAAGACTTAGTATACCGGTGGTGAGGGTGACACAGGACTAGGTAATGTCTCTTCAGTTGCACACAAGTTTGTGATGCGTTAGAACCCAATTGGCAGCAATTATCAACATCAAAATCAAAAAGGGAATTTAATACAAAGACAAAGTACAGAGTTCTCAGAAAGATGGAAATGGGAAACAGAGGTAGGGATTGGGATAAGTGGTGGTAGGTTGAGAGGATTACTGTAAATTAGTTGAAACAAATTATGTAAAACTTGTAAAACTTATGATCTCTTTTATAAACTTTTGCCTTATTCACAATAAGTTAAAAAAACCACATATAACTACCAGTTTAAGGCAAAGGCAAATATATAAAATATATGAGTTATCCCCCCAAACCAGATTATTTTTCAATGCTATGTATGTATTTGTTTTTTTTTTTGGTTTTTTTTACAAAACAACCTCTCACCTTTATAGTACCCTCCATTACATTTAATACATTTATCAAATCTGTGATTCCACTCTTAGAAACATCTTTCAAACTCATCTGTTTGAATGGCTGACAGCACCTCCACCTTTTTTTCTTCACCTCTTCTATATTGTCACATTGCTGTCCTTTCATGTCCCTCTTCATTCATGGAAATGAAAGAAAGTCACAGGGAGTGAGATCAGGTGAGTAAGGTGCATGGGGGAAGAGAGGTATGCTGTTTTTTGTGGGGTTTTTTTGCCAAAAACTGCCACACTGAGATGGCTGCATTAACAGGTGCACTGTCATGGTGGCAAAACCAGTCCCCCATCTGCACCAAATCAAACCTGTATTTTGTTGCGCACTCTTAAGCTATCTTTTCAGAACCTCTAAATAGAAAGCCTGTTTAACACTCTGACCTGGTGGAACAAACTCCAAATGCACTACAAGTTGACATTTTTATTTGTTCTGGATATTGATGGACATCAACTGACATTTCACCTTTCCAAAATGAGGAAACTATTCATACACTTGAGTTTTTCCCATAGCGCTGTCCTTGTACGCTGGGTTCAACATCACAATCGTTTCTGCAGCATTTTTTCCTGAGCAGGAAACAAAATTTCACAGCCACACACTGTTCTCTTAAATTGGCCCTCACAAAAAAGAAAGTTTGAGCAAAAATGCTTTTATGAAAAAATTTACAGTGAACAGAGAGAACCTTCCCATGTGATGCGACTGGTGCACTCACTCAGAGCTCGTGCTTGATGCTTGCCTAGCAGGAAAAAATGCTCACTACATACAAAAGCTCTGATCCACCTAGCCCAATTCTGTTTTGTGGGGGGTGGGGGCTATCATAGACATATAAAGGAACATGGAATGTACAAATTATTATTGTAAATGACATATAAAAAAGCAAATGTGGAGAAGAAAGCTGATGGTGCCC
>NW_022111301.1:3129045-3130244 GCF_000313985.2 Echinops telfairi | reverse complement strand
GGCTTAAGTGGAGAGCAAATGTTTTGAGAATGACAAGGGCAATGTGTGTACAAATGTGCTTTACACAATTGATGTATGTATGGATTGTGATGAGTCATATGAGCCCCTAATAGAACAATTAAAAAAACCATGGAATGTACAATTATGATTGATTCTTGCTAAACTTCAAGTTTTCAAAAATGAAATGTAATGGCTCAGTATTGGCTATTTTATATCAGATAATTAGATGGTTTACTATGCTAGGATTGACAAATATCAAGAGGGCTGACATCACATTCATCTTCAAAAGAAGGTTTCAAAATCTATATTCAAATATAATGTTTTTGTTTGAATGTTATCTATGAATCTACAAAGAATACCACTTAATACAACAATTGATGAAATTTATTCACCAGCAACTAAAGCCAATGATGAATTCTATTTACATCTTAAGAATGAAATTGATCTAGCATGCTATTACAGAGAACTGATCATTACTGGTGATTGGAACGTGAAAGTTGGAAACAAAGGGGGAAGGTTCTGTAATTTGGAAATATGGCCTTCATTTTAGAAATGAAGCTTGACATTGCATGATAGAATTTTCAAAGTAAAGGATTTTCTCATTTTATATATAGCTTTCCAACATTGGTGACTATACACATGAACCTTACCAGATTGAATACAAAGGAATCTTTTTTATTACATCTATGAAAAGAAACCATAAGCTCTCTGGAAACGAAGATCAATATCATTAATCGAAACAAAACCAGAGGTGGACTGTGAAACAGACTATCAATTGCTTCTGTGAAAGTTCAAGTTGAAGAAAATTAAAACACATCTACAGAAACCAATTCACAACTGTGATTATATTCCCACCTGAAATTAAAAACAACCCCAAGAGCATATTTGGTGCATTGAACCATAAAGTCTGAACATCAGATGAAATTTGAAATGGCAAGAATGTTTTAATGTATATTAAAAGAAGCAAAAGGTCATTAAAAACACAAAAAAGAAAGCAGCAACCAAAATGTTTATCACAAAGGACTCTGAAACTTGTCCTTGGAAATACTGTGGCTAAAGCAACTGGAAAATATGATGACAGAGGTGGACAAAAGATTTCAAAGGGCAGCTTTAGAAATGTGAGGAGAGGGAGGTGGGGGGAAGGGAAGAGGTGTTAACAAACCCAGGGACAAGGGTACAACAAGTGATCCAAATTGGTG
>NW_022111301.1:3120208-3127955 GCF_000313985.2 Echinops telfairi | reverse complement strand
AGGACCTAATGTCGGGGGTTTAAGTGGAGAGAAAATGTTTTGAGAATGATGTACAAATGCGCTTTACACAATTGATGTCTGTATGGATTGGGATAACAGTTGTATGAGCCCCTAATAAAATGTTTAAAAAAATAGAAATGTGAGGAGACCTAGTTAGGAAATAAAAGGGAATAACACACTCAACAATTTTCTATAAAATTCAAGCCTGAAATGGCATCAGTTAAGGAATCTATTGTCAAAATATCGAACAGCACAGGAAGCATCAAAAGAAGATGGCAAGAATACACAAAATCATTGTACAAAAAATCATTGATCATCATTCAGCTATTTCAAGAGGTTTCATATGATCAAGAACTTAAGGCACTGAACGAAGAAGTACCAGCTTCATGGAATGCATTAAAAAGGCTCCAGGCATTGGGCCTCCACTCAAGTACTTCCTCAACACAAGAACACTTAGTTCTACTAACCCAGCACTCTGTGAGGATCACTTTCCCTGACAGGATTGCTGAAGACCAAATGGGTACATATGCAAATGTGGCGAAAAAAGATGATGATGTCTGGCTATCAAAAGATATATTGTCTGGGGTCTTAAAGGCTTGAAGATAGACAAATGTTCATCTAGCTGAAAAGCAATAAAGCCCACTTGGAAGAAGCACAGCAGCCTGTGTGATCATGAGTTGCCAATGGGATCAGGTATCAGGCATCAAATACCTCAAACAAAACAACAACAACAACAAAACATATTGATGTGAATGAGGGGAGGGCAGAGTGGAGACCCAAAGTCCATCAATAGTCAATTGGACATTCCCTTACAGAAGGGACACAAAGAAGAAAAGAGCCAGTCATGGTGAAGTACAGCACTGACAAAACACAATTTTCCTCTAGTCCTTTAATGCTTCCTCCGGCCCCCCGCACCCACTCCCCCACTATCATGACACCAATTCTACCTTGCACATCTGGCTAGATCAGAGCATGTAAACTGGTACAGATAAGAGCTCACAACACAGGGAATTCGGGGCAGATAAACACTTCAGGACCAATAATGGGAGTAGTGATACTAGGAGGGTAAGGGAAGGGGCAGGGGGAGTTCGGGGGAAGTGATCACAATAATTAACACATGGCTCCCTCCCAGGGTGACGGACAATAGAAAAGTGGGTGAAGGGAGACAGCGGTTGATGTAAGACATGAAAAAAAATGATCAAGGGTTCATAGGGGAAGGAGTTGGGAGAGGGAGGGAAAAAATTGAGGAACTGATACCAAGGGCTTAAGTAGAAAGAAAATGTTTTGAAAATTTTGATGGCAGCATATGTACAGACACAATGGCTATATGTCTGGATTGTGATAAGAGCTGCATGAGCCCCCAATAAAAATGATTTTTTTTAAAGTAAGGCTCCAGAAATTGATCTAATACAAATTGCATGCTCCCTCAACAAATGGTTTCAATGCTGGAAGAAGCTACAAGTATATGCTAAGAAATATGGAAGATTGCCATCTGGTCAACTGACTGGAACAGATCCAGAGTTCAATATTCCCAAGAGGATATAAATTGACTCAAGTCTATACCATGTTAAGTGCAATCAGTTTTGAAACCCCCCTCAAGCCACCTCATTTCTGTGGTCCATCTAGCCTCTTTCTTGTTCCATTTTGTTGCTGCCAAGGCTTTCTTTGCCACTTTCTCCTGATCAACTCATAGCTGGTGTCCACACTCCACTCGCTATTAGTATTTTATCTATGCGACTACTAAATATCTATGCCAAGTGGTACTTTTCAGAACTTTTTTTACTTGACCTCTTTGCAACAGTTTCCGCAAGTCCTTCTTTCTGACCTTTCATCTCTTTGGTTCCTGTGAGTGCATTCCTACAGCTCCTTGTTTCTCCTATTAAGTCTCAGGCTTCTGGTTTTGATAGCTATGTAGGCTTCCTAGAAAGTCACTCAACATAAACTCACTGCCATCAAATCCATTCTGACCCATAGCAACCCTATAGGATAGAGTTGAACTCTCCTTATAGGTTTCTGAGGCTGCAATGCTTTACATGATTATAAAACTTCATATTTCTCTATGAAGGGACTGTTGATTTAGAACAGCTGAACTGCTGCTTGACAGTGCAATAAATAATACAGTCCCCTTTAAGAGCTCTTGCTCTCTCAATCTTACGTTTGTTTTCTCACTTTTTAAATTTACTTTAAAAAGTTTACTATCTTCATTGGGTTGCTAACTGCAAAGTCAGCAGTTTGAATCTACCACTGCTCCTCTGGAGAAATGTGGGTCTGTCTGTTCTAAAAAGATTTTTAAAAAACCCTAGGGAGTAGTTCTACTCTGTCCTATAGGACAACTATTCTTCTGATTCGACTTGATACTACTGGGTCTTATCTGCAATGTTATCACAGTGATGAGTGGTGCTGCTAAGCAAAAGGGTGGTTTTAGTCCACCTGAGGCATCTCAGAATAAAGAGTTCATAATCTAAAATGCATCTGACCCATCCACGGTATTTTCAATCGCTTCATATGCAAATGAAATTGAATAAGAAAAACCAAAGAAGAGGCGATGTGTTTGAATTGTAGTGTTAATGAAGAATATTGAAAATACCATGGACTGACAGAAGGACAATCACACGTGTCTTAGTAGCAATATGGCCAGAGTGCTCCTTAGAGACAAGTATGATGACACTTTGTCTTACATACTTTGGACATGTTGTCAAAAGAGACCAGTCCCTAGAGAAGGATATAATACTTGGTAAAGTTGAGGGACAGTGAAAGAGAGGAAGATCCTCAATGAGATGGGTTTGCACAGTGGATGCAACAATGGGTTCAAGCATGGGAACAATTGTGAGGACTGGTCAGTGTTTTGGGTGGTCCATTGCATTAGAATCGACTCAATGTAAACTAACAACTACAATCCATTTCAAATTATTCAATCTCTGTAAAGTGTTGAGCACAGTTATTCTCTTACACATAAGATGTTGCCATAATTCTGATTTGACTTAACATCAACTAGTAGGATGTCTATTAAAAAGTCGTATGTAACCTTTAAAGCATATGATCATTCATTATGATGGTAACTTTAGCATTATTGTCTTCATGTCTTGTTTATCCTATGAAAGAAGTGTTATTATTGTTTCAATTTTAAATATGAGAGTACTGAGCTATATAGAAAGATTAAGTAGTATGCTTACAGCTAAAACCCAGGAATCTGAACCTAGCCTTTCTGATTCCAAATCACATCTCTTTACATTATTTCAATCTCACTACAATAGTTTTAATTCATTCATTCATCCATTCATTGAGCAAAGATGTGTTGAGTACCATTTGGGACCTCTTAGGATCTTGAGGCTATAGAGAAGAAAGTTTGTCTCTTACTTGGCTTACATTCTAGAATGTCAAAAATTAAAAGATAAATTTTTAATAAATCTTGAAATAAGATACTTTGTTATGGTAACAATAACTTCTGTAAAATGAAATAGAATAATTTAAAGTAGTGATGAATCATATAAAGAAGAAATGTCACATGTATTAGGTAGGGAAAGGGCATACTGGACTATTTTGGACTTCAGAGCAAACCACTTGGAGAATTTCACAATTGGCTAACAGGTGAGTGACAAGAACTAGAGAATTGAGTGAATAGTCAACATACACAAAACAATGTCACCTGGGAGGGTAAGGAAAGGGGTAAGGGGGAACCAATCACAAAAAATCGACATATGGCCTCCCTCCCAGTGGATGGGCAGCAGAAAAGGGGGTGAAAGGAGACAGGTCAGTGTAAGACATGGAAAAAACAAAAGGAAGAAGGATTTATAAATTATCATGCGGACATGGGGGAGGGAGAGTGGGGGAGGGAGGGGGGAAAAGAGGAGCTGATACCAAGGGCTCAAGTAAAGAAAATGTTTTGAAAAAGATGATGACCACATATATACAGATGTGTTTGACACAATGGATGTATGTTTGGATTGTGATAAGAGCTGTAAGAGCCCCCAATTTTAAAAAAACTCCTTCATGCAATTTTTGAACATTATATGCATATAAATATAAATTTAGCTAAGTTATAATTTAACTAAGCATTTCTTTTTTTGTTTAAATATAACTATTCTGTATTATCAGGAAAGGAGATTTTCTTTAATCGTTTTATTAGGGGCTCATATAACTCTTATCACAATCCATACATACATCAATTGTGTAAAGCACATTTGTACATACATTGCCCTCATCATTCTCAAAACATTTCCTCTCCACTTAAGCCCCCGGCATTAGGTCCTAATTTTTCCCCTCCCTCTTCGCCCCTCCCCAGCTCATGAGTCCTTGATAATTTATAAATTATTATTTTGTCATATCTCTCCCTGTCCGACGTCTCCCTTCACCCATTTTTCTGTTGTCCATCTCCCAGGGAGGGGATCAAATATAGTTCCTTATAATAGGTTCCCTCTTTCCAACCCACTTTCCCTCTACCTTCCCAGTATCGCCACTCACATCGCTGGTCTTTAAGGGATCATTCTGTGGATTCCCTGTGTTGCCAGTTCTTATCTGTACCAGTGTACATCCTCTGGTCCAGCCAGACTTGCAAGGTAGAATTCGGATCATGATTGTGGGGGCAAGAAGGAAGCATTTAGGAACTAAAGGAAAGTTGTATTTTTCATCATTGCTACATCACACCCTGACTGGCTCATCTACTCCCTGAGACCCCTGTGGCAAAGAAAGCTGATGGTGCCTGGTTTTTGATAGTTGGCTATCAAAAACTATAATGTCTGGGGTCTTAAAAGGCTAGAAGGTAATCAAGCGGCCATCAAGCTCAGAAGCAACAAAACCCACATGGAAGACACACACCAGCCTATGCGATCATGAGGTGTCGAAGGGATCAGGTATAAGGCAACATCAGAACAAAAAATCTTACCATAGTGAATGATGGGGGGAGAGCAGAATGGAGACCCAAAGCCCAATTAAGCATCTCTTATAACTGTGTCCTATACAACTAAAGCAAGAGTTTCTGAATAGGGGAAATGGTTAATACATTTAGCTACTAACTGAAAACATGGAGTTTATTCTATCCAGATGTGCCTCAGAAGGAAGCCTGGTTGATGTACTTCAGAAAACTCAGTCGTTGAAAACCCTATGCCATAGTCCAATTCTGACATACATGGGTCACCATGAGTTAGGGCTGACTAGTTAGCAACTTATTTCTGATGATAAAGAAAAATTAAGATACCTGATGCCAAGGATCTTACATTCTTCTGAAGAGAACAATCAGATAAATTTGAGGTAACAATACAAGTCATAAATGTAGGGCTAGGAAGAGAAAGATGTTATATGGAGAGACTATGTACTTCATTGTATAATCTGGGACACATGAACGTGAAAGGTTGCTAATGCTAATTCATTTAAGAAAATAACTATAAACAGGGACTTTATTTCGAAAACAAGCTTTATGCTCATTCTAAAGCAGCAGATCTCAACCTGTGGGTCATGACCCCTTTGGGGGTCGAACAACCCTTTCACAGGAGTTGCCTAAATCCATCTGAAAACACATATTTTCAATGGTCTTATGAACCGAGACACCGCTCCTCTATCCGTCAACTCAGGCGGTCCGCTCACATGCAGATACGCCCACATATGATAACCCTGCGTGAAGACTGTTACCTATGCTACACCATGCTCCAAGACAAAAATTTCATTTATTTGTAATTAGAAACAAATATTTCACAATATATAATTACATATTATTTTGTGATTGATCACTATGCTTTATCATTATGTTCCATTTGAAACAGTGAAAATACATCTTGTAAAAAAAAAAAGAAAATACATCCGGCATATCAGATATTTACATGACGATTCATAACAGTAGCACATTGCAGTTATGAAGTAGCAATGAGAATAATTTTATGGTTGGGATCACCACCACGTGAGGAGCTGTATGAAAGGGTCAGGTCAGTAGAAAGGTTGAGAACCACTGCGCTAGAGAGTCAAAAGCACCTGAGGATTTCACTTAGAGATGGATCAGGAAACAGGAGGGAGAGCTTGACCTCTGCACTGTACTAAAAGGGTAGATTAAGATGAAAGAGAATGACTTAGTATGAGGAGAAAAGAGTGTGCCAGATTTTGACTTAAACTTTCCATTGAGAAACAAGGGTAAACGCCTGATGGAAGAGAACACTGCCAGATCCAGTAACAGTATGTCCGCAATGCCGTGACCTAGATTTTGATATATGACACATGGAACCGGGAGAGTTGAGCCTGCATCGGTACACAGGGGAGTGAGTTGCTTTCTCAGGGAGGAGCTACAATCCACGCATAGTAATCTATCAATTTCCAAAGGTCACCTGACTAACTTGGATGACTTAAAACCACCAGGTTATTTGTCTTGATACACAGGACATAAGGAGCTTGGTTCCCAATTTATACAAGTAATAGAGCCCATTTTCTTTTCTCTTTAAATTCTAATAAATGGTATATGAAATAATCACTTAAATTTAACTTGGAAAAACCATATGCCAACAGTTTTTTCAGTCATTCTGTTAAATATCCATAGTTTAATTATTCATGGACCTAAAGAGTTTGCAGAGTTTTTAAAAAGAATAAATTAATAGATATTTAAAAATTGTCTCCAGTATACTGCTAGAATCTCCTGTGTTCTGAGGCTTGAAGTGGTCTTTGACTATATCAATGCCTTGGGGCATGCAGTTAAGACACTGCAGTAATATAACACAGTGAGCTGTCGATGTAGTCAGCATGATTAACTCCAGGGATCTTAAAAAAACAAAGATGGATCTAGAAAACAATTTTACACAAAGTAGACAAATGGAATGAAAAACACCCCCCTTTGTGGGTCTTTATAAAGTTTGTGAAACATTGGCAACCCAACTGAATTCTCCTAACATGTAACTTTGCCTGGTGTCAAAAGGCATGCATGGGTGAGTGTGAATCTGACCTCTACTGAGTTCACAAGGGAAAGCAAGCCAAACTCAACATGAGCCCAATGCTGATGGCTATTATACTTTCAACCTTTGCTTAGGATAAGATCAGCCATTCTTCCTAGAGCCCTCAAAGCACCTTTGCCAGATTTGATAATGCATTGCAATGGGCACACAGAATTCAAAGATCATAAGCATGGGATTTATTAGGGAAGTTAACAGGTTATAATAGATAATCAAAACAGGACAAAAGCCTGCCAATCAGAACAGCCTCTTTTCTACTGTGCCTATGGGCACACTTGACCTGCCAATCACACTGCTCCTCAGCCTCTTAGTGCTGTTGATAAATGCACAAAGGGCATGTCATTCCGCCTTAAGCTTTAACTCTTATGCTTAATTCTAACAAAAAACCTAGCTTCCAATTACTTGCCAGAAGGGACCTCACTCTAAAAGAATGCCTTCTGAGTGAAGTCATTAAGCCAACAAACCTAGTTTGCATTTACTTGCCAGAGGGACCTCACTCTAAAAGAATGCCTTCTGGGTGAAGTCATTGAGCCCCACTAGCTCCACAGAGAGGGAAGTCCACCACTCTGGTGTTTTGGCTCCTGGTTAAGTTGCTGCTGCTCCTCTACCATTCTTCTAATTCTTTGGTGTCACAGCTTTCTGTCCCTAGAAGTTTAATGTGTATGGAAGTTGGTGGTCAAAGGATCCTGATTCTTGTACTGGCTCTTCTTCCTTCTTCTTTCTTCTTTCTTCTTTCTTCTTCTTCTTCTTCTTCTTCTTCTTCTTCTTCTTCTTCTTCTTCTTCTTCTTCTTCTTCTTCTTCTCCTCCTCCTCCTCCTCCTCCT
>NW_022111301.1:3110168-3120108 GCF_000313985.2 Echinops telfairi | reverse complement strand
CTCCTCCTTCTCCTCCTTCTTCTTCTCCTTCTTCTTCTTCTTCAATAGCTTCATTGGCATATATTTCACATGCCATAACATTTCATTGTTCAATCATATTAAGAAGATTTGCCCATTCATCATTCAATTTCAAGGCATTTGTTTTTTGTGCCCATTGTTGTTACCTCCCCCTTCTTCTCCACTTCCCATGCTATGGCCCTAGGAAAAAAACTTATGAATCCAGTTACTACCTCTATAGGTCTACCTATCCTCAATTTTATATATGTAAAAACCATACAAAAAGACATGAAGCAAGCAAACAAAAAAATCAACAATACAGATTTAACAAAATATAGACAAACTTCAATCAAAAAGAAAGCACAAGTATTAAAAACTGAAAGAATTACAGAATGGGTCAAAAAAAAGATGGAATTGTAAAGTGTTATGTCAACTTCCATAATCAACTTTATAATGCTTTCTGTCTGGGAACAAGTCTGTTCACATCACTGGATTTTGATTAGGATGGATTCCCCTGAGGAAATCAGTCTTCAATAACCAAAAGGCCAGTAGGTGCATTGTACGGCGATATTATATAAAGGTTATAGTAAAGTCATAGAGGATAAGGAAAACAGGGGAGAGAATAAAATAAAGGAGTCAGACACATTTTATGGTAGCATGCTCATTTCAGCTCCTCTTGACGGACCACATGGAACTGGGAGAAGTGAGAAAGCGCACTTTTACTATCTTGGGAAATTTATAGATAGCCAGGAGACATGCATATTCAGCAGTTATATGCATCACAAGGTGGGTGGTATCTACATTAAGGTCCTTGAGCTCACAAGTCAGGAAATTTAATATCGGCATTGGGGGAAGGTACATGGGAAGAGGGAGGATTGGTATAACAGAGGGGAGAGAGAACAAAAGGATATGTCTGTTTCTATAGGGAGATATAATCAACCATGTGTTCACTTTAAGGCCGCATAGCTGTTAAGGGGAGAATCTGTGAGAATGATATTTAAAGCAGGATAATGTACTTGGACTTTACCTCTATCATACCAAAGTTGAGGCTTTCTTACTGTGGAATACTAGCTTTCCAGATTCCCTCTGTAATAAATTAGGGTATATAGTCCTCATCATATTTACCTAAGTGTTAATTTTCTACAACTTAATCCACGTGGGGACCCTGAAAACGAATTTTGGGCTTACATTTTCATTCATACCCTTCTGCAAACCAGATGTTCAGAATTTAAGCTCTCATTTCATTCCCTCATTCAGATTTGGATTTTCTCATTTATAATCCTTGGATCAAGCAGGCTGGTGTGCACGTAGACTTATTTGATGCCTCACTTAGATGGCTGCTTGTTTGAAAACAAGCCTTTAAGACCCTCAACATTCTTCTTTCTTATAGCCAGGCACCACCTGATTTCTTCACCACATTTTATTATAGCACTTAGTGATCTCTTCATGAGGGTGACCATAAGAATTCACTGTACTTACACTGGGGCTAGAATTAATGGAACCCAAATTCATTCATATATCTCTGTGACTCACTTTAGAGAAATCATCATTTTATGATAGAGCATATTATAAATCATGTCCCTGGGGCACAAAACAATTCAATTGAAATGGTTATCAATTTAGCCCATGGTGTGGAATGTAAAACACTGTTGAGAAAATTAAATTATTCACAAATAGGCTAGTTTCAGACTGCAATCCGTGAATTGTTGACTTCCACAGATTAAACTTTTAAGTGAATGGACAGTATTTGCACAAATGATAAGGGTTGATGAAAGGGCACCATTTTTTATAACATGTCATAAGAAATCATAGAGGATATTAAATTAATAACAATATGGTAGTCCTGTGCCATAATCATTTGGGTACCCTTCAAAACAAGCTATCTGAACCAAAATTCAATGACCCTGGGATATCAGTCACCTGATTTTTCTCACACTAAATGCTTTAACCCCAAGACCATGGTAGTGTTTCACTTTCTTAAATTCATAAAGCACAGTTACTATAAGTGGGGTTTCCACATTGCATCATTCTGGTGTGGCCTATGAAGAATGTTGTATGCCCTGAAAGGACAGAGAATAAAAGCCCAGTAATCTATAGCACATGGCCTATGTCACCAAGGGCTGGATTGAAACTAGGCCCAAAATGTCCAATTAGGAACATAGTACCATGCAAATTCTCCCATTGGGTTCTACATGAGCATCTTTAAGCACTTTCCCAATGGGAGGTTACTCCTCCAGGTTTACCCACCAACATAAGTGCCTTATCCAATACATACAAGGCCTCCTCTCTCCATCTTGAATTGAATTTCCAGTAAGGTTCACATTACACTGGTAGGAGTGAATGTTGATTTGGGGTGATCTTAGCACAGTGATGTACGGCAACAACTGAATGGTCCTCTCCTTCTCCCCTCATCTTGAAAAGGTGACCCTAGCTGAGGTGAGGTCGCCTTTTGTTGATGTGGCTTTTAAAATGTGCAGATAAAGGGGGTTAGTTTATGGTTCATGGACATTACACATGTTCTGCACCTCATTGCTAGAAAAACCAGATTAGAAGATTACATGACCTCAGACTGGTTGTTCTGTCTTGATAGTGATGAGATAAGCTCTTTCTTTTTCTTCGATAACTTATTTTATATGAAGCAAGATGACAAAATTGACCTATCATACATTCATGTCAAGTTTTTATAATCGTATTTAACTGTGTGAACAAATACTTACAACTTAACCTGTAATTTTATCAGTATCTTCTCCCACTTTCTCTTACACCAATGGATCAGGAAAAGCAAAACTACATTCAATGTGCATGATCCCACCCAGTTTTTGGTGGCAGTTACAAAAATATGTCTAGATAAACTGCATTAAATAATTCACTGTATCCTGCCTGAATACTTTCATGTAAGAAGGGAGAAATCATATTGTAAGGGCGTCTCACATTTGACATGATTTTCTTCTTTTTTTGTTTTTTACTTTGTGGACCCCGGGAAGGGGTATTAAATTTATAATATTTAATAAATCTAAATTATGAATCAAATTTATTGTGACATAAAGTAGAATAAAGGCAGGTCTAGGCAGCTTTTTGTGCTTTAACAGGTGTTTCTGCAAGCAGCAGTTTAACAAGGTGAATGCTTTGTTCTTGTGATCTAAAATGATGGGGAAAATATATGGAGGCCTTTTGACCTTAAAATTCCTGTAATTACCTTTACTTGTTTGTTCCTTATATGTATTCATTAATCCTGACATCACATTTGTCACTTAGTGAGAAAGCAGAGATGTTATCAAAGCCAGTTCACAGAGTACTTTTCGGTTTGCATAACAGCTTCACGATTGTTTCACCTAATATTATCATCATCCCTCCCTCAATGATAAATGAGGAGACTGAAGTCCTTTAGTGGAGGTTTATGAAATGGATATGTCTGAGGATGGCCAACTTTCTGGATGATTATCCATCTAAGGAAGTTCACCCAATAATAAATCTACACACACACACACACACACACACACACACAGCCATACAAACCATGTGCTTGGACCTCATCTAGCAGTTTTCCAGATTATAAACTTCAAAAAATGATCAGGTAATTCAGTGGACGTAGGCTAACCCAGAGTGAGCCCAATGTGAGCAGTCAGCCTACTGGATCTTGCTGGATGTGAAAGATGTTGGATTGCCCTTCTGAATTACAGTGCTTACATTCCCTGTAGGCACTGGCAGTCAATAGGGATGGACTCTTGCAAATTTCAACAGCCAACATTTAAGTAAACATTTTTATTTCCATGGCTTTTCTATGAAAAAAAAATCGTAACAATTCTAGTAACTGATAGAGGGTCAGAGAAGCAGGAATGTACTCTTTGTTACATATTACATTGATGAAGACACAAATCTTCCAACTCTAACTTCTATTTTCTTACTAATATATACTTTGTTCCTAACTGCGTGCAGGGTATTTTCTGTGTCCTGATATTTTTACTCCTATCTATTATACAAGATACTTGGATTCTATATAATCTAGGCTTTGGACAAGTTTTATGGTTTCTGAGTTACTCTTTAGATATCAGTTTAATCTATAAAATATGATGATTGAAATATGCAATGTTTTTACATCTGAAAATATTTTAATCTACAACATTTTTCATTTCTTTATAATTTATTTTAGTGGGTTAAAAATCAGCATTTGTTTGTAGCTACCAATCGACAGCAGTAGATGAATGTAATTAAAAACAAACAAAGCCAAACTCACTGCCATTCAGTCAATTCTGATTCACAGGGAGTGATACCATGTTGTAGAGTCAATACAATACAGATTAGAGAAATGATTCAAATCTTTCACAAATATTTTGCAATGAAATAAAGAGAGAGGAACATATAAAAGAAGCTTACTAGGTATATAAACTAATTATGTGGACAGTAGTTGTGCCTTGATTTGAAAAATAAATCTTTTCCTTAACGAGGTAAGCTAAACTATTTGTGGGGAAATGTAGGGATCTAGGGATATGCAACAAGTCCCTAGACTTAACTTAAGGGTTAAAGAGAGTGTGGGTATAGATGAAAAACTGTCATGAGTTTGGGATGCATGTTTTAAATTTTCAAAATAGATTTTATCACTAAAAATAAATATTTGCATAGAAATATATGAGTGTTTTATCTTAACCATAATTTCAATCTGATTTAATGAGTAATAATCTGGTACATCTGAGTTAAACTAACAAGTTAAAAAGAGTTCCTTTAGCACAAATAAGTGGGATTCATATAAGTAGCACCATTTTTAGTGCTTGAGATTTGACTGCTAATGTATCAAACGAAACATTTTAAATGTACAGTATACTTTGTCTTTGTTAATCTGTGTATTCTTAATTCACACCTTATTTAAAATGGACAAAGAACCTTTAGACTATAACAGACAACTTTTTGACCTTCCATTTTTATCATCAATATGGAAACTGTAACTAGAAGTCTCTACTTAAATAAAACAGGGAAAGGCTACTTTTTTGTCTTCACTCAAATCAATTCAACAAAAACTCATAAGATTCCTAGAAGGCTTAGATGTCTTCTAGTACAGAAATTTAAACCTGGTTTGGTTTTTCTTATTTAAAATTTGGCATTGTTTCCAGAAATGTTTTGCAGGGGAATGTGATAACTGCTATCTAAGCATAATTGCTATTTAAAACTCCACTTTTGAATACAAATTATCTAAAATATATTTTTAAAAATTAACTAAATGAAAGCTTTCTTTATATATACAGTTCTCACTACAACAACAAACAGAAAAAAATGTGAGCCAATATGTGATTTAAAATAATGCCCTCTATTCCATTTATTTGTCTTTGTGATTATATATGATCTGTTCTAATGTTTTAAAATTTAGAAAAAAGAATGTTTTGCTTAATAGATATTAAAACCATATAGGAAAATAAAAACCACTTGAATAAAATAGACTCTGACTCATAGTGATCCTGTATAGATTTTCTGACAGTAAATTTTTGCAGGAGCAGGCAACCGGTTTGTTCTCCAGCAGAGCAACTGGTGGGTTGAAACTACCAACTTTGTGTTATAGGGCAGAATAGAATTGCCCTTGGGGTTTCTAAGACTTTAAAGTTTTTATACGACTAGATATCCTCATCTTTCTGCTGTAGAGCAACTGTGGGTTGGGACCCATGTCTCTGTGATTTTCAACTCGGTGCACAACCCACTGAACCACCAGAGTGCATGTAATGCCAGCATGGCTCTTTCACTAGAGCATGCCAAAATTTTAAATGATCAAAGCTTATAAAATCGCTGAAACATTTTCCCATCCCATTCTATAGTTATACTATGCTTATTTTAACACTAAGTGACCCATGACAAAGCATTCATTTCTGCAGGAAAAATCAGGCTAATGTTGCAGTGACCTCCTAGGTTGTGGCTGCTTTTCTTAAGAAAAAGGAATACAATGAAAGCTATTTAGACTTCATATAAAATTTACCATGAAAGCAAAATTATTCATTTTTCTTCTATTAATTTATATGTTTCTTATGCATTTGAAAGATTCAAAAAATTCAAAGCATTGCTTCTTGCTTACTCAGGAATATAATTTTATTAATAATTTTTAATTTTGTTGGCATACACTAAAAGTTAAGAATTTTAACTAAGGTGAATAAACATATGCTATAATTTGTAAACATTTACTTAGAAATTCAGGCCAAGGATCAATTAATTTAACTCAAGTTAAGTTATAGGAAATAAATACGTGAGTAGCCTGAATTATGCATTGCTTCAAAGTAATTATTTATAATTTAACAAAAAATGAAAATCTGGATGTCACTATATACAAAACCCTTATTTGTAGGTTCAAAATGTAATCTGAAATAAGACATGCTGAAATCTACTGCAAACTAGAAAGATCAACCTAATTAAAACTGATTTCATAATTTACATGGCTATTGTGGACATAATTTTGCAAGTTAAACATACGATGGGAAACACCGCCCCCCCCCCAAAAAAAAAAAACAACAACAACAAAAAACAAGCCTCTCTTGGCTCATACACTTTACTCACTTGACGTCGCTACCTGTGATTTCTTTTTGTTTCCATGATGCAGAGGGAGGGCGATTTGATGACTTAGAAGTGGTGAAGAAGGAGAAAAAAAGAGGCAGGTGCTGTCAGCCATTCATCCAAAAGATGGGTATGAAAATGTTTCCGAGAATGGAATCGCAGATTTAATAAATGTATTAAGTGTAATGGAGAGTATTTTAAAGGTGATAAAAGTTGTTTTGTAAAAAAATTGAAATACATAGTTTGAAAGAAAAAAAATCTGTTTTTTTTTTTGAGGGGGTACCCCCTCGTACAACTTATGTTAACAAAATCTTACTTCTTAAAATGATCTCTCCTCTGAAATGTCGAACATTCTACTATATGATATGTCAGTATATGATGAGGATGGATTTGGTGTTATCTAATTTAATAGGAGGAAACCAAACATGATTAATAGTTACATTTGAACAAAGAAAAGAGTTTTAAGACTAAAATTACTGAGCAACTAACCTTGAGTCAAAGCCCTATTCCAAGCCTACACCCACTTCTATAGCTCAGCAGATTGTAGCTCAGAAAGATCCCACAATGATTCTGATCCATTCTCTTTGCGTCTCTAGTTTTATTCGGTACAAGGGCAAACAACAATTTAACATACAGAACTTGACCACTGATTTACCGAACTGTTCATTCAAAAGTATTTACTGATTCTTTATTATAGGTCTCCTCACCCACGATCCTTGATTGATTTTGTAGGTATAATTTGAAGTTCAAAGACTTGTGCTATAATAAGACTTTAAGACAAGTGAATCAGTCATTATTCCCTGATGTGATGGTGGTATAACAGAGCCAGGCAAGGTTTCTGGAAACCAATGGAAAAGCAAATATAAGTTTCATGGGCGGGTTAGAAAATATTTCCCGGGGTGAATTAAGCCTCAATTTCTGAAAGGCATTTCAACAGAAGAGTTCACCAAAGATGTGGAGGGATGGCCTTTCAGAAAATGTGTGAAAAGACAAAGTAATTCCTAACACAGATTCAATTTACAGAGTTACATATAATTTATTGAGTTTACAACACATTATTTTCGCATTTTTGCATCTTGAAAATCAGAGTGTACTTTGAAGTACGTTAGAATCCCTGGTGCACAGTGGTTACTCAATGGGCTGCAATCCACAAGGTCAGTCGTTCAAAACCACCAGACAGGGATTTGTACTTCCATAAAGAGTTACACTCTCAGACAATCACAGGGGCAGTTCTACTCTGTCCTGTCGGGACACTCTGAGTTTCCATGGACTCACTGGCCATGAACTGGTTATAAGTTTATTTTTAAACTTTCCATTGGCACCTTTTAATGACATCAAGCAAGATCCAACATCAATGCATCTTTGATTTGATGAAATGCAGGGAGAAAAAGATAAGAACAAAGAGAGAAAAAGAAAGAGCTGAAGAGAGAGGTAGAAGAAGGTAGAAAAGAGATAACTTAGCTACGATATGATTTCTTCTTCATTGTTCCCCCCACCCCCGCGCCCCCGCTCCCCCTTCCCTTTATTCTTTATTTACCTTGTTTTACTTCTCAGAATACCTTTTAACAGTCCCTGTTTGACTTTGGTACTATTTCTACATTTTGTTATTTATGGAGGCAAATTTAGTATGCCCTCTACCAAATATTAAGCTTCTCTAAAGAAATAAATCACAGTTTAATTTAAAATGCAAGCTAAAACCCCTGTCACTTCCAGAATGGTGATTTATATGTATAATCAACAATTGACACAACCTCTGATATTCACTATGCATTATATCCTAGATGGCTCCAGCTCTGCTAAAAGCTTGCTTTTCCAGAAATAGCACGGTCTCATTCTTCATTTTACATTACATTTATGGTAGAAAAGAAAACAAGATACAGAGTGGCAATACTTGAACAATTCCTACAAAAATCAATTGCATTCAAGGTATATGTCCAAAGTGTTCCCCTATATAAAAAATGTCATACCTTCATATCCATTTTAAAAATATATATTATTTGCACTCATGACTTTCCATAGAAGATATAAAGTGCTGCTGTGGTGTTCAAATATATTAATGATAGTTTATTTCAACCGATATCAATATTAAAACAAAATATTTGCTGTTTGAAACAAGTACATATTAAATTCCTCTAATTTTGTCCATTGTTTTAGATATTCACTATCAATAAAGCATTTTGAAAAAACAGAACCTTATTTTCTTTCCCCTTCTAGAAATTTACCACTTATTGATTAAGTTTATATGCTATTGCCACACTTTTCTTGAAAATTTGCAAGATTTCTTGGGATTTTAATATCTTAATTTAGTCTATTACCTAGATAGTTTTGAAAGTTCCCTCTTTCCCTTTGGAGAAAATTTTAAGTCAAGAACCGACCCATCATAGTAAATGTTAGTTGTTCTACAAGAAAAATAAGTTTCTTATAAAAAGTGATGCATTATAAAAATAAATATTAATTTCTATCTAATCAGTAGCACTCACATCCCAATATAATATAATTAAAGCTTCATCATTTTATTTTTTCAGATTAAACACTGAAAGAAACACACACCGTGTTAAACCTCTAGAGAATACTTTTACGATTTAATCATTTTTCTTTTGTGATCGGGAAATTGAAAATTCAGGTTAATGATTAAACTTTTAAATTTTGCTGTTTTCTATCTTTATTCTTCCGTCTCTTTCTGTATGTCTCCCTGTCTCCCTGTCTGTCTTTCCCTCGCTCACACACACACACTTTCAGTACAAATACATGCTCAAGTTCCATTTTTCTGTTGGCTCATGAATGACGGAAGTGTAATTTTTTGAGGCAGTCTCTGGTGCAGGTGGGTAAGCATTGGACTATGGCCAATCGAAAGCTGAGCAATTCAAATTCCTCCAGTGAAAGACTTTGCATTCTGGTTACAGGAATTCGTAGTCATTGACACTCTAGTCTGAAACACATGGAGTCTTCATGAGTCAAAACACTCAGTGAAAAGAGAAGAAGGCTTCACGGAGATCATGGAACATTCCATTTTCCGTGAATTCTGAAATGCCCCTCATACTAAAATTTTCGAAACATTTTTATAATCGTCCTTATTAGCAACTAACAGTATATGGTTACCTTCATTATATGAATATGTGTACACATCTCTGCACTCGAACATGGGTTCCCTAGAGATGAGCCCTTCTCTTGCTTGGTTCTTTTATTTATGATCCCTGAAAAAGGACTTGATACCTATTAGGAGATTAATAAATATTTCTTAAAATATTTAAATGCATTTAAAAATTATTTTATTTTAAAACATGCACACTCTGCAGTAGAGTTATGGTTTTATGGCAATACATAGTGTATTAGTCTGGGTACTTTGGAGAAACAAATCCACGGTGACTCACATATAAAAGAGAGTTTTATGTAAAGAAAAGGTGCATCACAAAAACAT
>NW_022111301.1:3102050-3109138 GCF_000313985.2 Echinops telfairi | reverse complement strand
GGAAACAGGGAGGAAGGGGGCAAAATGAGGAGCTGATACCAAGGGCTGAAGTGGAGAGCAAATGTTTTGAGAATAATGAGGGCAGCAAATGTACACATGTGCTTGACACAATTGATGTATGTATGGATTGTGATGCGTTGTCTAAGCCCCCAATAAATGATTAAAAAATATACACCAAATCACTGGACTATTGGAATGGATTATCAAACCTAGCAGGGAAATAGAGTAGCATTAAAGGAACGATTTGTGAGAGAGTAGAGAAGGAAGGTGGATGAGGACTATCGCAGAGGAGATCCGATATGGCTGCACACGCTTTCCATTTCCTCACCCATAAGCAGTGCACCTCAGGAAGTAGATATTACTACAGAAACTTGTTAGATCAAGTATATATAAAGAATGACTGGAAACAAATTATTTTTTTCATGGAGTTTACAAATAAACATATACGTTTTTATTAACAGTATGATAGTGAAGTGTTGTGTCAATTGGAGTGGGCTAGGATTATTCCATGATGTGATGCAGTATGTGGTCAACGCCATAAATTGATTTCCTATGAAGCAGCCAAGCAGTTGTGGAAAGAGTAGGGTAGAGTCCCACCTTCTTAATCTAGTCACGGTCTTGATACAATTGAGGGAGGCTTCATTTGGAGGGGGAGGCCTGGTCACATAGTGATTCCTTGTTGGGCTGCTGACTGTAAGGTCAGCAGGTCAAAACTAGCAGCCTTTGTAAACTCACGTTGGCAGTTCTAGCCTGTTCTACAGGGTCAGTATGAGTGGCCATTGGCTCAATGGCAATGAGTTTTCCAGACTGCACTTGGGGCATGCTATCAGGAGAGACCAATCCTTAGAAAGGGACACCAAGCTTGGTAAAGTAAAGGGGTAGTGAAAAGAAAGAGGATTTTCAAAATGATAGATTGGCTCAGTGGCTGCAACAATGATCTTTAACATAACATTTTGAGGCTGGCACAAACTGGGCAATGTTTCTATCTGAGATGAAATCAACTTGGTGGTACGTTGCCAACAGCAACAACTGTATGAGCTCTTTCTTGATAAATTCTTTCCTAAATTAGACATTGTGCTTATGACCTTTAATATGATTAAATATTTGTCATTTTGTAGGCAACTAATTTTGAGCACTACTTGAATTAACCTAAATTTAAATGTCTTTTATTACAATTGTCCTTAATTCCAAAATACCTTTTGCTGAAAAGAGCACTATAGGTTGTTTACTACGACTACTACTGAATCTGCCTAATTACTAATCTTCCCCTTTAAATACAGATTTCTTTATTTAATCTGTATGTTTTGTCACACACCCAAACATACAAAAATATTATTTTGCCTCTTCTCTTTTACGAAAACATCCAGTAGGTTCTTAACACTTCGGAATTCATCAGGAATAGAGCCAGAGGACAGAGCACTTTAGAGACACTCACTGCTCTTAATAAAAGGAGTCCCTGCTGTCCAAAGTTAAAGTGCTCAAGTGCTGACATGAAAGGTCAGTCACTCAACACCAATTGTTCTTCAGGTAGAATGGCCTGGAGATCGACTCCTACCGAGATTACCCACTATCATCTAGCAGTGACCTTACTCTGCAGGACAGAGGAGAACTGGAGAACTGACTCTGTGTTTCTGAAGCTGTCAATTTTTATGGGAGCACAAAGCCTTATCTGTCTCTTGTGGAGCAGCTGGTGGGTTTGCATACCACCCACTGCACGAATCCAGAATCTACTGAATCGCCAGGCTTTACAGCGATAGAGGTTATAGCTTAAGAAGCTTTTTGGAGCAGTTGAGCTCTGTCATTCAGAATCACTATCAATTGAAATCTACTTCACAGCATCTAATAAAAACAAATGCTGTTAGCAGACAAGGGAGGAGACCCAGAAAGAATTGCTGTCATAAGTGCCAGAGGTTTCTACACATCCCACTTGCAGCGTCATCTGGTGGATTCTGACTCTGTGACCATAGATGACACTGTAGAAGTGCCCTGTAAGCTAAGGCCGAGCAAGCTTACTGCTCAACTTGGAATTTCCTTGTTAACCAATCAGCATTTACATTGCTATATATTTCTGATGGGATTAAACTCTAAGGAGTCTTCTGATTTGAGGAGGGTTGGGGCTCAGGAAATTATAGTTATTGTGTGCCCAGGCTCCTTCTCTTAATGTAGGCAAGTGTTGAAGACCACTGTGTTGTTTTGCATTTTGCAAGAACTGGTCTGGAAGGAGTATAGAAAGAAAAAAAAGAAAATGCACAAATTCTTCCTCTGAGGCTTAAAAAAAAAGATAGAGCTAAAGCAGACATTAAGAACTGTGTCTAAAAATGCCGCATAAATATTTTTCTAAATCATGGCCTTGATAAATGCATATATATATTCAACATAAATATTTTCTAGGCATATAAATCCTAAAATGCAATGTAATAGGAATTATTGGGCATCTATTCAACAGTGTCTGTAACTGGTCTTTGGACTCTTTGCTCTCTACTCACTTATTGACTATCGGATTATTGGACATTTCACATTTACTACAGTAGTAAAAAAATCTCCTCTCTGGCTATATTTGTTAGTACATGAATGTTACAGTGCAAGGCTGGAAGAATTCTGACTATGATGGTAGGTAACATAATGACTGGGCCATGTTAGTGGTTTGGCTGTTCCATAATGATGCAATTTGACAGTTATACATTGATGCAATTTAGCAGTTATGTAATGATGTAGACATCCTTCAGATGATCTGAAGTGGTCATCTTCCATTTTTATATAATAAGCCTAGTGTTTGGATCTTAGTCATGTGGATTTTTCAATATGATAGGAAGACGTAGCAGTTTATAAACTTCATGAACAAATATCCTAAAAGCTTGGAACAATAACTTTGTTATTGTCCCTTTCTTAGAGGTTAATATTATAAGGAATTTTTAAATTCTGAGGACAATTAAGAAATGTTTTCATGCATATGGTTAAGTGGCTTTTGAAATTGATAGAAGAAACAGATTCATATTTTTCAGAATGACATTCGTGGTGAGGATATTTCTTTATGCCCTAATATTTAATTCTAGAGAATCCATATATAGTATATAGACTTCTGGCTTTCACTTTTTATCTGTTTATATTTCCTGGTATGTATGTATCTATAAAAACTAAATCATCCATCACCACAGCTGTGAAAGAGAAGTTATTATACAGTTTTTTATCATGTGTAAAGTTGCATCAAGTCACATGGATCAAAATTAATCTTTGTAAGTTCAAAGAATAGACCCATGGTCAAATATTTTCTTCAAAAAGAATATGGCTTATTCCTTACTTCGGTATTTTATGAACACAATTTTCTTTCAATATTCCATTTAAACAAAATTACTTTTTAAATATATTTTTAAATAAAAATAAATAACGTGGAGTTCAAACTTAGTCTGTGTGCTTAAAATATAGTCAGGAGCTACATAAGTTATTCAGCACATACAAATGAAAATCCATAAGTTCATGATGTGTATTTACAAATATACTTACCAAAATCAAATCTAACACATCAGAATAAAATTTGAATGAATGTTATTAGCCTCTAGTACACATTACAAGTGTTTAATAACATTATAATTTGAATTGATTATCCTGCATTTTCTCTAAAATTTAACATTCGCTTTCATAGTTCAATATTGATGATGATGTTGTACTTGTATTTTAGAGATAAAACAAACAAACTAAATCTTGTGCCATTGAGTCAATGCCAACTCATACTGTCTCTGTAGGAGGGAACAGAACAGTCGCTGTGGGTTTCTGAGACTGTCGCCTGTCGCTCTTCACGGGAGTAGAAGGCCCTGTTTCTCTCCCAAGGAGCGACTACTGGTTTTGAACTGCTGAACGTGGAACCATCTTGTTCTCAGGGCTCACTATGTCACTGGGGGTGGAGGGTGGGGTGGGGGCTTCAAACACTTCATGGGAAATGAATGAAAAGATAATGAGACTTTTCCATGAACTTTTTGAAGCCACTTTTTATTCACAAATGAAAACTATCTTGCAGTCTTAAGAATTGCTTTATAATTTCTCTTTGGTATATCAAAATGCTTCACAATAAAACATGAACCAATTTCCCATGCAGTTCCACTCCAATTTGTCATTATTTATGACACTAAGAGCCAGACATGGAAGGGTCCTTTCTACTTTATTTCGTCCTCTTCATCATCACTGGGAAGAGCTGTCTGGTAAACAAACATGGTTTCAGAGGCAAAAAAAAAAGAAGAAGGAGCTCATGAAATCTGCAAGCTAGTCATTGTTAATCTATGGTGGACTATTGGTGCTATTAATTCATAACTAATTCGGACCAGCTAATAATTAATGTAGCATTAAAGAATGTGACTCTGGCGCAGTCCTGTAGTCTTTTCAAGTGTTTGCGTTACGTCAAAGACTCACATGATATGAATTCCTGTAACAACTAAAACTTTCACAACAAAGCACTTGCGACTCATTCTTATTTCCCACTTACTATGTGTTAGGAAGAGTACTAAACACTATGTATGTATCCTCTCATTTTATCCTCAAAAGAAAACTAGAATTATTACTACAGTGTAA
The DNA here is from genome assembly GCF_000313985.2 of Echinops telfairi. Taxonomy (NCBI): domain Eukaryota; kingdom Metazoa; phylum Chordata; class Mammalia; order Afrosoricida; family Tenrecidae; genus Echinops; species Echinops telfairi. Next base: position 3,104,578 of record NW_022111301.1, on the reverse strand, counting down.
TAAAGATGAGAACAGAGACACTGATTAAAACAAATTAACCAATATTTTAAACCATTTTGAAAAGGCAGAGATGATATTGAAACATGGGAACGTTTTCATTATATTTTTAACTGACTTAAATCACACATAATTTTGTAAAGTCCGTAACACACAGAAATAACTAATAACACAAAAGTGTTTTTAATAGAACTCCTGTATCTGTGTTTATAAACATTAAATGAACCTATGCTGATAAAATACTGTAGGATCAAGTATGAAACAAGCAAACAAAAATATGTTGCTTCGTTTACACCATTTTCCCCAAAACAATAATTTAAAAGAAAAACAGCACTATATTCTTGAGGTTTTTATTTGTTTTCTTTTAATGCATGCCATTTAGAATGAACATTCATTTTAATTAAGTCATCTGATAAAAATGAAACCAATTCATACAAAAAACAATTCCAAGATCCATTAGTGGATTTACAAATATGAACTTCCTGATATGAATTACTATGCTGTTAGTATGTTAGAAGTGAAGATGGTGAGACTTTGTCTGGCTTATTTTGGACAATTCATCCAGAAAGACCAACTATTAGAAAATGATGTCTTGCTTGGTAAAGTAGAGATGAAGACTATTCTTCATGAGAAGAATGAACACAATTGTGACAACAGTAAATTCAACCATATCAATAATAATGAAGATGGCTAAGTTTGAGCAATGCTTCATTCCACTATAGATAATTTCACCTGGGATAGTACTGGCTTCAGAGTAACTCTCAGCAGCAGGAAGCATGGTTGAACTAAAATCATCAACTAATGGCATATGCCAGAGTTATCTAACACTTCAACTGCTTTCCTAAGGTCAACATTTTGTTAGCTTGGTTTTTTTATATACCTGTCAGTTAATACACGTGGTAAGACTATAACTTAAAAGCATGACTACTGATCATTAATATACTTTTTCAATAAGCCAAGCAGCCTCTGCTATGATTACCAGCTTAGATTCTTAAGGTGTTAATACAAATGGTATGGAATACCTCATGAAGTCACATGAAAACTGTGGTAGTTAGTGTTTTATTTCTATCAAGATCTTTTTAAAAGTAATAATTATTAAGGTAACGTCACTCCACACTCTTTTTCAGTATAAATGCACTTAGAGCAAGATGTCAGAAAATTGGGATATCTCTCAAAATTCCCCAATAACCAGTTTGTACTATGCTTAAAATATTTACATTGTCTGGGCTCCTTACATTAGGTCACAATTCTCCATAATTTCCCAAGCTTTACTTCTAAAATTCAGTCACTGCTTTTTCACTCTTCTGCATTTCTCTATCATTCTGACCCAGTGACTCAAAAATATACTTAAAACACTGATATTAAAAATTAGAAATTAGATGGCTCCCAGCTATTAGATAAAACAGTATGTGGGATCTTAAAGGCTTATTTCCAAACAAACAGCCCTGAACTGTGATGTCACCTAACATCACAGGGAAAAAGTATTCAAACATGAGTAACCAAAGGAGTGCCAATCAGATATCCCAACCCTGAAGATGGAAATAGCATTAGAGCCCAAGTGGTGAGATTCTGGTCGGCACAAGGCTACGGATGACAGTGGGGGCCCAGGATACATTTGTGAGATCTGTCAAAGACATAAGCAGCCAGTGATTCCCTCTACACGTAATGGAAGGATGGGAATAAGCTGGTTCCAGAGCAGAATGCACCGGAGACACGATGATTTAGAGGTGATCAAAACCTTCTCAGTTGATCCCCACTGTACATGTTGGGCTTGATAGGATTTTCAATATATTATTTTATCTATTTCTTCTCTTTCTTCATATTGGGGTTTTAAGCTCTGATATAGTTGTCCTTGGGGATAACCCTCCTGAATATTTGTTCTATGTTTTTTTTTCTGGATATGAAACCCAGGATTGATGAACCCAGAGAGAACAAGAAGAATGAGGGCTGCTGGGGATTTCCGTGGGGAGAGTGGGAGGTACAGGGAGATGACCTCCAGGAGCTCAGGAAGAAAGCGAGTGCTTTGAGATTGATTGTAGCAGCAATTGGACAATACTGCCTGATGTGACTGAACTGTGGAAAAATATGAGATCTTTCTTACCTCCAAATAAAAGGTTTTTGGGGAAAAAAACAAAATCTCCGAATTGTTTTCTTTTTAAGTTGTGATTAAAAAAATGTCCATTGAGTTAAATAGTTAATTAAAGTTTAGCAACCTGATCACTGTATTTATGAACTATTGTTATACTAAATGTTGTACGAAATAAACTTTTGTTTTCAAATAGGTTCTCATGAATTAATACTGCTGAATAGTCATCCAAAATTGAATTAATCCACTTGCTTCCATTTAGAAAAGACCTATACTGGGACGGAAAAATCATTTATAATCTCATTTAAATTTTCCAATGTTTTCAAAAATATTAAATATTAAAAAATTATAATCATCAGAACAAAAAATCTTACCATAGTGAATGATGGGGGGAGTGCGGAGTGGAGATCCAAAGCCCATTAGTAGGCCACTGGAGATCCCCTTG
>NW_022111301.1:3096652-3101370 GCF_000313985.2 Echinops telfairi | reverse complement strand
ATCTAAAAAAAAAAAAAAAATTATAATCCATAGTTCAAACCAATAGTGATCTCTCTATGGATATGTAGAATATATGGAAATATATTTTAACATAGCCATAACTTTCTCTGTACATAGCTGATCATAAACTGTGGCAGATTTTCCTAAATTCAGGTGCCATGGGGCATTGTTGGGAAATGTTCACTTGATAGCTGACACTTGGCGCTTCCAGGCCATCAGGTGTTCTGTGAGAGAAAAATATGCCAGGTAGCTGCAGGTATTTGGCTATCAGAAGGTCCTTGGCAGTTTATTGCAGCAAAAAGTACTTTAAGGGATGGTGGAAAATAGCTGCAGAAACACTGCAAACACAGGAATGTTCTAGGACCACGATGCCTCATGTGCCACGAATATAGAACTATTCATGATCAGTCAGACAAAGAATAAGCCTTCTTTTGAGATATTTTTCCATGGAAGATCTGGTTATCAAATTCTAGTTGCACAGATATTGTTGCTGTGCTGGAAGGACTGCACCTGTCGCATGAGTCTCATGGACATTCACCTTCTGACAGCTGTGAATGCCGCTTGTGAATGCAGACATTGCTCTTTGACTCCGAGTTTCGGGACGAACTCCAAGAGCCATTGTCAAGTGTCTTGGCTGCACTCTCTTTGAGTGCCTGCTAGGGGAAGGTGATCAGCAACATCATGGTTTGCAAGGTGTGTAGATACTTGTATTTTTTCACATATACATTTGTCTTAGTGTAGATAGGAGACAAAATAATGCTCAATGGTGAATTTAATCTTTATGAACTTCAAAATCTAGAAATTCATAACTACATTCCTTTTTTCCATGTCCGATTATACTTACATTGAAAAAAAATCCTAACATAGCCAAATGTTTTCTTTGCATTTTAATGAGGAATATATGCTGTATTTATGATGAAATTATATTATTAGATGCACATGTTCAGTAATATGAAAGTCAGATATGCAAGAATAAATAAAATAAAATGTAGTCATTTCTAATATTAATATTTGTGTTAATATTGCCAGAAGGCAATTTGCTTGAATTAAAATTTAAGTTAGTCATAGAATTATATCATTGTGCATCATCTTTTGGAAAGAATATGTGTCAAGCAATTCTCGATTAGTTACATAATGGTTTAATGTCACTGAGGACCAAAGGACTTTATCCCTAAACTGATTCATAAAAGGATTGATGCTATTCTTCAAAGGAAGCATTTTATTATTTTTTAGGAGAGTTAAAATGATCACTTTAACACCTAATTTATGAAACAAATGATAACAATAGGAAAAACTTTAAAGCCAGAAATAGCAAAATTCTAATTTGAGCTCAATTCTATTTTCTACTCAAGGAAAAAGAAGCATTATATATATTTATACAATGTTCTTAATCTTCTGTATTTTAGTTACTGTGACAATTATTTCCTTTATTTAATTTTTTTTTTTTTTTTGGTTATTCCCAATGCAGGCCCGTCAACAGGAGCTGGGTGGCACTGTACATGAAGTGCTGGGGCACAGTTAGGAGCTAGCTGCTCTGTGGGAGAAAGATGGGGCTTTCTACTCCCATAAAGCATTCTGCTCTATGATACAAGATGCCTTGAACTCAAAGGCGGCGAGTTCAGTTTTTGGTTTGATATTGTTTCCATCAAGCCCTTTGTGACCCACAGGGATCTCACATGCTGCAGAGCACTACCCCAGGTTTTCATTGTCCTTTCATTGTTGCCCTTTCTGAAGCAGATTGCTGGCCTTAGCAGAGGCTGGCTTCTCATTTTTGTATGTTATGAGACAAGAGTTTAACCATTTGCATTGCCAAGGGGCTCCTTAGATGAATATGTAGATGATGTAGTTGGCTGCCATTTAGGTGATGCTGACGCCTGGCGATTCATTGTTTGCAGAGTAGAATCCCAGGGTATTCAAGCAGAATGCACGGCCTCTTTCCCAAGCACCGACCTTTCTTTCAGTCGGAAATCAAAGGTGGGACTATTTGTGTCACCTAGAAGCTAGAGTTATTTATTTACAAATCTATTTCACGGTCATTTAAAATACATATATTATTCTAATACTAAATGCATTATCTATTAATAATGTGAAATATATTTCTTTTTTTTAATCTGTTTTTCTTAATTTTTTTACATAAGAATTTTATTTCATTATCATTTTATTGGGGACTCTTACAACTCTTATAATAATCCATATATCAATTGCATCAATCGCTTTGTTTATATGTTTCCATCATCATTTTCAAAGCATTTTCTTTCTACTTGAGCCCTTGATATGGGCTCCTCTTTTCCCTCCCTCCTCCCCCCTCCCACTCTCATGAACTTTCACCCACGTTTCTCATGTACAACCCCATCTTGAAATACATTTCTATTGGCGACTTTCACAAAATACACACAACGTTGTAGGAACGAGGGCCACTGCTGCATAATGAGCTATGTTTAAAATCCAGAGGTGAGATTTTGAAATATAAATGACCCAAATAAAAGAGATCGAAAGTCCTTGACTTTGATTGTGTAGTCCAGATCTACTATGAACTGGCTGGATGAACTATGGAGATACAGGAGCTTGAAACTCTGTTTTTTTCATATATAAGGAATGTGAGCACCTCATAGAGTTACAATTAAATCAAAGAAAGACACTCTCTGTAGTAAACAGTTGGCAATCTGCTCCTGTAAAGATTATAACCAAGGAAACCCAATGGTTAAGTTTTATATGGTCCTAAAGGGATGCTCTGACTCAAAATCAGCTCAACAGCACACAGCAACATTTCACTGTCAATATTCGTTTGAAAGAAAATAACATCAAAATTTAGGGTAAGATAATTAATTTAAAATATAATTTATTTGTTTAAATGCATATTAGCTTTCATCCAAGGAGACTGAATATCAATAATTTAATCATTTGTTTTTCTTTTGTGGTAGTCGTACAGTCTAAAGGAGAGAAAGTACAGTAATTTCTAGCATAAAAGAAATATTTCCTTTGTAAGTGCAAGGGCACAATTAATGCAAAGCCCTTTGCATTAATGGAGTGGGAGACCTATTTAAATGATCTGTACTAAGCAGCTTTCTAATTATTTTGGACTTAAAGTGCTTAAACAATTATGGCTCTTTCAAAGCTAGAATTGAGATTTTTACCATGTAATAAATATAATTCTTGAAGTACAGGTCAGTTATATGACTATATTTTGAATAGCTTGACTTCAAAATAAAATTGAATCTTAAGAAATCACAATAATCTCTTTTGACTATGAATGGTTAACTATGTGTTATAATTTTGATTCAAATATATAAGTATTTTGCTTTTGATTTAATTTTAACCTTTTATGGTGAATTGGGTGAAAGTTTGCAATATAAGTAAGGATGTTTTGCTTTTTCAAAAACTGAACTATATCCAGGTCTTATAAAATTAGAGGCTGTATTTGTGTTCTATCCATTCATTAATTACAGTTTGGTGGTCATGATCACATACTTTATTTGGAGGAAACACCACCATAGGCCTTTTAAAATGGGCATTCTGTAGTCAAATACATGGGTGGCAAGTGCAGTTTTTTCCTTTATTCAGTTGTTTTTATTGGCTATCAGACTTCTCTGTAAACAACAAACAACACTTATCCCATTTAACTCTTGAATAAAAATACCCATTTAGGACTTCCTGTCCTTCTATGAATATCCTCAGGAGCCCTGGTGGTATAATGGTTGGATTTAGAAGTTGGACTGCAGTTCAAAACCACCAGTAGTTCAGTTGGGAGAAACACGGGGCTTTGCATTAGTGTCGTAAATAGTTCTAGTCTCAGAAAGTCACACGGACAGTTTTACCCTTCTCTACAGGCTCATTATAAGTTAACATGGAGGCAGAGTCAGTGAGATTTATTAGCATCCTATTGTGTAATCTGGAGAACACATGATCATGCATAGAAATACACTTGCCTTCTTAATAAAATTATTGAATCAAAATAATCTACCTTTCCTTCTTTATAAGATTATGATAAGGAATTCTAAAATGCATGTAACATGCCTTAAAAGAATGCCCTCATCTAAACGTATTTAAAAGAATTGAATAGAAACTGCCAACGGAATGCAAATTAAGACCTTTGCCAAATGTGAATCACAAGTGTCCTTATTTATTGAGGGTGTCATAATCATCATCATTACTCACAGCTGTTCATATTGATTGAATGAATGTTGAAGGTATCCCCAAATTCCGTAGGAAAAGAAGTTTTAAAAGCTGATGGTGCCCAGAAATCAAAAGATACAGCATCTGGGGTCTTAAACGCTTGAAATTAAACAAGCGGCCATCTAGCTCAGGAGCAACAAAGTCCACGTGGAAGAAGCACATCAGCCTGTGCAATCTTGAGGTGTTGATGAGATCAGGTTACAGGAATCAGAAGACTCCAAACAAAACAAAACAAAACAAATATTGTTGAGAACGAGGGGGGTGGGTCGATGCAGAGAGCCCAAACCCATCTGTAGACAATGGGACATCCCTCACAGAAGGGTCACAAGGAAGGGATGAGTCAGCCAGGGTGCAGTATAGCACTGAAGAAACACACAATATTCCTCTGGTTCTTTGAGGCTTCCTCACCCCCCACTAACAAGACCCCATTTCTACTTTTCAGTTCTGCCAAACCAGAGCATGTACACTTGTACAGATAAGAGCTCATGAGACACAGAATCCAGGTCAGGTAAACCTCTCAGGAACAGAAATAGGAATAGAGATAC
>NW_022111301.1:3088688-3096552 GCF_000313985.2 Echinops telfairi | reverse complement strand
GCCACCCCAGGGGGATGAACAACAGAAACTGTGGGGGAAGGGAGACAGCTGTCGGTGTAAGATATGAAAATAATAATACTTTATCAAGGGGACAGGTGTGTGTGGGGGGATGAGGAACCGATACTAAGAGCTCAAACAGAAAGAAAATGCTTAGAACATGATGATGGAAACATATGCAGAAATATGCTTGATACATTTGATGTTTGGATTGTTATAAAAGCTGTACATGATCTTAAAATGATCTTAAAAAAGAGAGAGAAAAAAAGCAGTTTTAAAGTTCTAGGAACCGATTTTCTAGTGCTTCATATATAGTATGGTATCCATTAGCTATATGATATTTGAATTAAAATAAAATTACTTTTTATTTCCTCTTTTATACTGCCCATATTTTATATTTTCTAACACTTTGGCATATAATTCACATATCATTTAATTTAGTAGTTCAATCACTTCAAGAAAAGTTGTACAATCCTGACCACAATTTTTAGATGTTCAGTTTTAGAACATTTTCTTCAACTTTCTGCTCATTGTTATTAGCTTCTCATTTCCCCCATACTGACCATACCCCTCAGAAACCATTGACTTCTATAGAGTTACCTGTCCTAAATTTCATAGAAGGAAAAACAGTAAAACACAAGTAAAAATAAAAATAAAAACCTAAGCTAAATCGAATAACATAGTAAAACAGATAAAAACCTCCATAGAAAATATTGAAACTGGAAAAATGTAAATGGATCATAAGGAAAATAAAATGATAGAGTGCTATATTTTAACCTAATTGCATCTTCAAGAATCCACTTTGCAATGCATTCCGCATGTTAGCAAGGCTAGTCACCTCCTGGTACATGGTCAGAGGAGATTCATGAGGGGCTTAATCCACTTGTTTTTCCCTTTCATTGAAAAAAACAAAACAAAACGGAAACAACTTTTAAATGACCCTCATTTTAATTGTTCAATAGCTACATGTGGCTAATGGCTACCATACTGTCCGTACAGATAGAGATTATTTTTATCATCCGAGTGAATTCTACTGCAGGGCACTCTTGCATATGAATGGCGATATACAACAATTTTTTTTTCAAAATACACTACAATAAGTGCCATTGTTTTGTTTGTTTTTTTTAATATAGTGTATTTCATTTATTTAGAAAAGAAATGCAAGCTACTTCTCAAAAGGTTTAATGATCTTTGTAATCATCCAACTACCCTGACATGATCAATCAGTTACTTTACAGCTAACATAAGAAATATGATTCATCTCATGACAGTCTTTAGAGTGGAGTTGATTCTAATGCACGACTGCCCCATGCGTTACAGACTAGACATGCGCCATGTGAATTTTTTTACCTATAATGTTGATGGCAAGAACCTCTGCCGTGCTGTGGAATAGACATTCTATTGCTCACCTCGAGGTTGGTAATTCAAAGCTCCTCGACGTAACTTTCACTCAGGAGAAAAATTAGCTATCTGCTCCCTTGACAATTTATCGTCCCTATATCATAAGGTGATAATGAGTTGGAAATGGTTTGATGGCAAAACAAATCTTCATAAAGCAGTTCTCTAGGCTTCTCTTGTGCAGATGTGTTGGGTGTGATTTAAGCCACCAACCTTTCCCACCAAACTACTTATACCACACATGCTTGGTGCTAAATAAATATTTGTTGAATGCAGAAATTCATAAACGGTCAAATATTTATTGTGTGTTTGAATAGCTTGTTTTCCAGTGATGAAAGATAAAAATTATTCTATCAAGAACAAATACTAATCTAGTTCAGAAAAACACAAATTAGCATTAAGCAAGAAAAAACATACCAGGTGGATGTATGGATTTTGAGATAATACAGAGAATATATAGACAAGCAAGTTTTCAATGTTGGTAATAATGGACATAGAAGTGTTTATTTTGGAGGGGGAGGGTTCTGGTAGGAAAGAACTGTGACAAATTCTGTAGAATAATAGATTGAAGAAAGGGGTTTTGTTTTGTTTTGTTTTTGTTTTATAAACAACCTTTTTAATGAAAGAACAGCAACATTTTTGGAGTTGAGGGTAGGTTGATGTATTCTGAGAGGACAGAGTATTTTGGGAGTCCTCGGCTGAGTAGAGGATTCACTTGGTAAAGTTGGAAAGCGGAGGATTGCTCTGCATCAAGTCGGATAATTAAAGGACGGTAAATTTAGACATTCTAAGGAATGCAATGGTTTCTCTGAAAATTTGGAGATGACACAGTTTTTTAGGATGGTGACTGGTTTCTCTTTGAAATTACATAACTCTGCCATGACATTAATGCACAGTCACCCTTTCGCAGAGTGAAAGTGCTCCTGGTGGATTCCAGCTGCGTCATCTTTCTGTGAGCAGTCTGCATCCTGCCCATTGCACAACTACACATCCTTGAAATGACACAGAAAATATAGGCCTGGGGCCTAAAGTTTGGCCTTGCTTCCCAAAAAGGAGGAGAGAAGGTATAAGAACTAAGGACAACACGGTGCCACCCCCAATCTCTCCCCACAAAGAACCAGTAATAGTTGTTATACAAAGGTGCATAAAAAGTAATCTAGTGATACAGTAGAACTGTCTCATCCCGAGGAAGGTGCTTATTTCATTGCACACATGACCCAAATGGCTCTAGCCTTTGTTTCACGGGTTCTGATGACCGTTTGTGAATTTTAAATATGTCCCATTTACAAAATCACCAATCATCTTGCTGCAAACAATAGGAAAGAGCTGTTTCTAAGAATGTCGAGCATTTTCTCTTATTTTCTGTACAGAGCCATCTTGATCTTTCCTTTCACCCACGACAGTAACCAGTGAAACTATTGTCCCCAATGCATAGCATGGTTCTGCATAGTGACGATAATGGAAGATAACTTAGAATGGGCAGCTAAAATGGAGTTTTATGTCACATAGGTTTATGAAGAGAAAGCTTTTTAACTAATTTATTTACTTTCATGTATTCAAAATTATATTCAGTCTCTCCATTGACAGCAAGGTGTTATATAAAAAAGTAATAGTTTGAGAATTATGGGAAAATAGTCTTCACCCTTTCTCATATCTTTCTTGAAACGATTGGCCTTATTTTTAAATATATATTATTTTTATTGAGAATTTGTATCTAAATTAAAATTTTCCAATAATGAAAATGAAATGTATGTCTCCATTCTACTCAAGACTCCTCACTTTCTTTCCAAGAGGCAACTGCCATGATTGGAGCTGTGTGTGTGTGTGTGTGTGTGTGTGTGTGTTCATCCTGACAAACAGAGTCAGCACTCATTCAAGCTTTCTCTCTCTTTCTTCCACTGTGTGTATAATGATGCTATAGACGTAATAATGACAAAACACGATTCCCATTGACACTGATATTAAAGGTATTCTAAAGTACAGATGGATTGAGCTGCTTGTTATTTATTCAGCTATTTAGGTAAATCTTAGTTATTTCCAAATGAAAATATCTGTAACAATGAATACCTTATTAATATGTATATATATATGTACACACACACATATACCCCTCTCTTTCTCTCTCTCTCTCTCTCTGTGTGTATATATATATATATATACACATACATACATATATATATATATGCATACATAACTATAGATTGCATTCTGGCTATGTAAATTTTCAAAAGACATGCATTTTAAACTTTGGTAGATATTTTCAATTGATCCTTCAAAGAGGATATGTCTTTATGCTGCTCTCTCAAAAGAAAATGAGAACAAATCTCAAAGAAAAGGGAGAAAATTATCTTCATTATGCCCATCTTTCATTTTTCTTGAGCATACTTCTAAAATAATGCATAACTTGGTCTATTAATTGGGTCATTTTTAAAAGATATTTAATTTGATCAGCTCAATGACACTAGCTGGGTTGGTCATTTCAGATGTGATGAGTATTACTGCATGATACTTTTTTATAAGCTGTCTACGCTATTTCAAAGGGAAACGATCATAAATGATGAGTCATTTTTTTCCTTCCAAAATGAACTTTTGCTATCTCTTTTGAAACATATCATCTTAATTACAAAACTTTAAAAGCACACGTCTTTTCATTTAAATCTGAAAATGTTATTATTTACTAAATTGGGTTGTACAGACTTCTTTAAAATTGCTATCATAAAATCCATCTATTATAGCTAATTTTGGTTGGTTCTGGGATCTAGCATGGAATTACATAATCTTAATTCAACAGTTTGACAAACAAAAGAAGTGCAAGCTGTCCTAGCCTTAGAATTCAAGTGAAATTGAGCAACACATAGGAGCTCTCATGATTACTAGAAAATAATTTTCTTGTTACAATTCCTATTAGATAGCTGGATAAGATACTAACATTCTTGGCTGAGTGTTGCAATGTTCTAAAGACAATACAGCGATACAAAAATATACTTGAATGATAATTTTTCATCTATATTTAAGAATTTGAATCTTTTAACCTATATTTAAGAATTCATCAAAAAGGCTCATAGAGCCCTTAACCAATAATTCTAGATAATGGTAAGCACATATTCAAAAGGTTATATAATAAATTCCAAGTTGCAAGTGTACTGTTTTTAGTTTGATTTTAAATCTTAATCTTTCAGGTATAAATCTATAGCCATACTTTACAATAATTATTGCCAAATACATCATTAGCCATACACATATAAGATACCAGCTCACAAGATAACTATAGCATGCACATATACAATAATAAACTTATAGAGAATAATTATCAGTTTGTTATATCCAACCAAACCATGTAATGCTTGTGTTAGTATTATAAGCAAAACAAAACCTTTGACCTCAAACCACTTCTGACTCATAGCGACGCTGTAGAGCAAAGGAAAACGGTCCAATAGGGTTCCTAAGATTGTAAACCTTTCCAAGACAGGCTGTCACACATTTCTCTTACAGACCCAGTGAGTGACAGGTTCAAATCACTATCAGTTTGGTTAGCAACTGAGCATGAATCTACTGCACCATCAGGGTCCAACTGAATTAGGATTTGTTTCCATCTGAATGCGAAGGAGAGCTATTCTTTCCATCATTTTATTTTCTATGTATTCATGCATGCACATGTGTTGAAATACCTATGTATGTGAATTGGTGTGTCTATGTATGTATATCTAGCTACACGGCATATCCACTTCAACAGATGTGGATACAATTCTTGGTTCAGTTTTATATATGTTGCAAGATTCATTTGATGTGGTTTCCCAGAGATAAGGAATGGTCAAAGAAGATTGGAAATGAGGGTTTTCCTTATTTCCATGATATTCTCCCTCCCCTCTTCTGTCTGGTCTGTTTATGGCAAAACGTTTCTCAAAATGCAATCTTCTACCGAGCAGATTATAGAGACCTCTAGTGGTACAAAGTGTAAGTGGTTTCTCAGGCCCCTAACAGCCAAGCTTTCCATCATTTATTCATTTGAACCGCAAAAGGATAACCAAAATTCATTGCAAATATACTTAATACTTCTTAGCTTAATCAAAATTATCTAATTAAAAATATAAGTGTTCAATATAAAATCACGCTAATCAAAATTAAACTACACATTTGTTATTCAGTGCAATTGCTAAGGTTTAGAAAAGCAACAATTAATGAACTAAAGTAGTTATATTTAAGCTCTTTTGAAAAGTCCAACAGTTGATTAAGTCACTTTATATCACTTTAGAACTTCTATTGTCTTTACTTTATCAACGTCAAAAATTATGCTTCTGGTAGGATTCAATACTTATGTGCCCACAGTCTTTGGCAGTGATTCATGCATATTTTAAAGTTGTGAAATGTTAACACTTTCATTATTATACTACGAAAGTTTTAATACTTTTAAAACTAAATATTCTAATGTGTCTATTTCATGTCAGAAGAAAATATCTAAATAAAACGCACAGTAATGTTCCTTTAGTACTTGATGTTTTAAATTAGATTTCCTTACATAAATTACCTGTAGCCACGGGCTAGTCTTCCTAGGCCAACTGTTTGCATACTTTATTTTAAGCTTTTATTTTTATCCCCTTCATTGCAGATTATAGCTTTTTATTGTTCTCCCTTTTCCATTCCTTAAGCTTAAATTGGCTCCAAATAAAGTTTTGATGATTTAACTAACATTTGCAAAACAAATTCAAAGGAAATTCCAAGAACCATTCCCAAACGTCAGGAGACAATATTCACCACTACTTCTAAATGAGTCAAAATACATATTTTGAGGAAATGGAAAGATTTAGGTTTACAGTTGTATAGCTCAGAATCTATATAAGTCACTTAATCAGAATGGTAGAACCACAATGCAATCAGTAATCATATCAAGAATGAGACAATAGCATGTATGTGTAAGATAATCCCAAAAGAAACGATAAACTTAATTCCAAAGCAAAATGGGCAAAATACATATTCTGGTAAAACTACCCAGTTCTCAAAGGAGCAGTTAGTATAGGTTCATTCGGACTGCCCTGGATCACTTATAACTATGAACTTTTCTACACATGGGATGCACTGCAGGTCTAATATCAAATACACTGAAAACACATCTTATGAATGAATGTAAAGATCCCACCTTTAGGGGAGGGAGATGTTTGGTTCAGGAAAAGACCCAGGGATACTTACTGTAGAGATGATGGTAGTGGAGTTTGTGGCAGGTGACTCTTCAAGAAACTCGGTTTCTATCGATACTGTATTTACTTAGGGCTTTTCCAGCTTTTGGCACACACCAAAGGTATTCACAAACATTCTCTCTGAAAATCCTTCATATTCCCTTGACATGCCCAGGCCTACAAAGCATCCTTCTGAGAGACAGACAGAGAGAGAGAGAGAGAGAGAGAGAGAGAGAGACCTTGTATGCAGTTAGGATGAACCACTCCCTCTTCCAGGGTCCTTTACAGTAAAGCACAGGAGGCAACAGCATGGGCTCTCTATTCTAAAAGGCAGGCAGGAGGAAGGCAGGCCACCAGGACAGAGCTGGGATCAGCTGTCCCTGAGCAGACAAGCCTGACACTGTCGGGGTTATTCCACTCCACCCTCTCTCAATCCGAGGACTGCAGGGTCCCACGCTTGTGTTACGCACATGGTCCAAGACTCCTCTGCCTCCCACGAACGTGACACATCCCAGGAGGGCTCGGCTGCGCGGCCAGAGCCAGGAGACGCCGTCGCCCGCGGCTGCCATCTATCGGCCAAGAAGCGCTCGGGTAGCCTCGGGCCCATCATGTCTGCTGCAGCTTGGCTCGCCCGGGTGGCGCGACCATAAACAAGTGCACGGGACGGGGCCCGGCGTCTCTCACCGATCCGAGGCTGCAGAGCCCCCGGCGGCGGTTCGGTCCTCCCTTCAATGCCCGGGAGGCAAGAAGCGACTTTCTCTGAGTTTTTAGAGCCACGGAGCCACCGGGACTCGCTCCGGGCTAGAACAACGCTTTTCCAGTCCCCAGAGCCCCAAAGGATGTTGGACATACAGAATTCCAAATAAGGACGCTCGTGCTTTGCACCAGGGACAGCGATCCAGAGAAGCCCCTGGTGATGTTCTGCGAACGCAGAGAGCGGTGACATGGGCCAGAAGATGCGGGAGCCAACCCGATAGTCACTAAGGGCCACGGGAGCAACGGCGGGCGCAGAGCGGGGGCAGCGGCCGCGGGATCGGAGCGCGGTGGTCGCCGCGACGCGGGAGGTGGGAGGCGGGGGGGGCGGAGGAAAGCGCAGGAGCCGCAGCCACCGCCGCCGCCGCCGCGGGAGCAGCCAAGGGGCCCGGTGCCCCCTTCGCTCGCCCCCTCACTACCATGTACAGTGTGCGCTGCAAGAAGAAGGCTGGCGAGGCCCGTCCAGCCCGCGCCCCGCTCGCGCTGGCTCGTCCCCGGGCGTGCGCCGCTGACCGGGGGGGAATGTGGTGAAGACTGCGCGCAGG
>NW_022111301.1:3011397-3087814 GCF_000313985.2 Echinops telfairi | reverse complement strand
GTGTGGCAGGGTGGCTTCCTTTCCCTCCCCTCCCTCCGCTGTGCCTCCGCGTTGCTTTGGGGCTCTGTGGGGGAGGGCAGCCTGGGCCCGGGAAGTCCGGGCGCCGCGGTGCGGCCGCTGGGCCCGAGCCCCCAGGCCGGCCTGGCAGCCCGTCTCCCCGCGCCTCCACGCAGGGATGTGCCGGCGCGCGTTCCGGCCGGGCAATCAATTCAGTGCCTTACGCCTGTAAAATGCCCCCGCAGAAATCTCTGATCCTCCGAGAAGGTGCCGTGCACCCGTTAATCCCCCCGGATCCCCCTCCTGAGGTGCGTTTCCTGTGCAGAGTGTCAGCCTGCCTCAACTTTAGTTTGGTAAAAATCGGTCTCCTTTGATGGGCAGGAGGTGGTGCAGGGAAGCGTGGTGAGGAGAAGCTCAGGTGCCTGACTAACGGACACTGAATTAAAGTTGTGCAAGCTGGAGTTTAATCCTGACTGGACACTGGCTGCCTTGGGCTGTCAGATGGGGGGCTGGGAGGCTGTGGGAAGGCAGGAAGGGGTGGGGACCAAACGCCTGCTGAATGGATGTCCAGATTTGATCCAGCTGAGAACTGAAATTTCAAGGTAAACGTTTTGCCTTCTTAGCGGGTGTTTTGCTGCTTTTGAGCCAGGCGGCGTTCGCCGGTGCGTTGGGAAGTGGCAGATACTTGCGAGGCTTACACGCCCTAGTTCAGGATTCGTCTGGACACGTCTGGGGAGTCACACGTGAATGCTTCACAGGCACACTTGCACATGTGTATGTGAATTCAGGGACGCATTCAAACACGGGCTGGGGTTTGAATGGGAATCTAGAACAAGGTCTCCATCCAGGCCTGATCCAGTTTCTCAGGCACATATTGGCTTTAGTTTTCTTCGCTTGAGAGTCACATTAGACTCCGATGGTGAGCAAAGGCATGATTGACAAGAAAAAGGCATCAGTTCCCCCCCTCCACCCCTCTTTTTCTGCTAACCAGCCAGCCAACCAACGCAGCACACACACACACACACACACACACACACACACACACACTCCTTTTAGCTCCTTTTCTTTATGAGCACTGCCGTCAACCAGAAGTCTAAGGAGGCAGTCAAGGGGACAAAAAGAAAGCAAGAAAGAAAAGGGGGAGGGGGACATTCAACCCCTCAGAGATGGATTTCAGATATTATAGCACTGACACATGCCACTTGCTGCCCCCTCCTGTTTTTTTAATTTCACCTCCCAATCAGTCCACGTGATTAAAAATAATAATTGAAAGGAAGCACAGCTATCCAAAACATGCAATAAGCAACTCCAAAGATGGGGGAGCTGGCGATGTGGTAGCTCAGTTCAAATCGCAATGAATTATTTCAGGTTAGTTTAACATTCCGAGACAAACTGAAGCGGATCCCAAGGTAGAGGGAGGCTTTGGCGCTGGTCCTGGGTTTAGTTTTAGCTGATTCTCAGGAAACGTGAGACTGTCCTCTTCAATCGTAAGGTTTCAGGGGGTGCTCGGAAATGCAGATGCCCTCGCGGACTTCTTTGTAATCCGTTGTGCATAACTATTTCGGTGGTTGAAAGACATGGTTTGGTGGCATTGCTGACAGGATCAATGAAAAGTGGATGCAGGGTGCTCTCAGGGAAGCGCTGTTAAATGGCACCGTGCATACAATTAGGACGCTGATGTGCTTAATAGCTTGGTAGTGAAGTCCGTGATCAAAGAGAACTCTCTCCTTTTTTTCTTCCTTTTTCCCCTTACTCAAAGCTCCGGGAGACAATTGGTGATTTAAGAGCTTCTTCTGGCTCCTTTTGATGCATTATCATGTGTTCTTTTTCACCTTTGAAAAGTGTTCTTTTGGTTCCCACCCTGTTTAAAATAGCCCAAGTGTGGTGCTTCCTAGCCTCCCTGTGAACAGGGGAGACCTTCCTGGTGAACTGTTAACTGAAGAGGTTCTAAAATAAAAGAAGGGGGTTGGGTATAGGTGAGGTGGGTAACCTTGTAAAATGATGCTTCTTATCTCTTAAGTTAAAACCATGAAACTGAACCGACAGCCATTTTATGTATATTTATGGATTGGATTTGAACGTGGGGTGGGGTGGGCAGGAGTGGTGGTGCTAGGAAGAACATCAAAATGGGACTTCTAACCTACCTTTACCTTCACAAAGCAATGTGCCCTTGTTCACTCATGTGGATTTGAAACCAACCTTTAAATCAAAAAGGAATATCGGATTGTAATAAGGTCTGGAATATGTGTGTTTTCCACCAAGGGAGGTGGGAGAATTGTCATTCATACTCCCTCCTTCTGGATTTTGGAGATATGGTGTTAGGGAACAGAGAGAGAGAAAGAGAGAGAGAGACACTATCTGACTGATCTCTTTAAATTTTTAGTCATGTTCTCTTGTTTCCTTCTTCCTTCCCTCTCTCGCAGGAGGTAAAATGCACGCTTGTTGCCCCCCAGTAACTTTGGAACAAGACCTTCACAGAAAAATGCATAGTTGGATGCTGCAGACTCTGGCATTTGCTGTAACAGCGCTCCTCCTGTCCTGTGCAGAAACCATCGATTATTATGGGGAAATCTGTGACAATGCATGTCCTTGTGAGGAAAAGGACGGCATTTTAACTGTGAGCTGTGAAAACCGGGGGATTATCAGTCTCTCTGAAATCAACCCTCCCCGGTTTCCAATCTATCACCTTTTGCTATCTGGGAACCTTCTGAACCGTCTTTATCCCAACGAGTTTGTCAATTATACTGGGGCTTCGATTTTGCATCTGGGTAGCAATGTTATCCAGGACATTGAAACCGGGGCTTTCCATGGGCTGCGGGGTTTGAGAAGATTGCATCTGAACAATAATAAACTGGAAGTTCTGCGCGATGACACTTTCCTTGGTTTGGAAAACTTGGAGTACCTACAGGTCGATTACAATTACATCAGTGTCATTGAACCCAGTGCTTTTGGGAAACTGCATTTGTTGCAGGTGCTTATCCTCAATGACAATCTCCTGTCCAGTTTACCCAACAACCTTTTCCGTTTTGTGCCCTTAACGCACTTGGACCTGCGGGGGAACCGACTGAAACTTCTGCCCTATGTGGGGCTGTTACAGCACATGGATAAAGTTGTGGAATTACAGCTGGAGGAGAATCCCTGGAACTGCTCCTGTGAGCTGATTTCTCTCAAGGATTGGCTAGACAGCATCTCTTACTCAGCCCTAGTGGGGGATGTGGTTTGTGAGACCCCTTTCCGCTTGCATGGCCGTGACTTGGATGAGGTGCCCAAACAGGAACTTTGCCCTCGAAAGCTCATTTCCGACTACGAGATGAGGCCACAGACACCTTTGAGCACCACGGGGTATTTACACACCACCCCTGCTTCGGTCAACTCTGTGGCCACATCTTCCTCTGCTGTTTACAAACCCCCCTTGAGATCTCCTAAGGGGACTCGTCAACCCAACAAGCCCAGGGTGCGCCCCACCTCTAGGCAGCCGTCCAAGGACTTGGGCTACAGTAATTATGGCCCCAGCATCGCCTACCAGACCAAATCCCCGGTGCCTTTGGAGTGTCCCACCGCGTGCACTTGCAATCTACAGATCTCTGATCTGGGCCTCAATGTCAACTGCCAGGAGCGCAAGATAGAGAGCATTGCCGAGCTGCAGCCCAAGCCCTACAACCCGAAGAAGATGTATCTGACGGAGAACTACATCGCCGTGGTGCGCAGGGCGGACTTTCTGGAGGCCATGGGGTTGGATCTTCTGCACCTAGGCAACAATCGCATCTCCACGATCCAGGACCGCGCCTTCGGTGACCTCACCAACCTGAGACGCCTGTACCTGAACGGCAACCGGATCGAGAGGCTGAGCCCCGAGTTGTTCTACGGCCTGCAAAGCCTGCAGTATCTCTTCCTACAGTACAATCTCATTCGCGAGATACAGTCTGGCACGTTTGACCCCGTCCCGAACCTCCAGCTGCTGTTCCTGAATAACAACCTCCTACAGACCCTGCCCTCAGGTGTCTTCTCGGGCCTGACCCTCCTCAGACTGAACCTGAGAAGCAACCACTTCACCTCCTTGCCAGTAAGTGGAATTCTGGACCAACTGAAGTCGCTCATCCAAATAGATTTGCACGACAATCCTTGGGATTGTACGTGCGACGTGGTGGGCATGAAGCTGTGGGTGGAGCAGCTCAAGGCCGGCGTCCTGGTGGATGAGGTGATCTGCAAGTCACCAAAGGAGTTCGCGGAGACCGACATGCGGTCCCTTAAGTCGGAGCTGCTGTGTCCCGACTACTCTGACGTGGTGGTTTCCACGCCCACGCCATCCTCCATCCAGGTCCCCGCGAGGACCAGCGCAGGGACCCCGGCCTTAAGAGCAAACAGCACTGGGGACCCCGCGGGCCCAGGCGCGGGCGGAGGCGCGTCCTCCGTGCCGCTGTCCGTGCTGATCCTCAGCTTGCTGCTGGTGTTCATCATGTCCGTCTTTGTGGCCGCTGGGCTGTTTGTGCTGGTCATGAAGCGCAGGAAGAAGAACCAGAGCGACCACACCAGCACCAACAACTCGGACGTGAGCTCCTTCAACATGCAGTACAGCGTGTACGGCGGGAGCGGCGGCGCTGGGGGCCACCCCCACGGCCACGGCCACCACCGCGGGCCGGCGCTCCCCAAGGTGAAGACGCCCGCAGGCCACGTGTACGAGTACATCCCCCACCCGCTGGGCCACATGTGCAAAAACCCCATCTACCGCTCCCGGGAGGGCAACTCCGTGGAGGATTACAAAGACCTGCACGAGCTCAAGGTCACCTACAGCAGCAACCAGCACCTACAGCAGCCGCCGCCGCCCCCCCAGCAGCAGCAGCAGCCGCCGCCGCCGCCCCCCCAGCCACAAGCCCCGCTGCAGCTGCAACTGCAAACCGGGCCAGAGGAGAGGCGGGAAAGCCACCACTTGCGGAGCCCCGCCTACAGCGTCAGCACCATCGAGCCCCGAGAGGACCTGCTGTCGCCAGTACAGGACGCAGACCGCTTTTACAGGGGCATTTTAGAACCAGATAAACATTGCTCACCCACCCCTGCTGGCAATGCCCTCCCGGAATATCCCAAATTCCCGTGCAGCCCAGCTGCGTACACTTTCTCCCCCAACTATGACTTGAGGCGCCCCCATCAGTATTTGCACCCAGGGGCTGGGGACAGCAGGCTGCGCGAACCGGTGCTCTACAGCCCCCCCAGTGCTGTCTTTGTAGAACCGAACCGGAACGAGTATCTGGAGCTAAAAGCAAAACTAAACGTTGAGCCGGACTACCTCGAAGTGCTGGAAAAACAGACCACATTTAGCCAGTTCTAAAACCAGAACCGTTCCCTTGGAACGTTTTGCATTTCAAACAAATAAGCAAGCAGACACACAGTGGACTCGTTTGATTAATTGTGTTGTCTCCACGTTTAGGGTGAAGTGCCTTGGCACGGGATTCTCAGCTTCGACGGAAGATACTGAAAGGATGTGCAGTTTCCTTTTAAATTGTACACGCGGGAGACTTGTGTAAACTGGGCACATCGCTTTTTGTACTTGCGTGTAGGAGAGCTTGGGAGAAGGGCTTTGCAGAGGGCTGTTTGCTGTGCAGGGTCCTTGTGAAAGGTCCCACTAACTTTTGTAGTGATTGGAAGTGCTGAAGAATGATGGGAGACAGATACTTCCTTCCCCTGCTCTTGTCTTCCCACGCTCCCCTGTCTCTCCTCCCCTCTCCCTCTTAAACCAAGGGTGGGTCCAAATGGCTTTATTTGGAGAGATTAGCACATCCCAACAAGAACAGAAAGTTTGTTTTCTCCCTCCCCCCCTCCCTTCTTCTCCCACTCCCTCATTTCTTCCCTTTCTTTTTAAAGGATGTGTTTGTATGCATTCTGGACATTTGAATTAAACAACAAATGTACTGCGATCTCGATAGGATCACCATAGATGTGGACAGATCATAAAATTACAAAGCTATATGATCCATAATTGATTAGTCAAAATAACTTATTGATGAAAAATGCAAATATTTTATTGTAGCACCTATTTTTATATGCACATTTAGCATTCCCCTTTCCTTCACTATCTACTCTATGATTTTCACAAAGGTGTCACACTATATTAGGAACTGTATTTCCCAAACAAGTGATATCAGGAAAGCATTTCAAATCATGAAAATATGGAGACATTTTTAAACTAAATTTTGAGCCAATACAACCCACCCAATCGGACCTGTATTTTCTTTCTTTCTTTTTTTTAATGAATTGAATCCCAATGTATAAAATAAAATGTTTTAGGGCAATTTATTTGGGTCATTTGAGTGAGAATCATGTGCAAGTGTTTGGTTTTCTTAGAGAAGATTTGAAAAGTATTTTCATTAGTCAACCAAAAGTCTGTATTGATTTGACTACTATTGTAGCCGATTTTTGATTGTTTAACCAAGCCCAGTTGCATTTGTGCAGGTCCAAGTGTACTGGCCCCTTGGAAGACCAAATGATGGACTGTACAAATCTCTATACATGTCTTTATTCCCTTGGGCAGCAAGCAATGATGATAACCACAAACAAGATTTCTGTAAGATGGGGCTACTGTTGTTACAGTCTCATATGTATCCCAGCACATGTAATTTTTTAAATAGTTTCTGAATAAACACTTGATAACTATGTCAAATCTGAGGGACTGAAGTAATGATTGCTTGAGATATAAAAGATTTAGTTAGATGATTGACTGAATCTCTGATATTAACAATTTAGGAATTGGTACCCAAGCTAACAGGAAAAAAAAAAGTTCTCTGGAATGATAAACTTTGGGAAAAATGTATGCCTGCGTTGGTTCAAGGACATATACATTTTTAATTATATCACCTCATGTGCTTATTAATAACATTTCAATTATGCACTTTGTTTTCCCACTGAAGTATTCATGTGAAACGTGGAGTGTGGTAAGTACTATCCTGCATATTCAGTTTTCCTCAATATAATGTATATTTTCTATGTGTGTATTACTTATTTAGCATACGATTTTTCATGGTTTGTACATGTAACTTATGGAAAACCACCTTTGATAATTTTATCATGGCTACTTTATCTTTATGTAATCCATAATCTAATTATTCAAAATGTTGGTAAGTATAAACTGTTCATCTCTGGGTAAGATTTGCCAGTGCATTGTGCCATAGAATATTATCTTAGGATTTGAAATGTTCGCCTGAATTAACCTGAAGCTTTTTTTTTTTAAATCATTTTATTAGGGGCTCATACAACTCTTATCACAATCCATACACACATCAATTGTGTAAAGCGCATTTGTACATTCATTGCCCTCATCATTCTCAAAACATTTTCTCTCCACTTAAGCTCCCAGCATTAGGTCCTCATTTTTCCCCTCCCTCTCCGCTCCCCCCTCCCTGACCTGAAGCTTTAAAGGGCCTTGTGGTTCATTGTTTTCGGTAGATCTCTCCACAATTTCACTTGGAATGTGAACATTATTAAAAGACGTTCATAAGACTTCATGTTTAAAGAAAACTTCCCATGGCATTCTGCCACAAAGAGGCAGCATCCACCCATAAGTAAATTGACAGTAACTGCTTAAATTCAGATTGAATAGGTGGTAACAATTTCCCTGAGGGATTTAGGGGGAAACTATAATGCCACATTGATCAAATGCAGCAAATTATTCATATCATTGGTAAAAATTTTCCTTCCAAAATTTTAGCAAAAAGGAAAAGAACAAGCTCAATGCTACTATATTATAAGAAGTAAAAAGGTGTCTCCCATTCTTCATCTATCTCTTACTTATTAGATACAGCATTAGAGAAGTAATGTATAAACATTACCATGTGATTCCCAATTGAGATTGTCAGTATGGTTTTATTTGTTCCCTTACAGTGGTATTCTCTCCTTCTATTACAAGGTCAAAAAGACATCTTCAACATTATTATATGTAGGTGAGATCATGCTATGTAAAATATTAAAAAAAAAATGCAAAGTGGAATTTTCCATAGAATTAAGCTTTCCGAATTCTTGCACTGAAGGTAAGAGAGAGTATTGCAGGAAATTCAATTTTGACTTCCAGGAAATAGAAATGCTTCCAAAGAAAATGTGATGCATTCGTCAAAAATTTACAAAGAAATTTCTTCTTCTTCTTGTTTCTTCTGCTCTTGTTTCTTCTCTCTTCTAGTTCCTATAATCTTGTCACATATACTCTCTTTTCTTGGTTCATTAACTTCTTTACTCTTCCTAAAGTGGGCAACATTTTTTTTTCTCTGAAAAATATCATTTATATAATTGCTGGAAAAGGTATATCTAATGTTGAAATTTATTTTCCCAACTGTATTAGGATAGTAAAAGTAAATTCACCCCAACTTAATACACATGAGACATTTTAACATGTCAGATTTGTGAAACTGTAAAGAATTAAGAATAAATTATGTATTTTCCTCTTTACCCCAATTTCTTGCCAACGCGTTAACATATACAATAGGAGAAAGGTTTTTTTCTCTCTTTTTTGCCCTCAAGATCAGAGTCATTTGGTGTTTCTGATTGTTCATTTAGTAAATCATTTGGACAACTCAGAACTTTATAAGAAGCTTAGGGAATCCTTAAGCCATAGAATTTTTGAATTCCCCATCGAAATTTAGAGAATAACACTAGGTTTCCTTTGCTATCCAAATGTGGGGTGTGCTTATCAAACCATTAGTCCAAAATGACATCAAGTGAAGACGCAATTACCATGGTAAAATGTTCCTGGAAAAAAAATGATCATTCTTACATGCAACTATAATCTGCCAAATAACATACCAAATAACGCATGAACGATGCTATATGGTGTTCATAGATGTATTGCACTGCTATGGCAGCTTCAGTCTGGGATGTTGAGTGGAGTCGCAAGGGGAGCATCTCAGTGGGGCCACGGTGGCTGCTGGGGAACCACACTGCCTCTTTACAAGGTTCACTGCAAAACCGCTGGTGAATGTTATTTCCCCCTTTTTCATAGAAAGGAAAACTCTCTCTACTTTATCAACTCTCAATGCCATCAAGTCAATTCTGACTCCTATGGACTCCTTAGTACATAGTAGGACTACCCCTGTGGGTTAACAAATCTGTAACTGTTTAAGGGATTAGAAAACATCATTTTTTCCCTTGGTGGGGCTGGTGGTTTAGAACTGCAGACCTTGAAGTTAGTCCAATGCATAACCAGTACGCCGCCAAGGTTCCTGGATTCCTTTACATTAGCAAAAAAATAGGCCTTCCTAAAAGTTAAGTGTAAAGTGAACTCTCGAAAAACGAGGACTACTTGCATATGCAATGTTTTGGGCAACAATTAAAATTTGGATATAAATTTCATATCTAATTCATTACATATTTCATATCTAATTCTAATATAATCTCATATCTAATATAATCATAAAATATATTCCAGGTAGACATTGTTAAGCTTTTTTTATCAAATATGATTATAGTGTAAATACCTAAATTTACCCATCGAAAAATAAATATATCCCATGTATGTACAGGTAACTTAAACGCTGACTTACAAATCGATTTACAGGTAAATCTATTAATGAAAATTTTGAGTTAATCTACTACAACATAAAAATCGTATGTGAAACGCATATTTACACAGTATTATCATCCTTACGTATGTGAAGTGGATATTGCTTTTAAATGTCTTGAGTACCCAATCTGATCCTCACCAATGTTTCTTCCAAGCCAACAGAAAAACTCATGTGTAAAGAAAACAGCCAGACACAACATGAGCTAGCATAGAATCTAACTTGACATATGCTCAATTGCAGTTTCTTGTGATTAATTCTAGTTAATATGTTTATGTTTCTGTTACAAAAATTTTACAATAGGGTTGTCTTATTTTCTTTCCCCACTCCAGTTTATTCTCTGACTCTGTTCCTCTTTCCTTAAGTCCCCTCCTCCTTCTTCATTCTCGCCTCTTATTCTTTCTTTTCATTAGCCTGCAGTGAGGAAAGTTTGTTTGAAATGCCAAAAAACTGTGGCTTCTCTCTTTCAAGAGGTAAATAAATTGTCCCCGTGTTATATAACTCTAAATTAATTCCAAAGAAATCCAAGTAGATATAAAACATGATCTCCAGTCATTTGGAAATATGCTCTTTTTCCACTGTTTTAGATGTCCCCAAATTAAGTTAGTGACAAATGTTTGAAATGGTATTGTCAAGAATACATGTCTTAGTAAGAAAGAGGAACTAGAGCTTAGAAAACATCCTATTTAAACAGTATAATTTGGGATTATTTAAAGCATTCATTTTCAAAGTGGTTAAATTTTATTAACATTACAGCTATATACTACCAAATTAGCTATTTACTTGTGGGTATGGTTTATTCAACTCCTTAATATTCTCCATTATTTTGCAAATAAAAACATATGACAATAAAAGTTGAAGTATTTGGGTGGACTTTAATCATGTGCCTAACAATGATTTTTGAATATCTATATTCCAGATCTATTAATATTGCAATTGACAATGGTTTTTAGTAGATGTTTCTAACACCAAATATTTTGTTGTTTTAATCCAATGCAATGCTTTTGTATACATATTCATATGTATTTACACAAGTATATATATGTGGCACACACAAATATGCATAGACACAGGTTTAATCCTGACTCCTTTCTTATTTGAAAACTTTTCTTTTTAAGCATTTAACAAGTATGCTATCATATTCTAGACTTAGAGAAGCCAGCCAAGGACTTGAGTGTGGACTAGGTGGATATAGTATAATGTTTGACAGTGACACTGCTCTAATAATTTTACTTCTGTTTTTAGTAGATCATTTGGCTTACAAGATAGAGGTGAAATATTTCTCATGGCAATTGTAGCAGTGCTATAAAATAGTCTTACACTCCGTTTCTAAGAGAACAGCATTTAACCTAAATTAAGCTTCAGTTATTTAGGTTATTATAAAAACATGTTAGAAAGGCCATATATAAATATTTCACAAGTAATTTATACAATACAAATAATTAAACTGACATGTTCTGATTTCATATTTATGTAAACATTTAAAAATAATATTAAATTGCTTAATAAATATAGCAGATAAAATTTTATTATGTACTAGGAAAGTCTTTTGATATAAGGACTAATATTCAGAGATTTGTGAATGGAACTCTTCCAATCAGATCAGTGGTTGGTTTTCCATTAGGTGTGTTTCTCAGTAAAAATGAAAGATACTGTATCTTTCTACTTTAAAATCAACATTTACATCTTAAAATAATGACATGTGCTTATAAAAGCACAAGCTATGAAATGATGTTTTCCAGGATGAATTTGTTTTCTCCTTTATTTAAATTTAATATATGCATAGATAGAATTGTTATTAATATTAATATTTGGTATTCTTTATTAATACTTTAGTACTCTTTGTTAAAACATTGATTGTTATATTTCAAGAAATATTTTAGATACATCACTCCCATTATGACACCAATTCAAATTTAATTGTAGGGTTTAAATATTTAATTATATGTATACTTATATATGTGCAAGCAACAACTCGCTAAAATTTTTTTGAAATATGTATATTTTTGAAATTTTTACTCATAGATTTCTCTCTATCACCGGTGATAATTTTCAGTGTTTCTAACTGTATAACATTCTTTAAGAACTTTATTGTGTACTTCATAAAAATAAGATTAAATTGAGACATGTGAACCAAAAATCACTGTATACATTTTCACCTTGTAAATAGGTATATACCTATTTAAATAAAACATGATGGGCAATCTCATGTTAATTGATTAACAATGTTCTTTGATGCTATAGCAGAAAGTTTGAATAGTTTGTTTTATGGATCAAAAATTCATTGGGGCATTTTGACTAGAATTTCAAATGCTAAACCTAAAAATATGATATTTAAAACAAATACTAGTAAATACATTTTGCCTATAATGGCACACATACCTAATCTATCCGTGAGAAAACTATGCTTTATATTATTACAACTATAAAATATTTTGCTACATTTAAATCGAAAGGTGAAAGAATATTTTACTTCTGAAAATCCTAGTAATAGTGGAAATTTTATAATTAATGTTTATTTAAAGTTTAATTGTTAATATATGCATCAAATCTCTATTCCCAAATAAGAATTGCTAGCATCACTTTTCCCCTTAGATTACTGTACTCTCCTCCTTTTAAAACCCATTATCCATTGCCATTTACTGGCTCCCATAGGAGGGAGCGGCACTACCTCATTGTGTCATCCCCAAGGTTGTCATTGTTAGGGTAGGCAACTGCCACAGGTCAGCTGGTGAATTCAAATAGGCTGTTTCTTCATTAACATCAAGGCCTAACCACTGTGACACCTTGCTCCTTCTAAAGTCCACTTCACAATAACATGCCCCTCATTTTCCCTTGCTGGTGATCTTTTTTGTTGTTATTGTTTCACACTTAACTCTCTGCCATCAAATTGATTTTGACTCATATTGACTCTAACTAGGGTTTCTGAGACTGTAAACTTTACGCAAGCAAGTACCCTCATCTTCTTCACAATATAGGGCAAATGGATATTGGGTATTTTAAAATTGCATTTTGAACTAGTAATGAGTACATTTTTAATTAATTTGGTTTTATTGAAACACTATTCAATTTTATAATCCTCCCCAATTTTTAAAACTAGTTAATAGCTTATATGCATAAGGTGCCACCAAATGAGAACAATCAGAACAAACAATTACTCACCTGTGACAGAGAATATTCGAAGTTATTTATCTCACTGTCATCGAAACTTCTTAAGTTAGTATCGTCATATTTTTATGACCCAGTTATGATTAAGGAACTAATTTGTAGACAAAAAATTCTTATTAGAACTTTTAACAACAACAACAAAATTGAGTATACTAATCAGATTCTAAGTTTAAGACATTTTTTCCAAAGTTACTAAATTTATATATGTAAGGAAAAAATGCCCAAAGGTCTGTGTAAGCTTGTGCATTTCCTGAGGTCACTAATTCATTTAGCTAACATTTCATTTAGATATTTAAATTAACATCTACCTGTTTTTATTTAATCATTTTTACAGAAGTGATGGTATTTTTTAGCATAGCGTGCACTTGGGTTTTCTTGTCCCATTATTGCTTTGGCTTATGCTTTTGGCTGTAAATATGAAGCTCTTTTCCAAAGGTTAAGTGTACTGAAAACTATCACTGTCATGTTCAGTGCTCAAAAGTAAAATTGGGTCAGACTATCAAAAAATAACTATAGAAAAAGAAGTCGGTTTAATAAGCAGTTGTTATCATTTTCCGAATTATGTTCATCCTCAATCAAGCTAATGTAAATATCCCCTCATATTATTAAATTAAAAATCTGATTACTGTTCATCATCTGATTGAAGAACAATGTAGGCTCAAGATAAGTGTGGAGAGGTGGTTTTTAGTTCCCCCCTCTTTGATTTTTCATACTTCAATCCATCTAAAATATAAAGGTAAAGGTAATATAATAGTGAAATAATGATTATTTTAATGTGTTTAAAGATCAGTTTGCTTAATGGGGTAATTTTTTTCTAAAGTGATACTACTGTGTTCACAGTGATGGCTTATAGTCAAAATCATGAAAATCTGTTACAGTTGACCATGACATATTTCTCTTTTCCATTTCCTTTTCTCTTATGTATGAACAAATTTGATTTTGAAGCATATAGGTAGGAAGAACAGAACTCAGGTGGGTTATGTTTTGTGTTAGGAACCACTGAGTCAGAATTTTGAACAGGTTGAATCAGAACCCGCTCAGTTGTAGTGCGTTTGCTTTGCTTTATTTTTCATTTGAGGTAGGGAGGTCACCCTCCATATTGCAGTGATGTTTTGTGTCATGAACCACTAAGCCAGAATTTTGAACAGGTTGAATCAGAACCGGCTCAGTGGTAGCGCATTTGTTTGCTTTTGTTTTCTATTTGCGGTACAGGGAGGTTGCCCTCCTTATTGCCTTAGCCTTGTGTTCAGGTGCCTTTGCGTCTGTTCTGCCTCAGTGACCAAATAGACAACAGAACTGTCTACTGCCTCTCCTGCATCATCCTCACAATTACTGTTATGTTTCAGTCCATTGTTGCAGCGACGATATTAATCTATCTTATCAAGGTTCTTCCTTTTATGTTCTGTGCTATTTACCCAAGTATAATGTCACCTTCCAGGGACTTGTCTCTCCTAATGTCCGGTTCAATGTATGTGAGCCAAAGTCTCACCATCCTTGCTTCTAAGGAGCATTATGCGTGTACTTCTTCCGAGGCAAATTGTGTGTACTTTGGGCAGTTAATGATACTTTCAGTATTCTTTGCCAGCACCATAATTCAAATGGATAAATTTTTCTTCTGTCTTCTGTCTTCAGTATTCAACTTTCACATGCATATGAGGCCATTGAAAACAGCGTGGCTTGGATGAGGTGCACCCTAGGCCTCAAGCTAACGACCTTGCTCTTGAACACTTTAAAGAGGTCTTGTGCATCGGATTGATCCAATGCAGTCTATCCTTTGATCTCTTCACTGCTGCTTCCGTGATCATTGATAGTGAATCCAAGCATGATGAAATCCAAAACTGATGAAAGCACAATCGTTTATCCATTTATCATGATGGTACTTATCAGCCCAGTCGTGGACATGTTTGGTTTTCTTGACAGTGTTGTCATCCATTTTGAAATCTGTAATCTTTTATCTTTATCAGCAAATGCATCAAGTGGTCCTCACTTTCAGCAAGCAAGATTGTGTCATCTGCATACCAAATGCTGTTAATAAGTCTTCCTTCAAATCTGATGCTCCATTCTTCTTAATACAATTCTGTTTTTCTGAGTACTTGCTCAGCATACAAATTGATTTAAGAGTTACCTTGTTGGTTAGCACAGCTGTCTCTTGAACATATGTACAGGTTCTGCATGAGCATAATGAAATATGCTGCCATTTCCATTCTTCTAATGACTATCAATAGCTTTATTATTATTATTAATGGTCCACACAGTCTAATGACTTTTCATAGTCAATAAAACATGAGTAAACATCTTTCTGGTATTCTCTGCTTTCTGCCAAGATCCACCTGATACCAGTGACCAATATCTCTGTTCCATGTCCCCTTCTTAATCAAGCCTCAATTTCTGTCAGCTCATGACAGATAGATTGCTGTAATTGTTGGTGAGTGATCTTCAACAAGAATTATTTGTATATGATACTAATGATATTGTTGGCTGTTTCCCATCTTCTGTTTGATCACCTTTTTTTTGGTGTGGGTACAAATATAGATCTCTCCAGTGGTTTCCCCACGTAGCTATCTGTCAAATTTCTGTCCATAGGTGAGTGCTTTCAGTGCTTCCTTAACTTGTGGAAAGATGTTCATCTGATACTTCATCACTTCCTAGAGCCTTGTTTTTCTATAATACTTTCCATAGAACTTGAACTAATTATTTCGGTACCATCAGTTCTTGTTCATAAGATACCTCTTAAGGTGGTTGAATATTGATTTGTTCTTTTTTGATCCCATAATTCGGTGTATTACTTTCATCTTCTTTGATGCTTCCTGCATTGTTCAATATTTCGCCCATAGAATCTTTCAATATTGCAAACCAAGGCTCTAATATTTTCTTTAGTTCTTTCAGTTTGATATGTGTTGAGCATGTTCTTTCTTTTTGGCTTTAAAACTCTAGATCTTTGTACATTTTATTGTAATACTTTATCTTCTTGATGTGCCCTTTGAAATTTTCTTTTCTGTTCGTTTACTTAATCAATTATTTCATTTGCTTTATTTACTCGGATTAAGTGCAAGTTTCAGAGTCTCTTCTGTCATCTGCCTGTCTTTTTTAATCATCTGTTACTTTCCTCATGTATAATGTTCTTGATGTCATCCCACTGCTCATCATCATTAGTATTCAGTGAGTCAAATTTGTTCATGAGATGTTCTCGAAATTCAATTTAGACATACTTAAAGGTCAATTTTTATTCTACTGAACTTGTTTTTCCTTCAGTTTCCACATGAACTTAAAGATGACTAATTAACCCTCTGTTCTGTAGTCAGCCCTTGCATTATGTTCAGAGGCTGATCTTGAGCCTCTTGATTGTATCTTCCCACAGTTGTAGTCTATTTGATTTCTGTGTATTGTGGAAAAGTCAATTTGTATCGTAATCATTTAGATTGTTAAAAAACATTTGCTAGCAAGAATTGTTGTTCTTACACAATTTTACCATGCAATCTCTAGCTGCATTTCTATTACCAAGGCCATATCTTCCATATATTTCCTGCTTCCAATTTTCCCATTACAATCACCAATAAATATCAAAGCTTCTTGATTGATTGTTTAATCAATTTCAGACGGAAGAAGTTGATGGAATTCTTCAATTTCTTCATCACTAACTGATGCATGAATTTGAAAGACAGTTATGTTAGCTGGATTTCTTAGTGTATGTAAATATATTATCATCTCACAGACAGCATTTTATTTCATGATATCGGGTTTTCCTCTTTTGACAAGGAATTCCGTGCCATTCCTCTTGAATTTGCATTTCTGGCATACTAAACCATATAATTGACTGCTACAAAGTGTCCAATAGCAGTTCATTTCAGCTCACGCTTGCTAAATATGTAGATCTGTATGTGTTCCACTTTATTTTTGATGACTTCTAATTTTCCCGTTTTCATACTGTACGCATTCCAAGTTCCAATTATTTGAAGCTGCTTCTCACTTTGGGTCATGCCCCGCCGGCAACATGAAGATCCCGATACCTTGCCTCCATCTATGTCATTTTTGTCGTGTCTTTTTTGAGCACGCACCTCTTCTGAAGTCGTGTTATGAGCGCTGCTAGATCTGGGAGGCTCGTCGTCTGGCACCATATCTGACAATGTTCAACTGCTATCCATGAGGTTTTCAATATCTGGTAATGACCTTCTGATACTCATAAGGTGTTCAGTGGCTAATTCCTCACAGAAGAACAACTTATTCCTTCTCCATTGTCAGTGCTTATTCTGGAAGGGCTGCTAAAACGTTTTCACCTGGGATGACCCTGCTGTCATTTGAAATAGTAGTTACATAGCATTCAGCGTTAGAGTAACCCGTAAGTTACCACCGTATGACTCACTGACAGACAAGTGGGAATGTTCTTCACCAGAAGCTTAATAGGATATTGCTTGTACCATGAGATCATTTCAGCTTCCAGGCGTGTCGCACTAAAAGTTGCTTCTCCATTATTAAATTTTATGCATCATAATCACGGATATTAACATGCTGTTTTCTAGGACTACGGAGTTTACCAATGTTTAATATATAATGTATGAAATGGCAGAAATTTAAACGTAAAGGGCTCAATGATGGCTTGGAGTCTTCCCGATCAGAATCTACACCTAGATGTTAAATTAAGAATTAATGAACATCCACAAGCACCTAGCCATAAAGGGTGTGATAGAATAGAAGAAAAATGATAATTTCACCTATGCTTTTGTCAAAATTTATAGCACCCAAACTATTTGAAACCAGTGCAAAAGGACAGTTTAATAAAAATGCCCTATTTTAAAACTAAGAATCACTTTCAGGGGATCTGATATGACTAGGAAAGCTTATCTTGTCAAAAAAATTAAATGAAATTTGAATGTCTCAGACTATTCATTGCAGTACACTTGAGTAGTTAATTGGTACATAAAATATCCCTTCTTTATTGTTAACTCCCTTAATGGTAATGTCTTCATATACTGATATGTATCCTAGAAGATTTCAGAGAACATATAATATTTCTACCCTTTCAATTTGCTTTAGTTTTCCACTTTACCTCGACCAAATACTGACCTACTGTTTAAGATATTTAATTTTTTTGTCTTTCCTTTTGGTTGAGAAATATGGATTAGTTTTGAAACAAACATTCTTGAAAGCAATTTTAGTTATATTTTTAGTCTCATCATTCATTGGATAATTATTTATTAATCTTAATATTTTAATATAAAGTGAGAATGTATACAATTTATCTGAGTAATAGATAAATTAGTTTCAAATTATTTGCTTTTATTTAATACTTAATGGTAGTCAATTGGATTGGAGGAGTGAGATAGGTAGGATAATTGTGATTTTTGAAATTGTTTTGATTTTTCCCTTGTGTTTCTCAAAGATCAATAACATTTCCTTTTCATAACTTTGAATGTTTTGTGTATTTTAAATTTATGTCAATGAATGCAATTCACTTGGTTTATACAGATTTTAAGAATTTCATTTTCATACTGTTCTTTACTATGTTTTTGGCAACTGTATTTCTTTCTAAAATAATCAAAGATGCAACTAATCAATTATCACTGCTAAACTATGTAAAAAAACACCTTCTCTTGCTAAACCTATGTCTATAATAGTTATTATTGAATTGATTCTCATTTACTGTTGCTAAACTGTTGAATTGATTCTGACTCATTGCTACATGTACACCCATTCCTTACAGCCTAATATTGTTAGGTCCCAAATCAAGAACATTATGTAAAAACCGCCATCAGGCAAAAATATAAGACGATTTCATTAGTTCAGAAAACGTAAGATAAGTGCATCATTCCATAGTTGTCAAATTATACTATTGCATTCTTGCCAAATAATATCATTACATATCTGCAAAATTACATAATTTCATTACTGTCAAACCACTAAGAATCAGAGCCCAGCCAGGTTGACACAGTATCTTACCTGTCACAGCAATTCCTCTCCTCACGTCTCAGCAGTCATTGTTTGAAACACATCACTAATGCACAAAATAGATTTATTTTTACTAGCGCTGTCAATGAATGAAAACACATAAAGAGTGATGCATCTGGTATTTGAGATACTAACTGGGTCACCCATGATGGATGAATTTCAGTGAAACTCCATGGTTAAGATCATCTCTGAAGAAGGACCTGGCAGTCTACGTGTGTCTTAAAAAGCCAGGGTATGGTAGCAGAACATTGTCTG
Source organism: Echinops telfairi (assembly GCF_000313985.2). Lineage (NCBI taxonomy): Eukaryota > Metazoa > Chordata > Mammalia > Afrosoricida > Tenrecidae > Echinops > Echinops telfairi. The sequence goes on along the minus strand of NW_022111301.1, from coordinate 3,068,915 downwards.
AGAACGTGCTGTGAGATGAGTCCTCAGAATGAAAAGTCCCTCAGATTGGAAAGAAGACAAGATTGTACCGGGAAGAACTGCTCCCTCAAGTGGAATAGACTTTACTCGTGTGGATGTATTACAGCTCATGGGACAGCTGTGTGTTGAAGTAGCACACTCAAAAACAGTTGGAAACACCCATGAATCATTGGAACATGAAATGTATGAAGTATTAATCTAGGAAAATAATGTTTCAATAGTGGAATGCCTGAAATTTGGTAACCTAAGCATTAATGAGCTGAAATGAATTTTTATTAGGCATATTGAATTGGACATCCATATATGTCTGATATGCTGAATGACAAACCGAAGAGGAATTATGCCATGTTCATTGTAGCGGGGGAAAAACAACTCAAGATGGAACTTGAAGTTCATTATTATTAATGGCAGAAAACATCCCTGTGCCTTCAAGGAACTCCAGTTAATAAAAACTATCATAAATTTATGCATCAATCATTGATGCCAAAGATGAAGACATTGATTATATTTACCAACTTTTGCAGTTTAAATGGATCACACATACACTCGATGGACATTGATAATTACTGGTCATTACCGTGTCAAAGTTGGGATTGAAGAAGTATTGGTAGATGGTGACAGCAAGGGATGTAAAGAACACATGATATAATTTTATAAGATGAACAATCTATTCATGGGAACTATCATTTTCAATAACATAAACAATGATTAGACAAGCTCTTATGGTGGAATACACAGAATTCAAACTTGCTACATCCATGGAAAGAGACCATGCTCAATATCATCCGTCAGAAAAGGCCAGCGGGCTACAGTGGAAGAGACTTTCAATTGCTCACCTGCTTGTTCAAATTTAAAGAAAGCTGAGAACAAAAATGCAACTTTGTATATCACATCTGTATTTAGATACCGTCAGACAAATTGATGCATTGAACACTATGACAGATGCATTGTGGGTTGACATCAAGAACATCATACGTGAAGAAAGGAAATAGTTATTAAAAAGACAAGAAAGAGAAAGCCAAAATGAATGTCTAAAGAAACTATGAAACTTACTCTTGAACATAGAATGGTTACAAAGAAAGTAAGAAATGATTAGGTAAAGGAGCTGACCTGGAGATTCTACAGAGCAGCCAGAGAAGGCAAAGTATTTTTTTTCTTTTTTATCATTTTATTGGGGGCTCATACAGTTCTTATCACAATCCATCCATCCATGTGTCAAGCAGATTTGTACATTTGTTGCCATTGTCATTTTAAAAAAATCATTTTATTGGGGCTCATACAACTCTTATCACAATCCATGCATACATCAATTGTGTAAAGCACACTTATGCATATGTTGCCCTCATCATTCTCAAAATTCGCTTTCCGCTTGGGTTCCTGGAATTAGCTCCTCATTTTCTTTTTCCCCCTCCTCCTCCCTCCCCACTCCCCGCTCCCTCATGAACCCTTAATAATTTATAAATTATTATTTTATCTTAGCTTACACTGCCCGGTGTCTCCCTTCACCCACCCTTCTGTTGCCCATCCCCCAGAGAGGAGGTTATATGTAGATCCTTGTGATCAATTCCCCCTTTCTACACCCCCTTCCCTCCCGGTATCTCCACTCTCACTCACGGTCCCGAGGGATTCATCTCTCCCAGATTCCCTGTGTTTCTAGCTCCCATCTGTACCGCTGTGCATCCTCTGGTCTAACAAGGTTTGCAAAGTAGAATTGGGATCATGATAGCTGGGGGGAGGAAGCGTTTAAGAACTAGAGAAAGTTGTGAGTTTCATTATTGCTATATTGAACCATGAGTGACTCATCTCCTCCCCACTAGCCCTCTGCAAGGTCTGTCCAGTTGTCTACAAATGGGCACTGGGTCCCCATCAAGTGCTCCCCTCATTCACGATGATATGATTCCCTCCCCACCCCACCCCCACCCCCATCTTTGGTGCTTGAAACCTGGTCCCTTCGGCTCTTCATGATCACACATGTTGGTGTGCTGCTTCCATGTGGGCTTTGTTGCTTCTGGGCTAGAAGGCCGCTTGTTTACTTCAAGCCTTTAAGTCCCCAGATGCTATAGGTCTCGATACCTATAGAAGGCTGGGCACCATCAGCCTTCTTCACCACACTTACTTATGCACACATTTGTCTTCAGCAATATGTGGGGAAGGTGATCACACAATGATGGTTTTTGTTCTTTGGTGTCTGCTACCTGATCCCTTAAACACCTCGTGTTCACACAGGCTTGTGTGCTTCTTCTCTGTGGGCTTTGTTGCTTCCAAGCTAGATGGCCGCTTGTTTGCCTTCAAGCCTTTAAGACCCCAGACGCTATATCTTTTGATAGCCGGACACCTTCAGCTTTCTTCACCACATTTGCTTATGCACACGTCAAAGGCAAAGTATTTTAATAAGATGTGCTAAAACATGGAGCTAGAAAACCAAAACTGCAAGTTTTCAAATTTCTAAGCAGAAAGAAATGATGGGAAAGTTCATGTCTCCAGTGGTAATAGTGAAGGATTCTGTAAGTATAAAATGAATAACATGTCAGAAGGAGATGGAGTACACACAGTTACTATACCGAAAATAAGTGACCAAAGTTCAGCATATTCAGGAAACAGCCTGTAAAAGGAATTGATGGTACCAAATGAAGACATCCACGCTGTATTGAAAGCAGTGGAGAAGAATGAGGCTCCAGTATTTGATGAAATACCCACTGAGGTGTTTGAACAAAAGTACACAACACAGAAAGAGCTCACTAGTCTATAGTAAGAAAGGTAAAAGACAGCTCTCTGTCCAACCAACTGGAGCAATTTGTACCCATTACAAAGGAAAAAAGATTAAATAGAATGTGGAAAGTATATGACATTTTCCTTAATAGCACATGTAAGTAAAATATTGCTGACGATATAAAAAAAGTGATTGCAGTAGTATACAAACATGGGTCTGCCCGAAATTCAAGCTAGTTTCAGAAGAGAAGGTGGAATGAGAGATAACATTGTTGATGCTAGAGAAAGCAGAGGGGAATAAAAGTAAAAAGAATATTACATTTACTTGTGTTTTATTGACGCTGCAATGATATTCAACCTTGTGGATCATAACAAATTATGTATATAACATTGTGAAGCATGTGAATTCCAGAACATTTAATTGTATTCATGTGGAATCTGTATGTAGGTCAAGGGGCAGTCAGCTTTGCATGGTGGAAAGTTACGAAAGGTGAGCATCAGAGAATTATCTTATCTTCCTTAGTCTATATGCTGAAGAATCAATCCAAGATGCTGAACAATATGAAGAACACAATATCTGGATTGGAGGAAAACCTATGAACAACTTGTAAGATGCACATGATAAACCTTCCTTGCTAAAATTGAAGAGGAAGTGAAGCACTTATGATGAAGATAAAAGTATGTGGCCTTCCATGTGGATTTGTAGCGAGCAATTTGGGTCCATAAGACCTCTTAAAAATATTAAAAAGCAAAGATGTCACTTTACAGACTAAGGTATGCTTGACTCAGGTCAAGGCATTTTCTTTCACTTCATTACCATGAATAACAATGAAAAGTTCAACTGACATATTTGTATTTTGAGGTTGGGAAGAATGTTGAATATACCTTGGACTACCATAGAATTCCTGGTGGTGTAGTGGTTACATGTTCGGCTACTAACCACATGTCAGCAGCTCAAACACACCAGCTACTCCATAGGAGAAAGAGGAAGATTTCTGCCCTTGGAAATATTTACAGCCTCGGAAATACCTAGTGGCCATTCTACCTTGTCCTCCTCGGTTGCTGTAAGTCAAAATAAAATTGTGTTTTGTTTGTTCATTTATTGTTTAACTGACAGAAGAACAACAACCAAAAAAATTCTGCCAGGATGCTCCTAAGATGTGAGACTGGTGAGAAGTCATCTCATGGATCCGAAGGGACTAGTTCCTGGAGAAGGACACCATGCTTACTAAAGTAGACTGTCCCTGAACAAGTGGAAAGTCCTTAGCAGGATGCTCAGCTGCCATTGAGACGATGTCAGGATGGTGAAGGTCTGTGCCCTATTTCGTTCTGTTTTACATTAGGGTCTCTATGCGTCCAGATGAACTCAAGGACACCTAAAAACAACTATAGTCCCATATTGAACGTACAGAAGGCAATAGTTTCCACCCAAGTGGTCTGTACTGTGCATACTTTCACTAACTCACAATCAAATGTTAATGACATTTTTAGGAATTAGGCTTACAATTCTGGGTGTGCAAAATCAATGCTATGGGGCAGTTCTACTCTGTCATATGGGGTCACTATCGATCTCAAACTAGTGCACACCACAACTGTCTTTTCAAATTATAACACTGGATTTTTAGTATATCATATAAAGTTTATCATTATTTATTTCTCAAAGTTGTTATATTTTTAAACTAGTTGGTAATAATTTTCCCTGTACTTGCTTATTTAGTTGCATTTAGTACAGTTTAAAGTTATGTGTGAGACATGTGACATCAAATTTTTTTAAAGGTGGACAATTTGGGGCACATCTGTTTTTATTAGATAAGATTCATAATAAATAGCATGCCAAATATAGATATTTATACCATCATATATAATAATTTAAGGAAAGAAATTTGGCTTGTATAAACATTTAAGGATATTTAGCTTGTTGGATTTTATAGAATTAACTGAAAAGGGTACAATAAGCACATTAGTAATGCAAAAACTGAAGTACATTAGAAGCAGTGTGTGGACAACATTGGAACTGTAGCCAGTTGACATGCATACTTAATTTAAACAAAAAAGAAAAGCCAGAAGCAAAACCACCTCCATCCAATGTATTCCTCCATATAGTGACCTTGTCTAGGGTTTCATCAGCTGTGATTGTTTAACAGAGCCAACAGCCTCAACGTTGTCCTGAAGAGTGATTGGTGTGTTTGAACTGTCCTGCTGCAGTCAAGCACTTACCCAATACGGCTACCAGAGCTCTTTCAGATCATGAAAAGGTGCCAGTGAATGTCATCTTACAATATTTATATTCTTCTGTGCAGATGTGTTTCTACCTCATGCAACAGCTTTAAGACAGACTTATTTGAGCACTTATTTTTCTTTTCATTTAAATGGCTAAAATTCATGTAAATATAAGTACAGTCATTAGAAAAGTAAATGATTGAGATAATGCATCACTCTATTCTAGGATGCTGCCTGGCATTTCATAATCACGTGCCCAGTGAATCAACAAATATGTATTTAATGATGTCTGTGAAAGGAGTCACCTCTTGTCCGTCAACTTGTCCTATGGCGGTGGTTTGTGTGAGGCTGGAAGCTATGTCACTGATCTTTCAAATACCAACAGGGGCCCGCTCCCCCCCTAAAATGTACAGCTCTCAATAGAGCTTTCAGACTGAGGACAGACAATGACGAGGAAGAGCCTATCTACTTAGGAGGAATTATGCACAGAAAACCTTTCAGATAGCAGTGAAACATTTTAAGATATTCAAAACATGATGAATAGCAACAGAACATCGCCGGAGAGAGTTGCAGAAGATGAACCCCTCAGGTAAGAGGCATTCAATATGACTGAGGAAGAGCTGCCTTATCGAAGTAGGGTCGATCAGAATAAAACCTTTTGGATCTTTATTACTTGATGGAGCATGACTCAGCATGAGAAGAAACAGCTGCAAAAATCAATTCATAGGTGGAACTTGGAATATACTATGTATGATTCCAGGAAAATTGGAAGTTGTCAAAAATAAAATATAATGTATAAAACTCAATATTTTAGGTGGCAACGAGCTGTCTGAGACTTTTTGAATCAGAAATTCATATGGTTTACCATGCTGCCAATGACAGATTTAAGAGGAATTATGTACCTGCCATCGTCAAAAAGAACATTTTAAGATCCATTTTGAAGTACAATGCTGTCTATGATACATTAATATCTATCCAATTACAAAGAAATCCAATCAATAAAACGATTATTAAAATGTATGCACAAACCATGAAAGCTAGAGATGCAGGAAATTGAATAATTTGACTAATGCCTTCCAGTTGAAATTGAACAAAATTTCAATGAAGATACACTGATAATTATTGGTGATTGAAATAGAAAAGTTGGGAACAAAGATAAGTAAAATGCACTGGCATAATATGGTCTTGGTGATTGAAATTAAGCTGCAGAATTCGTGATAGAATTTTGTAAGAGTGATTATTCTTCAACACAAAACCTCTTTTTGACAACACAGAAGTTGACTATTCACTTGGACTTCTCTGGATGGAACACACTGAAATCTAATTGACCATCTCCATGAGTAGAGAATATCAACAGCAGCAGCTAAAACTAGGCCAGGAGCCCCTTGTGTATCAGAGCATTTATTGCTCATGAGTAAGTTCAGGTTGAAACTGAAGAAAAATTGAAACTAATCCCCAGGAGACAAAATACACACTGGAAACTATCTATCCCATCCGATTTTCAAAAATATCTCAAGAACAGATTTGCTGCAGTGAACATTTATGACAGGGACCTGATGGGCTGTGGGATGATTTATACACGAAGAAAGTACAAAGTAGAAAGTCATTAAGGAGACAGGAAAAAAAAGATAAAAATGGATGTCAGAAGAGATTCTGAAAGTTGCACTTAATCATAGTGTAGCTGAGGTAAGAGGATGGAAGGGTAATTGAAAGAACTGACCAGAAAATTTCAAAGGGCAGCTCAAGATCACAAAGTAAAATATTATAATGGAATGTGTAAAGATCTATAGTTAGAAAACAAAATTGAAAGAACGTGCCCAGTTTATTTTAACTGAAAAAAATCATTGAGTTGTAATATTGAAAGACTTTGAAAAATAAATGAAGGATGCAGGAAGCATCAAAAGAAGATGGAAAGAAAACCCAGAGTCATTGTACCAAAAATACCTCTTCCACATTCAACCAATCCAAGTGGTATCATATGAGCAAGAATCAATGGTGATGAAGAAAGACGTTCAAGTTCAGCTGGAAGCATTAGCCCAAAACCAGGCTCCAGCAAATGATGGATTCTAATTGTAAGTGTTTCCATGAGCTGATGGAACACTGGAAGCACTCACTTGTCTATGCCAAGAAATTAAGCAAATCTTCTTGGTCAACTAACTGGAAGATATTCATTCATATTTGTACCCATTCCAAAGAAAGGGAATCCAACAGAATGCTCAAATTGCAGAACAATACCATTAACATCATATACAATTAAAACGTAATTGTAGCTCATACAACAATGGTTGCAACGGCACATTGAGAGGGAGCTGCTAGAGATTCAGGCTGGATTCCAAAGAAAAATGGAAGAAGGTACATCATTGCTGATATCTGATATAGCTTGGTTGAAAGCAGACAAAACCAAAATGATGTTTATGCTTTAATAAATATGTACAGGTATTCTGTGTGTATCAAAATAAACAACCTTAAAGAAGGGCAATTCCAGAACACTTTATTGTGCATATGGATAGCATATATAGATCAAGAGGTAAGGCAGGAACAAGGCAATCCTGGGTGGTTTAAATCAGGAAAGAGGTTTATCGGGTTGTATCCTCTGGCTATATTCATTACATTTGTAACCTGTGCAAATAATCTTTGGGGTATCAGAATCTGAAGAAGCGTAGTTCACAACCTTTAATATGTACATGAAATAAAGGCTAGCTGAAAAGGGAGGAGGGCTTGAAACGCTTGCTGATGAAGATCCAAGATTGCATCCTTCAGTCTGGATCACAACTCATTGACAAGAAAATAAAAATCTTCATAACTGGACCCATAATAAAAGATTGAAGTTGTCAACAATTTTGTCTTTCCTGGATCCACAACAATGGGGACTAGAAACAGCAGTCACAAGATCAAACCTGCATTGCACTGGCTAAATCTGCTGCACAAGCTCTCTTTAAAGCATTGGAAGGCAAGGATTTTCCTTTGAGAACTAGAGTGTGCCTAACTTAAGCCATGGAATTTTCAGTCCTTCATATGCATGTGAAATGTGGACATTGAATAAGGAAGACCAAAGAAGAATGAATGTGTTTGAACTGTGGTGTTGGGGAAGAATATTGGAAGTATCGTGGAATGCCAAAAAACAAACAGAGGCAAGGATGGGGAGACTCAGTCTCACAAAATTTGAACATGTTGTCAGGAGAGACCATGCTTTCTCAAGTAGAGGGGCAGTGTAAAGAGGAAGGCCTTCGACACAGGGTCTGCAGCAATGTGTTCAATATAAGTACAATTGTGAGAATAGTACAGGACCTCGGAGTATTGCATGATCTTCTGGATAGGGTCCCTATGAGTCAGAACACACGCTAAAGGCACTTACTGGCAACAGCAAGCGGAGCACGGGGCTGCTAACTCAAAGGCTGGTGGTCCAAATCCAACAGCTCCTTTGCTGGAGAAAGATGAGATCTTCTGATCCCAGCAAGATTTACAAATGCTCCATATAAACCTCAATATTGGGTCGTTGTGGGATGGAATCTACCTGATGACTGTGGGGTGGGTGTATAAATTCACTAGTTGGCCCACGGGTGAAAGAGGTGCCATTCAGATTTCTGAAAAGATGGCTGTCTTGGAAACCATATGCACAGTTTCCTTCTATATACAGAGTTGCCATGAATCCAAACCAACTGGCCAGCAAGCAAAATAGGCTTTGTCTTGGTTTGTTTGTATGCTTGTTTTTACAGACTAAGGGGAATTCAGTGAATACCATCTACTACTTGAGTGATACGTGACATCATCTTTTACGTTGACAAAACTGCAAACATGGCTAAACTACCCATCAGAATAATAAGTGAGTGTTCAGTACTTCGGCATGTAGATTTGTGGAAGAAAGTTTTCTGGAATGCGAGTGAATTTTCCTTTCATTTGTAGGACATATAAGATAAGTCATCTTTTCCTGGGAGCTTAACTTTATTCATCGCCGCCCCCCAAAGCACAGATATTTATGGAGAATGGAATGAAAATGAAAGTACATTAGCATAGCATCTTAAAATTTTAATTATTAATTTTGCTCCTTTGCTATAGTTAGCCAAGGTTTTTGAATAATTAAAATAAGTAGTTCTGTTCTTAGTGTACTGACTTCAACTACAGGGCCTATCTTAATGGAAATACTAATATAATTGTCAGGCATTTTCAACAGATACGTTGCTGGTGGTTTTAAGCTTAGTGAAGTATTTTTTTTCTATTAAGAAAGCTGTTCTGTGCACTGTGTATTTCCCCTTGGGTATGACAAAACCAGTTCATCGTCTTAATGAGAATGCTCCCTCCAGGGATAAAGTAATCCAGAAGGAAGAAAACACTCCTCAGGGCAGTTGCCTACATAGGGGACCATTTTTGTTCTGGGGCTAACTTCATGTATATTTCAGTTGGAGAAGTTTCATATTTTAAAATATCATTGCATTTAATCATAAAGCACTGTGACTATAGGATAAAATATTTTGAACATCTATTGACCTATATTTTTTTTAACATTTTACATATCTCGCTTGTAATTTAGGAAACTTTATTGTGAACTTTTGCAGTGTCTACATATTTGACCTCCAATGAAAGAGATAATTACTTGTGTATAATGTACATGTGTCGTTAAACTTAGATTCAGACAACAAGAGGCTTAGGGGAAAATGGCTTTAGACTTTCACTTAAATTAAAAGTTTTTAAGCTGTTTGGGGAGCCCAAATATGCATTCTTTACTGTCTAGGTCCAAATCTATTTGGGTTTAACGTTAATGGGTACTTGGATGATGAGATAATTATTGTCTTCACTACTAGCACATTGGAGAGTTTATAAGTTGAAAATGTGAAGTTATTTGATTTTTTAGCTCCAACTTTCAATTTCTCAACATATTGAATATTTGGATTTTGGGCTAAGTTACTCTTAAAGAGTACTGGATATGACACAGAAAAAATTTTGATTTTTAAATATGCAGTTCTTTATTTTTATAAACTTTAGTTTTCTTCCTAAAATAAGATGTGTTTTAAGGATGTTTTTATTTGTAAATATGTAGTGATTAACTACATCCTATAGTAAGCAATTCTGTTATACATGATATACGAGAGGGTGCCTAAAACAATGCTGGGGTTTTATTTTCAAAGCTATTTATTTGATTTTTTTTTTTTTTTTTACTAAACAACCTTATCACCTTCAATGTACTCTCCATTACACTTACTACATTCGTCAAATCTGCGATTTCATTCTTGGAAACATCATTAAAACTCATCTGTTTGGATGGCGGACAGCACCTCCTTTTTTTTCTTCACCTCTTCTATGTCATGAACTCTCTGTACTTCCATGTCTCTGCATGAACAGAAACTCAAAGAAGTCTCAGGGAACAAGGTCAGGTGAATAAGGTGCACGGAGCAAGAGAGACATGCTGTCTTTGCCAAAATCCGGCACACTGAGATGACCTTGTGAGCAGGTGCATTGTCTTGGTCCCTCATCTGCCCCAAATCAGACCCTTCTTGTCCCACACTGTTTTGCAATCTTTTCAGAATCTCTAAATAGCAAATTTGATTACCAGTCTGACCTGGTGGAACAAACTCCAAATGCATTCAGTAGGCATTTTCTTCTGCTTGCGAAGTTGATGGACCCTTTTTGAAGTGAGAAAACCACTCATACACTTGAGTTTTTCAGCTACAAGCTGTCCTCTTAAAACAGCCATCACAAAAAAAACGAGGTTTTCATGAAATTTCTTCCATAAAAAAATTAACTGTGACCACAGAGAACCTTCCCAGGCGAAGTCACTGGGTGCACTAACTCAGAGCGAGTTGCTGGATGCTTACCTAGCAGGAAAAATGCATACTTAAAAAGCTCCGATCTACCCAGCACAATTCCATTTTGTGGGGAGAGGGGGTGGGGGGGTTCATCTTGTATTAGTATTAATAAAGCATTTCACTACACATTTGATGACAAACATTTTTCATATGTATTACTTTTTATAATAGCTTTATGCAGAATGAGTTGTGAGAGTTTAAAAAAAATTTTCTTCAAAAATTTTTAATACAACCCCAAATTATAAAAGATAGGTTTTTATACTTCAGAAATACAATTTCCCCTAATTGCTCTCATTTAAAAAAATTTAATCTACTTCTCATTTTATATATATATTGTGCAGATAACATAATTTTGATTATTTGTTATATAAATATGACATTGTTATTTAAAACAAAAGTAATTCGTTTACCTGCTGTAACTATCACTGTGTGCTATTAATATTGAGGTAAAATTTAAAATGTAGTTGTTATTTTATAACTTTTTATAAAATAATTGTTTATTTTATTTTATCACTTAAAATTATAGCTTTATTAAACATATTAGGTACATTGAAAATTTAAAACACCTTATATTCTTGGGCATAATAAATATTTTAAAACAAATAACCAATAGTATTTCAATAATTTGTATGTCTTTGTAGGCTTTTGAAATGTGATTCTATAAAAAAATAATCATACACAGGGTTCTCTTTATCCATCATCTTCAGTCGGAATGTGGATATTTGTGTAATTTAATTGTTTTAATTACATTTTAAATTGCATCTATAGAAGTAATTGATAAAACTTGTGGTCTTCATATTAGTGAAACATATCATAAAAATATGTCATATTATATTATGCGTAATTTTGTAAAGGGACTTGATAAAATAAAACCTTAGAGCTATTTTCAAAAATTAAATACATGTATTAAAGTACTATGCAAAGATAGTTTATTCAAAATATATATGCTTAACTATATTTTTATTAAATACTTGTATTAATGTATCTATATATATATTCAAAATATATGCTTGCATTTTTAACGTGGGAATATCTGCAAATTAATAATATTAAATTTAGTCAACAGAGGAATAAATTTTTATTTTAATTAATTATAAAAATAGAATATTTATCTGGCAAATTTTAAGTCTTTCAGATATGTTAACATGTGCTGGTGGATAATGGAAAAGAGGCGTTGGCCTGATCTGCAGTTTTTAGTTGATGGGCAGTCATGCTGAATTAGTGCTAGGAACTTATCTTTTGTGTCTGCTGTTATAAGAGAACTTCAGAGGGAATGAGCCTTCTTTAGCTGAACACAATTTTTAGGATATTTATGTGTGTGCTAGGTTAAGTTTTGTGGATAGAGTTGCTTTCTTCATTATTTTTGTTTATTGTTATTACATGTTTTAAAAAGTCATTATGATCTTAGGCAATGTAAACTGCATATGTAAGTGTGTGCTGATGATTCCGTTGAAAAAAGTAGAAATAGAGTCTTTTTGTAGTTTTTACCCCATTGAGAACCCGCAGACTAGAGTGCCAAGACTTATGAACGCTGACTCACCCATGTTCTCAGGACATGAATGATAAAGCATAGGAAATGACTTGTCAGCTGCATATATGTCTGCTCTTTGATTTGGGGTATGGGACATAAGACGTTAACAATAATCACTTGTCTTTTTCTTCAGTTCATCACTTCATTATCAATAATATCTGTATTTCTGAAGATACACTTCTTTAATAAAATACAACCAGGCAGATATACCTGGCTGTAGGTCTTCTCTTTTTTAATGTTTTTTTTTTTTGGTTCTTTTTATAAATGTTTAGCATTTTTCCTTGGATGGGTTAGTTATTTAGATATTTCTCATTCTCTCTATAAAATGAAATGTTTAACTTATTGCACCTTATTACATAATTCTGGATGATGATTTGTTTAACTTTTAGACAATCTTGCTATTATGCTTAATCATTCATGTATTCAATTTGGGATTTTTCTTTCTGTTTTTGTTTTGTTTTGTTTTATGTTCCCTGATAATTTCATTATTTAGAAGTAATTTGTGTTGCAAAATGTACATAATGATTTCAAAGAACTTAGAGAATATGACACATTATTTTTTATTAGTCATGCAGTTTAATTTTGAAAATTAATTCATATATGTGTCTGAGTGTTCTTGAATATATGTGTATGAGTTTGTGTGTTTCATTTTCCCCTGCTATTTCATATTTATATATATATATTTAAGTATCTGGCAAGTGAAAAAGGAAAGGTAAGCGTTTCATTCTTTCTCTGTTTCTCCAACACTACCCATAGTAAATAAATAAACTTTCATAAACAACAAATAGACTGAATTTATTTAGGTGGAAGAAACAGTAATCTTTATATTTTTTAAATTTTTATTTAGGGGTTAGTAAGGGAGGAAATCCTGATTAAAAGGAAACAATGGTGGCAGGGGAGAACATTAGTAATGGGAAAGAAACGTAGAAATTAGTTGGCCGCAGATGTTGCCTAAGATGTGTTGATTCTGCAGCAGTTCTCTGTACTCCCCTCTACCTAGTGCTGCTGTAGTAAACCTAGCTCCAGAGTTGAATGTTTATCCTAAGGATTCCCATCTCAATTCACCAAATCTTACCAACCCTAAATTCCTCTGCCATCCAAGAGAGGCCTAAACTTTCTCAGAATTGGAGTCACCACTGACTTTTACAGTTGAAGACAGGAAGCAGAAGGAAATTCGCTGCAATAGAGGCAATGTTTACATACAGCGGCCTTATATAGGGACTCCAGAGGCTGTAGGTGGCTTCCTCTTTCTCCCATAGAGTGGCTGGGGGGTTTGAACCTGGGACTTTGAGATTAGCAGTACAATTCTTCACCACTAGCCTTAGTGGTGGTTGTACACATTTCAATAATGGATGTTTTAACTTGATTGCCTTAGGTTTTTGTTGTTAGATGCTGTTGAGTTTGTTCCAACTCATAGCAACCCTGTGGGCCACAGAAGGAACAACTGCCCTGTCCTCTGTCATCCTCACAATTGACCTTAGGTTCGAAGCCAACAGTGCATCACTGTGTCAATCCATCTTGTCAGAGGTCTTCATCTTTTTCACTGCTCCAGTAGCATGATGTCCATCTCCAGCGATTAGTCTCTCCTACCCACAGTCTCCCATTCTTACCACCAATGAGCATTCTAGCTGTACGTTTTCAAAGACAGATGCTTACTTTTTGATGGTCCTTGGTACATTCAATATTCTTTGCCAAAACCACCAGGCAAATGCATGGATTGTTCTTTGGTCTTCTTATTCAATGCACAACTTTCACATGCATAGGAAGGACTGAAAATGCCACGGCATAAGTCAAAATAACATCCTTGCTTAAAATGTTGAAAAGCATGGTGGTGTAGGTACTAAGGTATACTTACAACACCATAGAAAACTTTATTGATCAAAAATATTTTAAAAATTTTTTTATTTCTCCAGGAACTGAGAGAATTGTGTTTCTTTAAAATGTTCTTTGAGTTTGGGGAACAAAAAGAAGAATGAGGTGCAACATCAGGGCTGTTGGGTAGATTCTTAATGAAATTCTGATAGGACAGTTCTTGCTTCTCTTGTATAATGAGCAGGTCTATTGTCATAAAACAAATTCTTAGGTATAGCTTTCTTGGCCTTTTCTTTACCAATACAGTTTTAAACTTTCTGAAAAAGTCTTCTTTGTCCTTCAAGAAGATCCATAGCTCGATCAGGATCGAGTCCCAAATAGTAGTCACCAGAACCCATTGAGCTAACCTTTCTAACTTGAGTTTAACTGCCGAAGCATGTCCCCAAAAAGCCACTGTTTTGGTTGGGTCTCTTTTGGAAAGCACCCCATGGAGAACAACACAAGTGCATTAAGGAGAGTATGTGTCTCCAACTATCTATGGTTTAGACACACATGTGTACCCATGCTTTGGTATGTAAGAGGCACAAGGGTTACTGAAGCAGGGTTCAGCTCAAACATACGTGGCTTTATTGGATACAAAAGAAAGGATACTAGCTCACTGAAGATGATTTTTTAAAGTCTTGATTTAACTTTAAATGAAGGATTGAATTATCAAGGATTCGCTAAAATAAGCCACTAACACATCAGTCCTTAAGAAATCATCATAAACTTGTACCTTTCTAGTTGTGGGAAAACAATAACTTATTTGGATATATTTGCTATCAAATGATGAGCCAACTCATGAGTAAATTAGCCCACCTTAACAAATGAACTGGATTGAAATGCATTAGTAATTTTAGGAACATCATAAAGGCATCTTTTATATTGTGTATAAATAAGTCATAATTTTTACATGAACATTTTACAGTCTCATTTGTAGCAGAATCCTTATGCTTATGAAGTGACAGAAGCAGACAGATTTTTCTGACACGCTAGACTAGGTGCATTTATTAAAGACTGTGGAGACTACAGGCAAAAGGAAAAGCAGCAAGTAGTGAAATGCCTTCTGAACATCAGAGGATCGCCACCAAACAGCAGCAAATCATGTGCAGCAAGATATGTGACATGTCAGATAATTGCCCTTCTGATTTCTTTCAAAAGAAGCAGTATGACAATGTTACTCTAGGTGTTAATCCAACATTTATCCTTTAATCATTGGTAAAAACACAAAGCGCTCCTTAATCAGCAGGGCAGCAAGATCAATATTGTGTAAAGAATCAAAGGCTAATACCTTACTTACCTCTTGAGAATTGGCAGTGGTCCTTGTTAAAACTTGATGGATTTTTGATGGATCATTTAATATAGAGGTCACATATTTTCTAGTTTCTTATTTGAATTCAGTAAGTGAATAAATTTGGTTCTGTTATATTAGGATAATTTTCACACATCAAGTACTACGGTTTAGTATGAGACACTAAACCAGGCAATGATTGGTTTCAAAAATAAAATGGAACCAGTTGTTGTTATCACTCCATTAGCCACCTGGACAGAAAATATATGCATCCAGAGAAGTACATAAAGAAAATTTTAAAATTTTAGTAATTATGTTATAAAGTTACAACATCCTGTAAAACAATTTAAGATCCCTGGTGGTGTAGTGGCTTAAAATTGGGCTGCTCGCTGAAAGATCAACAATTCAGAAAGCCAACTGCACTGAGTACGGAGAGTATTGAGGCTTTATACTCGCATAAACAATTACAGGCTCCGAAATCTAAGGGGCAGTTCTACCGTCTCTTATGGTCTCTGGGAGTTAGCAGCAGCTCAATGATAATGAGTTTAGAGACTCCCATAAAGAGGTACAGTATCATAAATCCATAGGGAAGTTCTACCCTGTCCTTACCCGGTCACTGTGAGTCAGAGTCCACTGAAAGGCAATGAATTGTTCTTTTAAAAATTTTTTATCAGCGATTCAACTTGGAAATTTAGATCTCAAACAGCATGTTTAAAGATCATCTCTATGGAAAGAAAAGAGATCATGAATAAGAAAAACACTACAGCAAAATAAGAAATCATACACATTCTAACTTCAAAATCTAGTAGGCCACTATGATAATTAAAACAGCCTGGTTCTGATCAATATATAGACCACTGGAATAAAATTGATAAATCAAAAATCAAACTATCTACCTGTGAGTAAGGGCTAGACTATATTAAATGAGGAAAAGACAGTCTAACAAATGGTACTGTCAAATATGAATATTCCTTTCAGAAAAATAATATTGCTACCTCTTACCATATATTAAAATGAATTTAAAATGTATCAAAGACTTAAATGTAAAACTCAAAACTATAAATATTATCAAAGATAAAACAAAGACAAATTTAGGGCTACAATTTTCAGCTTAAATATATTGTACATCATCAAAAAAATCTACAAACAACAGAAATTAAGCAGATTAATGGAGCCTTCTAAAAATTAAGTACTTAAGTCCATCAAAAAATTATTCCAAAATAGCAAAAAGACAATCTATAGATTGGGAAAAATATTTGGCAACAACATATATGACAAGAGATTAATCTCAAAAAAAAAAAAAAGGAAAATATCAACACTTCAACAACAAAAAACAAACCATTAAATTATGGCCAAAGATGTGAACAAACAAGAACTGGAAGTACTCACTTTTCCAAGATAGCTGTTTATTCTTTTTGCAGTTCACGGTGCTTTGAATATTCTTCACCAGCTCCATAATTGAAATCCATGGATTCTTCTTCAGCCTTCCTTATTCATTGTCTAACTTTCCACGTGGAGATGAGGCCAATGAAGATAGCATGGCTTGAATCTGGGGGCATTTCAGTTCTCAAAATAACATCTGCTTTTCAACACTTTAAAAAGGTCATGTGCAACAGGTGTACTGAATTCACTGCCTTGTTTGGTCTCTTGACTGCTACTTCTAGGAGCATTTATTGTGTATCTAAGTGACATGAAATTCTTGAGGATTTCAATCTTTTCTCCATTTATCATGATGTTACTTATCAGTCCAGTTGGACTGATTTTGGTCTTTACATTGATTTATAATCCATATGGAAGGCTAGAATCTTTGATCTTTATCAGCAGGTGCATCAAATTCTCCTCACTTTCAGCAAGCAATGTGTGTCATCTGCATCTCACAGAAGATTAATAAGCCTTCCTCTAACTCTGAGGCTGAATTTTCCTTCTCAGAGCCCAGGTTCTCTGGTGATTTGCTCAGCACACAAATTGAAAAGTATGGTGAGTGGATAGAACCCTTGTGCAACTTGTCTGTATAACCTTGATCTATTTGGACAAATACATCTTGCTCCATGTACAGATTCTGCATGAGCACAAATACGTGTTCTGCAATTCCCATTCTCAATATCATCCATAGTTTTTTATGATCCACACTGTCAAATGGCCTTACATAGTCAATAATCTCGACCAAATGGGTTAGATAACTGTCAATGTCACCATGAATGGCAACCAACTATCTCAAGAGCTAAAGTACTAGGTAGGGCAACACAAAAAGAGGGAAATCTAGATGAGATGGATTGACACAGTGGCTACAACAATGAGCTCAAACAACAATTGAAAGGATGTTACAGGAATGGCCAGTTTTTTTTTCTATTGTGTATACGGTTGCTATGAGTCAGATATGGCACCCAACAACAACAGAATTAGTGTTAGTAAGGGAGAAAGGTGAGGTGATCTCTCAGAAAGACGCATAACTTTAGAAACCCTAGATAGCGTCACTATGCATCAGAATTAATTCATTGGTGGTGGGTAGGGTTTTTGTTATCAATAGTGTGAATTTTCAGAAAATTCTGGAAACTCAAATAGTTACTCAAAAATCAAAGGCCATAAAGCAATATTGAACATTTCATATACAATGTGAACCATTTAAAGTTTGTGAGTATATCAATAAAATAGGTGGGAAATAACAAAACCCTAGACTAAGAGAATGATAATGACAAATGAGATAAGACATACCAAAAATGATGTATAGTCAAACCTAAGTCTTCAGGGTATAAGTGTGTGTGATGTAGAGTTCAGTTCACCCAGTGGAGTTCCCACATCAGATCTCACTGACACAACCTCTGATGCATGCCATGAGCCTGGAAGATCCAAGATTCAATGTCTCAGCATTCCACAGCACCCTCCCAGGGTCCCCAGGAAACACCTAGAAGCCTGGGTCAATGTGGCCCATTCAGTGCATACCAGGAAAGATGACGCCCCTAAGTACTCCCAAGCATTCTCAGTCATTTCACCCCCAACTGGAGGTCGGTCCTCCCTCTTTTCCTACCAACAGATATACATTTCTGTTCCCCCAAATGTGTGTGCTCCCTTTCTGCTCTCCTGGTTTGTTTGTTTTTTCCCCAACAGGATCCCCCAGGCCTCTGATAGAGCTATCTACCTGTCCATAGGGATCTCATCATAGATTTACATGGTAGCCACTCAATAGAAACACCTGCTTCCTCTCCATTGACCACTGGATCCCAGATGACCTGAGGTGCTCCCCAGCAAAGTGACCTTCAAAATACTTACCTAGAGCAGATTGTGTGTGGCTCATTGCATCAGTCAGGCTCTCTGCCAGGCTATCTGGATTCCCTTGCCAGCAGCCTGGATGCCCTGACCTTGTACCCATTCATTCTGGTGCTTGTTTCTACAGCAGTGGACTCTTGCAGTATTTGTCCGTTTGTGATTAACTAACTTCAATCAGCATACTGTGTTCCAGATCCCTGCACATCTTGGGGTGTTTCACAATTTCATCACTGTGTTTTAGAGATGCGTAGTATTTCATTGTGTGTATATATCAGAGGCTTTAACATGTTGTTGTTTTTTTAAAAAAAATTTTTTAGCCAATCTTTTGATGAGAATTTAGGCCCTTAATAACAGAGCCCGAATGGTGAGAATCTGATTTACAGAAGGCTGTGGATGAGAACGGGAGCCTAAGATACATTTGTGGGAATTACATAGAAAGTAAGCCTTGGGTGAACTCCTTCTATCCCTAGTGGAGGGAGGGGAGGAAAGTGGTTACTAAACAGTGCATTGGAGAAATGAGTATAGATGATCAAAGGGATCAGCCTGACAACCCTCTCTGATGCACACTGGACCCGATCTGGTTCTCAACATTTTATATTTTTCATTTGTTTGTTCACATTAGGGTTTATCTCAGAGGCATTATATCATTAGGGGTCACCCTCTTGAAGTTGTGATATATGAGGGGGTACCCCCCACCCCCCACTCCAGAATGGAATTGCGCTTGGCAGAGTGGAGATTTCCTAATACATGTACTGTATATATTTGTCCCACTAGGCAACAACTAGCTCTGAGTTAGTGCACCCAGTGGTGTAGCCCGGGAAGTTTCAGTGATTTTTTTCATCACAGCAGTTTCACACAAACCTCATTTTCTGCGTGTCAAATTTTGTTTCTTGCTCTGGAAAAATGCCGTAGAAGCTGTTGTGAGATTGAACACAGCTTATAAGGACAGCGCTATGGGAAAAGCGCAAGTTTACGATTGGGTTTCTCATTTCAAAAAAGGCGAAATATTGATTTATGGCAAACCTCATTCTGGACGTCTGTCAACTTCCAGAACAGATGAAAATGTTGACTCGTAGCACATCTGGAGTCCGTTCCACCAGGTCAGGCTGTTAATCAAGCTTTCTATTAGAGGTTTTGAAAAGATGATGTAACCGTGTGCAACCAACCAGGGCTGATTTATGGCAGACTGGGGACTGATTTTGGTTTCATGACAGTGCACCTGCTCATGCGACCATCGCACTGTGCCAGTTTTGGGCAAAAAACTGTGTGTCTCTCTTTTTCCACACATCGTACTCAGCTGCCCTCATTCCCTGCGACTTCTTTTTGTTTCTGCTAATGCAGAGGGACATGAACGGGCAGCAATTTCATGACATGGACGAGGTGAAGAAAGAAAACCAGGAGGTGCTGTCAGCCATCCAAAAAGATGACTGAAAAATATTTCCAAGAATGGAATTGCAGATTTGACAAATGTATTAAGTTTAACGGAGAGTACTTTGAAGGTGATAAGGTTGTTGTTTTTTTGTTTTTTTTTAATGTAAAAACTTAGCTTTGAAAAGAGAATTCCGTGTTATTTTCCCCTGATTTCTTTTTGTTTATTTGTTTGTTTTACTGTTTTTCGGTATAGGAAACCCAGGAACGATGAACCTATAGGGACATCAAGTAGAGTAAGGATTTTGGCAAGTGGGGTGGGGGGCAGCGGGGGGACGGGGGAGGTTGTACAGTGGTAGTGGTGGGTGAGACGTAAAAGGTAGATGATCTGAAGGAGTCCAGGGAAGAGTAGAATGATTGGAAATTGATTGTGGCAGCAATTGTACAAGACTGCTTGACATGATTGAACTATGGAATGGTATGGTATAGGTATAACCTACCAATTAGCAATAAAAAATATGTATAGAAAGAATTGTTAACTCCAGGAAATGGGGTGTTAACTGTAAAATGTGTGAACATAGAGCTCTTTTTTGTAAATCTTCATCTTCTTTGTATCCCTACCATGAATAACTTGCACAAAAGAGATGAACAGAAGGAACATCCTTGTTCCTGAATTAATATATATGTATACTTGCATATGTAGACATATTTGTATACAGAGAAAAAGAGATAGAAATTAGTGAACTTTAAGTGACCTGTAATGAAAATTTTGATATGAGAAGCTGAGATTTTTTGAAGTATATTGTCATGATTCAAAATTGTGCTATCAGTAATATTTTATTCATCACTCCTCTTTTTATTCGTTTTACATTGCATTTCAATCTTGTTAGGTATGTCTAATTTTATCAAAGATAAAGAATGAAGAGTTGTGAATCTTTTTACCAGTTGTTTTTGTAGGTTTTACATATTTCCTACCAATTGAAACATTTCAATATTATGAATTGAAGTTCAGCACACTAGACTTAAGAAATAAACCGCTTCAATATGCTTCATGTCTAAATAGTTGAGAAACACATAAAACTCACCTTTGAATTTTTTTCTGTTTTTGCATCGTAGAAGAAAGCAAATGATAATGATATGTTCAGAGGAGTGGGAAGTCTACTCCTGTTGTCTGCTGGTGTCCAGGCCGTCTCTACCCTCATTCACTGCAAGCATGCGGATTCGAACGACACCTCCGAATTTACAGGGGTACTACCTTTCAGAGGACCTGCAGACATGCTTTCTGAAGGACCTTCTGGCCAGTTTGAACCACTGCCCTCTTGGGGGTAGTCCAACGCTCCACATATATGCCACCCAAGAACTCCTGGAAAATACACATAACTTCTTCCATAGGAAGGATATTGTATATTAACCACCACGCTGCTTAGTAGCCCTGGTCGTGCAGTAGTTATGTGTTGGGCTGTGATCAATATGCATGGTTGGTTGTTGGAAACCCCCAGCAGCTTTGCGGTAAAAAGACTAGACTTCATATTCCAGTAAATACTTAGAATCCCTGAAACCAACGGGGGTGGGAGACGGGGGTCTCTGTGTCTCAGTATTAACTCGCTGGCCCTGAGTTTGGTTTTACAGACCATGCTGCTTCTGTGTGTATGCATATGTGACCTTAAAGAAATTTCTTGTATTTTAGACAATCATTTCTTTCATTTCATGAATCCCCTTCTCCCAGTATTTCGATATACGTCTTGCTGTATTAGACTGAAGAGGATTTCCAGTCTTCACAAATTATTTCCATATTTCTCTAAGGCCATCAACATGTTTAGCATACAACCTTAGTTGAGCACAATTCCTTCAGTATGCTTTTGGGGCTCTTAGAGATTAAATTAGTTCGTTCTACAAAAATTCCAAGTGACCTAACCTATGTCTTTCCTGTAATAGACTAGATTCCGACACCAAGTTTTCAAAAACTATTTTCATCAATCACATTTGATAATCTAAACTAGATGAGTCCTTACTTAAACTGCACCTTTTACTGAAGAAGAATGGACACCCTTTGATTTATCAGGCTCATAGTATTGGAGGTCAGATTTTCTTACACAGTGCTATTTTACATTTCTATTGCTCATGTACCATTCTTTAATCTCGGTACCACTTGAAAGTTACAAATAAAATGGCATTTTGATCCGAATTTAGTACCTTAAAGGTAGCTGTCCCTGGTCGGATTTCTGATAGCAAGCCAGTCTAAAATCTCATCCTATAGCGTACTGGCCTCATTTTAACTTCTCTCTGGAAGCAGCACTTCATATGCCACATCTCCTTGCTAAGTCACGTACAGATATGGCCCCAGGGACTCACCCTGAAAGAGGAGCAAAGTGTGAAGTGGGAATATAAAATCTCCCAGGTCTTGATTTCAGACTCAATCTGAGAAAGACATGACAGCAAACTATGGGAAGATTAGAAATGTTTAGTTTCTGGATTTGAGTGAAAAATTTGAGTGTCATTTGTTATAATGTCGTAGGGAAGAAAAACATATTATCTGAGAGATGCTTGAAAATGCATGCTCTGATGCTCTGTCTTTCATTTTTGACCCAAGAAATTCATGGAGTAGAACATATCTTCACCTTGCAGTCAGAGCCATCAAATCTGCCTTTTTTCTTGTTCATAAAATTTTGTTTCATATTTTTCACACTTCTCTTGTTTGGATCTTCCCAACACTCTTTTGTAATTGTCTTACATTATAAACATGTTCATATCTCTTATATATGAATAAAAAAATTAATTTTGTCTAGTGAGTCCTTTGGTTTTCGTCTTTTTATTGTCTCTTCTATTTAATTCTTTTGTTTATTTAAACAATGATTTAACACACACATCCAATCAAGACAATTGATGTCATTTTTCCCCAACAGCTAGTTTCTATTGGATTAAAAAAATCAGATAACTTTTGTGACAATGTTCCTATTACTGTCATTAGTGATAGTTTATTTTGAAAGCATTAAAGAAGATTGTTTGTTTTGATCCATTGGACTTCCATGTTGCTAATCTTTCCCATTTTCTCATAAGTGTCCTTACTTGATTAGCGTTCCACCATCTTTTTTGTATAATTTACATCTCTGTGATCTCCTTGATTTCTTCTTTCTCCACATGTGTCACTTTTCCCTCTTTCCTTTCATGTTGTTCTCCAGATATCTCATCTGATTCTCCTAAAGTAATGAATGGCACATGAAAACAAAAACAATCTTTGTTTGTTTTCTCTCTCATACCTGTGGTTCTAGAAATCTTGATGTGCTTTTGAGTCATCTAGGGACCATACATCAAATTGAGAGAGCTTGGACTCGCTGCTCCCATCTTCCATCATTCTAATTTCGGTGGCCTGCAGAATCTACCATATGAAAGAATGTCCTACATACTCTGACTAGCGAACATGACACATGAGTTAAAATGAGCAAAGAGAGTATACCTCTACCAGAAACTTAACTGCTCACCTAGGGGTTGGCCATTTACCTTCCTTCTTCCCTAGACAATCATTCAGCCACTGTTTTATCTTCTGTATGTTTATTAAAGTTTGCCTTCCAGCGCGGTTAATACTGTTTGAATTCTGGCTATCAATTTCTTTTAAACATCTTGTCCCAATATTACCTAACTTCATTTATTGTTTTACATATATGATGGAGACATTTGTATAAACGATAATGGTGATCATATAATTCCTCTGTTTAAAAGACGTTTTCTTATAAAACAAAGCTAAGGTCCTTATGTCATATGCTGCTTAGTGCCTCCTTGCCTTTTTGCTATTATTGTCACTTTCAATGGAATGCCATCTTTTATGGGTCGAAAATTAGACAAAATATCCTTTATTACATGATAACACTCTCTAAACATTATACTTAAATTGATACTATTCCATGTGTTTGCTAAAATACTGTTACTTACCTCTTAAAATATTTTATCATGTGCTTTATATATAGGTTTTTCACTTCTGCATGCTCCATTATTTTTATAGAGGTTTCACTTTTATATCTTTATTGCTTTACCATAATTTTAGGACCATGTATGTCAGTACAGTGAATTAGACTTTAAGCTATTATCCCAAGGTGTGTAATTCAAACCCAGCAGCCACTCCACTGTAGCTAGATGGGGAATACATGCTCCTGTAATGATTTACAGCTTTAGAGACCCTGCAGAGAGTCGCTATGAGTCAAATTCAACTCAATGGGAGTGGGCTTATATATATTGGCTTCAGGCCAGACAAACTTGAGGAACATGTCATTTTTTAAAGTGAACTGGAGCAAAATTGGTTAAAAGAACAGGGAAATGCAGGAACCATGGTCAGAAGAACTATGGGAATCTTTAAAGATGGGCAAAATTCAAAAGGAAAGAATAACTCAAAGTAATTTAATTTCTGTGAGTGAGGAATCTGGACAAAGGCAAGGAAAATGGGTATTTATATGTGGGATCAGAAAAGCTTTGAGGAAAGTCATCTCACATCAGAGGTCAAGACCATCCCAGAAAATCAAGTGTTTCTTTCTGGGCTAACTGCCAGGTAGAAACATTGTTTTAAAAAGTGGTGTAGCCACCTCCCTATTAAGAAACAAAAATTACTGTCAGCAGTAGCAGTAGTGGGTGTATTTTCTATGAGAGGGTGGAGTTATGACCATAGAGAAAATATAAATCCTGACTCAACTTTTGGAAGTACCTGGGAGAAAGAACACTGTGGTAGTTCCATAATCTCTTGTCAAGTTGAGGGTAGTAAGAGTGAAGGGATGGAGTTTAGCCTGTCAATCAGGTCTCAACTTGAAGAGCTCATGTGGAAGTGCTATAGAGAGGCATATGTTAGTTTGGGTCGACTAGAGAAATTTATTTACACTTACATGTGTGTAAGAGAGAATTTTATAT
The DNA here is from genome assembly GCF_000313985.2 of Echinops telfairi. NCBI lineage: Eukaryota > Metazoa > Chordata > Mammalia > Afrosoricida > Tenrecidae > Echinops > Echinops telfairi. Next base: position 3,043,972 of record NW_022111301.1, on the reverse strand, counting down.
CCAAGAGTAATTGTATATTAAGAAAACATCCCAGCCCAAACCACATCAAGTCCACAAGTCCAATATTAGCCCATATGTCAGGTACGAGTCCATAAATTCCTCTTTAAACTCATGCAGCACATACAATGATGCCAAATGCAGGCCAGTGGGTAGAAAGCCTTGTGGATCCAGTGTCAGTGGAAACACCTCAACACCGGCATAGTTCTCCCCATGGCTCCTCCAGCTCTCAGAGTGTCTCAACACCAGGAAAGGGGAGGCAGAGAGAGTGTCCTCGCTCCAGGGAGGAAGACAGGAGTTCTCAGAATCCTCAGGAGAAGGTCACGCCCACACAGAGGCCTCACAGGCTATGACCTGATTGACAGGCTAGACTCCACCCCTTGGCTCAAGTCCATAGGAGATTATTTAACTGCCACATGGCGGGACCCACTCTCTTTCTGCTTCACCTTCCTGGTGAAAAGCCACATGGAGCCACACTGATTGGCTGAGAGCCCTGCAGTTGCTTCCACTGGCATTGGATCCTCAAGATGTCCCACCCCCTCTCCTGTGATCTTCCTGCATTTGGCATGATTGTGAGTGGCTGTGTGAGTCACAAGAGGAATTTATAAACTAGAATTGGACATATAGGCTAATATCGAATCTATGGGTTTGATCTGGCCTGGGTTGTGATGTCTACTCAATATATAATTACTCTTTTATATAAAACTCTCTGTGAGTGTCTCTGGATTTGTTTCTCTAGTCAATGTGGACTAACACAAACAAAATGCAAATTTTAACCATTCAGTTCACATTTGGGTTGGGGCTCAGTTCTTATTATAAGATGGTAATATAATTAATTTTAAAATGGAAAAGTGACATAATGGTGGACATTTTTACTTTTCAGGTGATCTAATCCAACATTCTTTTCACATTATAATTCTTGTGGACTAACCTTCATGTCTGGGAATCTTGCACCCATGTTCTGCTGGTGGACATGTTTCAGTATAATGCCACAGAGCAAATTATTGTTTCTTTCTCATAACTTTAAATGGAAAGGCATTTTGTGTTGTTCTATTTATCCTGACCCTTGAAACAATTCTTCACTTATCAGATTTTTGAAAGCACAAGCTAGATGCTTTTGGCTTTTGTCATATTTCAGTTTTGACTTTGAAAATGTATGTGTTTATATCAAGCAATATTATTGCAATTTCGTTCCTAGCAGACAATATGTTTTTTTGCCAGTTAAACTTGGGTGTACTTATTGTTAGTTGCCATGAAGTCCATTAGGAGAAGTGAGTCAGAGTGCAGCAAAACTCTGTCTGTGTTCCACAGGCGTTTCAAGGCTGAAATCTTTAAGAAGATGGTCATTAGGCCTGTTTTCTGGAGTAATTCTGATGGATATGAACCACCAGCCTTTTGGCTAGTAGTCTAGTGTCCATTTTTGGCATCCAGGGACTCAAAATGACCATGTACCTATAGTGTATCAAAGTTCTTTCACTACTTAGATCTAATAAAAGTATAATGTTGTACCTGATCAGATAATTCACTGTTTTATTCTAAAAGCATAGAACTATAAACTGTGCTAATAATAATAATAATAATGCTCACACTATCTATCCTTATATCTACATGTACTTAGTTTTTAGTGATCTCAAACTGTAAAAAAATACCTCATAGCATGTGCTTACTTTAAACTGCAATGTCAAAATTTAGGGATCTCATATATTCTAAAACTGCAATGTTAAAATTTAGGGATTTCTCATAGATTCATCCCTTTTATTGATGATGTTATTGGGTACATGAAGTTTATTAAGCAGTGTTTTGGAAGGTGAGAATACAGAGATTAATGACTATTTAAACTATAGGAATCTCCCTGTGTATTTAGAGACAGGCACCAAAAAATGTTTCTGACAACACTGTGATATAAAGTGTAAGTAAGGTTGAGTTTTCTCATGAAATGAAAACTGTGAAACGCACACATTGCTATTTTTAAGTGCCGCAGAGTCACTTCCAACCCATAGCGACCCTCTGCACAACAGAGGGGACCACTGCTCTGCCCTCACTCACCTCACAATTGTTCCTGGGATTGAGCCCATTGTTGCAGCTAGTGTGTCACTCCAATTCATGGAGGGATTCCTCTGGTTTGCTGTCTGTCTGCTTTACCAAACACGACTTCTTTCTACCAGGATTGGCCTCTCCTGACAACATGTCCAAAGTATGTAAGACGATGTCTCCCCATCCTTGTCTCTAAGGAGCACTCTGGTACTAGTTTTTCAAAAAAAACGTGTCCGTTTTGCAGTTCATGGAACTTCCATTATTCTTCTGCCACAATTCAAATGATTTGATTCTTCATTGGTTTTCCTTATTCAATGTCCAACTTTCACATATACATGTATATATGAGGCAATAAAAAATACCATGGCTTGGGTCAGGCCCTAGTCTTCAAAGTAATATCCTTAATTTTCAACACTCGGAAAAGGAGCATGAAGGTCCTGTGCAGTAGCTTTACCACTGCAATTCATCTTTTGGTGCTGCTTCCATGAGGAATGATCGTGGATTCAAAAAAGACGAAATCTTTGATAACTTGATTGTTTTTCTCCATTTACCATGACGTTATATATTGATACAATAATGAAGTTTGGGGTCCTCTTTACATTGAATTGTAAATACTGAAGGCTTCAATCCTTGCTCTTATCAGCAGTCACACACACAAAATCACAAACACATACACACACAAACACACACACACACATATGAAAGAACTTTATATCAAGAAAAAAAAAACCGCTTATATCAAGGAAGCAGTCCAGCCCAGTCTAATTCAAGAATCTGACTTAACTGGAGGGAGTTCCAGACTCATGCAACTGCCTGTGATTGGTGCAGGAAGGTAGAGCCGGAAACTGGCGACCAGAGGTTCATGAATGCTGATACAAGTGCTTTCAGGACTGTTAAGAGCATGGCTGGTCACTGATGGCTCCCAGGTTAGCAGGCCACATGGGCTACCAGCATCAGAACCCTGTTGCAGGATCCACATGAATTGGCAAGGAAACAGTATTTTTATGCCCAAATTGAAAATGACCACCAAATAACAGCACAAACAAAACACCACACTACAGAAATCTCAATTGGCTCATTTTTCACAATTATGAATTGTTCAACGATTAAAGTTGAGCAAATTTTCTTCTTGACTGACGCCAAAACGGTTACATCAGCAGCAGAAAAGAGCAGTGATTTTGATATAAATTTTAAACAGGTGGGGTCACGATCCTGAAACGGTTCTTCGAAGAATTGTAATAGAAGGTGAAATCTGCCTTTACCAGTACTCCCCCAACAACAAAGCTCAATCAAATAATAGCTGCCATGAGTCAGAAGTGGTCCAGTCCAACAGAAGCAGATGAGTCAAGAGCAAAAGTCATGGCAACAATTTGGGGGCGTTACGCAAAGCATTTTCCAGGCTGACTCTCAGAAAGGACAAGGAATAATAATACCTGTTTATTATAAGACTGTTTGACCAAGAAAGCCAAAACCTTGGCATAAAAATTATAGGTAATGCTTTGTAAGAGAATTATTTAAAATGACACTGCTCCTGCTCATTACTCTCATCCAACAAGGACACGCTTGGGGAGAATGTTGATTGGAAATCATTACAGTCCTGATTTGGATCCTTCTGACTTCTTTTTGTTTTCCTGTGTTGTACATTTTTAAAATGGTGGATATTTTTATTCAGTTAATAATGTATAAATTACTGTATTGGCATGATTAAATGCCAGGATCCTCTGTTTTTTAAGGATGAATTAAATGTTAGGTATTATTGCTTACAAAGTGTCTTGACATCCCTCACTGACCCATATCCCTAAGGGGACAACACTGGAAACACAGTGTGGGAATTGCACCAGATCTAACCCCGCCACACCAAGACAAAACACTAAGGGCATGCAACAGAATAGCAAGGGGAACAGAGCAAGGAAGTATTGAGGGAGCGGAGAAGATAGACTTTGGGGCCAGGCTGTGACACCCCATCAAACTCAAATGGAAAACACTCCTAACGCTCAACAAACAGACCTTGAGATATTTATAAGTTTTTCTTTTTTTTTCCCATTGGATTTTTTGTTGTAGTCATTGTTTTGTTTTCTTTTGTCTCTTCGTTTTGCTCTGTCTTGTTTTTGTGTGCATATTATTATGGCTGCAGGTCTATCTAGATAAGATATCCTGGATAAACAATCTGGAGGCGAAAACAACAGGACCAATGGTTCCAGTGGGACTTAGGAGAGGGGAAGGTGGGGGAAAGGAAGTGGTGTTAACCAACCCAAGGACAAGGGGACAACAACTGATCCAAAATCAGTGGCAAGGAGGGTGTAAGAGGCCTGGTAGATCAAGCAAGAGGCTTGATCAAGGGCAATGTAACCGAGAGGAATTACTCAAACCCAAATGAAGGGTGGGCATGATAGTGAGACAAGAGGAAAATAAGAGGAAATAGAGGAGAGAACTAGAAGGCATAGGGCATTTATAGAAGTCTAAACACAGGAATGTACATATACGGTTGGAGGGAGTGCCTGCCCCCCACCACTAATCACTGGTTCAATAGGCACAATTGTATGGTTGATATATATAAATATTATATTAAAGTCATGGAGAGCATGAAAGATAAAAGGGAGACTGAAATAATGGAGTCAGACACATTTCATGGTAGCATGCTTACCTCAGGCCCACTTGGTGGTCCATGTGGTGAGAGAGGGAAGGGATGGAAGACAAGGGGAAATGGAACAGAGGATGGGAGAGGAGAAGGGGAGCCAACAAGAGGTCAAGGGAGGAGCCGAAAGAGATAGTTTTTTATTGGTAACCCGGGCCTATGTATACTTGGGGGCAGTATAAGCCCACTAATTACAGATAAAGATATAAGTCACAGGAAGGGGTTGCACTATAGGTAATACGGTAATGGCAGGGGGGTGATCAAGGGGTATCCATGCAATAGGAAGATGAGGGATTGGGGGTATACATGTGGCAAGAGGCAGATCCTAGATACAGGATGGCGGCCTAACTTTGGATGTCACAGAGATTGTTTGACCTGTTCCCTGGCTCAACTGATAGAGACCATTATCAGTAGGGTGTGAACTGCACCTACAGGAAGCAAGCTAATGGTCACAAGCCTCAGGGAGAAGAAGCCCATTGTCCCTAGCAGCAGGGAGCAGACCAACCCATGGTGGGACAAGACAGCAGTCTGGCAGCTGATTGCCTCAAGGGAAGTAACTTTTACCCTTAGCTGCAAGCAGTGTCCTAAGTCTAACATATTTGGGGGAGACAACTTTCAAGAAATCTTTCTGTTTCCCACAATTCCCCCTTCTGTTTTATATAGAAAATTCAAAAGAGCCACATGGGTGACATGGTTATTTTCTATACATTTAAAGCTGTTAAGGCAAAACCTCATGATCCAATTAATGTAGCCAAAAATTCAGGCTTATAGCAAACATTTTGAATGCAGGAGCTGGGGATAAAGTTCCCCTATGCCCATCTGTTATTGGAGGAAAGTATGAGAGGGATTGAATACCACGGCGGGAAGAAATAGGGCCAAATAGGAATTTCTGCTTCTAGAGGGAGAATGAATCAACCATGTGCTCACTTTACAGCAGCACAGCTTTAAAAACTGTGGAAATGACAGACTACCGCAGGAAAATGTACTTGGATTCTATCTCCAACTACATGAGTGGCGGCCTTCCTACCTTGGAAACTGGCCTTGTAGATTACCTCTGTACCAGTCAGGGAATAAGTCCCAGTTCTATTTCCCTCAGTCCTAGTATCCCACATTTCCCCTTTCTGCATTACATTTAAGATTTAATAGTGTCATGGAGGCAACATGGTCTCTATTCATATATCTTAGCTTCCTATAGAAGCAACATGAGACTGTGAGCATCAAAAATATGATGAATATTTCTATGCCAACCACCATTTGTTTAAATACCTCAGCTAGTAGAAAGCCTTAAATCCATGCTTGAATGTATAGAAAAATCTCCTTTTAGCTAAATTACATCTAATTAAACATTTCCCTAAAACCCTTGTAAATGTTTCTTAATCAAATCCCAATCATGCAATGTTACATTATATAGGTAAGGAGTTACACAGAAATCGGTAACATTCCAATCACATTATAGCATTAATTGACAAGTCCAAAATCTTGATCTTTCAGCAAAACAACAGTCTGTAATAATAGTCCAGTCACTATTGTATAAAATGTTCAGCTTTGATAGAGTCCCAGAGTGTCCCTTAGACAGCATCAGTAATGGAAGAAATAGCTCAGCAGTCAGTGATCACCATTCTCAGGAAGCTGTGAGGTCCTCTTGACATTTTGGATGACTTCAGTAACAGGACAGAGTCAGGTCACAGCATCAGCTTCCCTCCTGTCTTCTGGGCCTTCTGGCTGAAGAGAAATCCACCCATCTCCTTTGCCCGTGAAAATATAAACAAATAGCCCCTCTCTTTCGGGTGTCAGTGACCTGAAAAAGGAATTATGATTAAGCTTTTGTGGTTCCTTCATGCCCATCTTTCTCCAAACATGGTTGTGTCCTTTTAAAGGGAGTAAATCAGCTTTATTCTGCAAGAAATATAAATGTATACCCCTTTCTCTGGGTGACAAATGGACCTGGATCCCAAACGCGATTTCCATCTTCCTGGGACTTCTTAGGATCAGCTTTCTCTGTAGAAGTGAAAATGTGTTTATCTGGCCTAATTTTGTTACAAGCTTTTAGTAAGGAGAAAAAATTTTTGGTTAAATTGACTAAATGAACTTTGTCACACATAAGTCTTCTCTTCTCCCCCTTCTGTTTTGACAATTCAGATTTCAAAGCATTGCTAGCAATCTCAGTTACCTTGCTAGGCTTTGACCCAATAAAACTACTAGTTAGATAGCCTTCCTTGTTATTTAAATGTTGGCTGCCAGCTCTTAGAGGATCAAGAGAGCTGAGTAATTGGGAGAACTTCTTACCATACTTTGAAAGACTGAAAAATTTCTTAATACATTTGTTCAGCTGTTCTTGAAGTAACTTACCAAACAGGCATTTTTTTCTCCAAGTTTGCCAATACGGTTACAGGTTCAATTAAGCAGTATTCCTCTTAGGCCTCTTGCAATATAGGACTTTACAATTTTGCAATATTCTGTGTTGGTTAACTTCTCTCATTCCCTCTGTGCTGGCTTTAGGGGAAGTTAATGGGTGGGTCGTAGGCCCTCCTGGATGCCTTAAGGGAATGACCCCATATCCAGAGTTTAAAAACCTTTTCCCCTTCAATTTCTAATTCCATGTGAGGGTGCTGTTGTTTCCCCACAACAGCATTCCAGAAGAACCCTTCATTTAAAGGCGTGTCAGATTTCTCAAGTACCCTTTCCTGATAGGTATAACTTTTAACTACAAATGCAAGGAAGCAAAAACTGGCTTATGCAGTCTTCCTTCTTTATAAACCACGGTATATCAGATTTTATGACTGCCTTAATTTCTTGATAATTCCAGCAACAATCTGAACACCTTGAGAGGTTAGATTAGACTTTCCTAATAAACATCTTATAGTTTTTTTTAGGTAGCAGACCCCAGGTACCGCTCTTAATAATTTCTGACTTAATCACAGATTTTGGCTTTCCCTCACAACTCTGATCGACTTCAGTATGAACTTGAATTCCTTGAGCACTTAGGTTAGATCTTCCTGATAGAAACTGTACTATTCTTTCAATAAGAGGCTCCTGCCTTTTAAAATCAACAAACTGCTATGAGGGGTTCTGCGCACTTTCTTGGTTAGTCAAACTCACAACCCTCAGAACAGAGGCTGGGCTTTTGCAAGTTTGGTTATGTCTTGTCTCCTGCTGTGAAGTTGGGTGGTACCTATAGTTTCTCTCTAAGGTCTTCTTTGCTCTGGCTGGCAGTCACCTTGACTCCCACGCTTTGCTGGGTGGGGTCTGTATCAAGCTCCTTCCACTATTTTCACTCTGGGAAGCCTTTGCTACTGGCAATCCTTTACTGTTGAATCTCAAGTGACATTGACTTGCCCAATGAGTTCCCTTCCTACAGGGGGCTAGAGTTCAGGGTTTTTTAAACCCAAACTCAGTAGCCCTTGCCCATGCTCTGACACAGGCTACAGCCTGCTCTCCCTACACTGTCTTTGAAGATGACCCGCTTTTCCAAAACTAAAGCACTTTCTTGTAGGTCTGGTGTAATTTTCCAAGGTAGCTGCCACAAGGTTGGCCTTGTATTCATCTGTCTCTACATTCTTTCATATCCTAAGATAATCTAACAGCGTGCCCTGTTCCCTGTACAGATGCAAGGCACTTTTACAGTGTTTTTTAGAGGAATCATAAGATAGCTTATGAACTAGGTCTCTTACTGCCTGAACATTTTTCACACATTTGGAAATAGAGTCTTCCAGCTGGGACACAAAGTCAGCAAAAAATTAATCATTCCACTGTCTTAGAGCCATGTAACTTGGCTTTCTCTCTTCTGACAGAATTATCTTTTCCCAGGCCCTTAAGCAAACCTCACATATCTGCCCTATTGTCTGTCCAGTAAACTGTAGTTGGGATTCAACTATGATATAATTCTCATCCCCTAGCAATTGATGAATTCCTATATCTATTCCATCTTCTGCATGTTTGCGTGCTCGTGCAAAGGCTGCTTCCTTCGACAGCATTTGATATTGCAAAGATTCTGAAGAGTAAAGACAAATTTTCTCCAACACTCTCCAGTCCGTAGAGGTCCAGCTCTTGGACTCTGCTAAAGCCCTTATCATGCAAATTACAAAATGTGAGTCGGAGCCATAATTATTGACTTCCTGCTTGAGATCTTTGAGCATCTTAAAGGGAAAGGCACTGTGAATTCCTTGTGGGTGTTTCCGTAAGGCTGTCTGCTAACAACTCTGACAGGATAAGACATTCAATAATCTAAATCTCCTTCTTCTGCAATCCCTCTTTCTACCCTTGAAAGTAAAGGTGCTTTCCTATACTTAGACTCTTTGCTTCTGTTCTCTGAGCTGGTCTTCTCAACCTGTATATCTTGAAGCTCCACTTCCCAAACTTCATCTTCCATGTTAGCTCTCTTAGTTGGCAGTTCTTTGGAACTAATCTCTCTACCTCCAGCACTGGCTTGCTTAATTGTTTTACAATCTCCAGTCTCTCTTACACTAAATCCCAGCAGGGAATCAGATGCTTTTACTATGTCCCCTTCTGACTCAGCCTTAGTTTTTTCAACTCTGCCTGAAATCTTCTCATTTGCCTGATACCCATTCTACCTGTCTCTGACCTGATTTAAGTTTGTGTATCTCAGATGCTTCTCACTACTTTGCTGGTCTTGCTTCTTTGCTTCCTCACCCTGCAGCGGCTCCAACACTGTTTTAAGCTGCACCCACAGTGCCCAGGTCTCCATGGGTATGCGCTGTCCTTCCCTGTGAGCTTTTCTTAAATTAATGGCTACCTTATCCCAGATCTCCATATCAAAGGTTCCTTCCTCTGGTAACCATGGATTATGTAGTACCATAAGTTTCAGGTTCCCTTTTACTTTGCCCCATTGTACTCTTTAAAATACTCATTCACTATTTCCACTATTTTTCTGCCAATTCCCACACCAGATCCTCACTTCACACAATTTTCCAATTCATTATGCATTCCGGTGGGGCCGTACAATTGTTACATAGAGTATAACTCATAAGAGTCCCTTTCATACTGCCCCGTGTTGGGTGCCATTTGTGGTTGGAGGGGGTGTCAGTCCCCCACCACTATTCACGGGTTCGATAGGCACAATTGTATGGTTGAGATATATAAATATTTTATTAAAGTCATGGAGAGCATGAAAGATAAAAGGGAGACTGAAGTAATGGAGTCAGACACATTTCATGGTAGCATGCTCACCTCAGCCCCACTTGGTGGTCCACGTGGAGAGAGAGGGAAGGGAAGGAAGACAAGGGGAAAGGGAACAGGGGATGGGAGAGGAGAGGGGTAGCTGATAAGAGATCAAGCGAGGAGGAGAGAGAGAGAGAGAGAGAGAGAGAGAGAACTTTTTATTGCTAACCCAGGCCTATATGTATTTGGGGGCAGTACAAGCCCACTAATTACAGGTAAAGACATAAGTCACAGAAAAGGGTTTCACTATAGGTAATACAGTAATGGAAGGGGGGTGATAAAGGGGTATCCACCAATAGGAAGATGAAGGATTGGGCATATATGTGTGGCAAGAGGCAGATCCTAGGTACAGGATGGTGGCCTAACTTTGGATGCCACAGAGATGGTTTTACCTGTTCCCTGGCTCAACTGATAGAGACCATTATCAGTAGGGTGTGAACTACACCTACAGGAGCCAAGCTAATGGTCACAAGCCTCAGGGAGAAGTAGCCAGTTGTCCCTAGCAGCAGGGAGCAGGCCCACCCATGGTGGGACAAGACAGCAGTCTGGCAGCTGATTGGCTCAAGGGAAGTAACTTTTACCATTAGCTGCAAGCAGTGTCCTAAGTCTAACATATTTGGGGGAGACGACTTGGGAGAAATCTTTCTGTTTCTCACATACATATGGAAATATATTTATACATGATGATTGGAAAATAGATCTATGTGCATACATTTATAGGTTTAGTATTAAGGTAGCAGATGGACATTGGGCCTCCACTCAAGTACTCCCTCAATGCAAGAACACCTTGTTCTATTAAATTGCCATTCCGTGATGCTCACTTTCCCAACAGGATCACTGAAGACAAAATGTGTGCATAAGCAAATGTGGTGAAGAAAGATGATGGTGCCAAGCTATCAAAAGATATAGCATCTGGGGTCTTAAACCTTGAAGTAAACAAGTGGCCATCTAGCTGAGAAGCAACAAAGCCCACATGGAAGAAGTACACCAACCTGTGTGATCACAAGTTGTTGAAGTGATCCGGTATCAGAAATCAAAGAGCAAAAAATCATATTCATTTGAATGAGGGGGGCTGCTGATTGGGGACCCAAAACCCATCTGTAGACAACTGGACATCCTCTTACAGAAGGGTCACTGGGAGGAGATGAGCCAGTCAGGGTGCAGTGTAGCAATGATGAAACTTACAAATTTCCTCTAGTTCTTAAATGCTCCCTCCACCCCTCAACTATCATGATCCCAATTCTACCTTACAAATCTGGCTAGAACAGAGGATGCACAGCGGTACAGATAGGAATTGGAAACACTGGGAATCCAGGTCAGATGATCCCTTCAGGACCAGTGGTGAGGGTGGCAATACCGGGAGGGTGGAGGGAAAATGGGGTAGAAAGGGAGAACCAATTATAAGGATCTACATATAACCTCCTCCTGGGTGACAGACAACAGAAAAGTGGCTGAAGGGAGGCGTCAGACAGTGTAAGATTTGACAAAATAATAATGATTTCTAAATTATCAGGTGTTCACGAGGGACAGAGGAGTGGGGAGGGAGGGGAAAAAATGAAGAGCTGATACCAAGGGCTCACGTAGAAAGCAAATGTTTTGAGAATGATGAGGGGAATGAATGTACAAATGTGCTTGACACAATGGATGTATGTATGGATTGTGATAAAATATTTAAAAGCTCCCAATAAAATGACTTAAAAACAAGAAAGAAAGAAAAGTGTCTCGCACTTGATGGAGACTATTTTGAGAAATAGTTATAGCTTTTATTTTTAATTTCACTTTACCATGAACTTTTTAATGTTTCCAATAAATATAAACAGATAACACTTTCCCTTGCATTCATTTTCTCTAGTTCTTTTTCCGTTCTTTTTCTCCCTTTCTTTTGTTGTTCTGTTTCCTCTATTTTTTTTTCTACTAATAGCCCTGAAAACTAGTCTAGTAGTAGTAAGTAAAGGAAAAAGAGGGATGAGGAGAAGACGATGGAAACTATGAAATTGTCATCTTCTGATCCTGCTGAAATGGTAAATCTTAAAAGTTGGGGATATATGGATATTCTATTTCCTAGGTTCTTAAATTTTTAAAATCTTTTTTCATTATATCCTCTTTTTATCTTCATTATTTCCACACTGAAAAACATAAATGTTTTATATTCTCCGTATTGTGTATTCAATGTTATTTTAATTCTAAAATTACTGTAAAGGATTTTGTCTGTTTAATATTTTATGGAAACGTATTGCTGAAAGTGTTCAAATTTAAAGATATCAAGTGAAATAAATGCTACAATCAAGTAAAGTGGGCGAAAAAGTTATACTGACTCTGTAGGTAGTCTTGGGTAATCTGTTCTTACAGGACAGAGTAACATTTCTTAATTGGGCTCTTCTACGTATGTCTCTAACTCAAACCAAATAATAGGGTGAGTCTATACAAGTAGGGCCAGTGTAACACTAATAGAAGGGCTTGATCAGTTTTCTTTACCACCCCCTTGGCTGTAAGGACAAGCCATCATTGAAGAAGGAGTCGAGAGGGAAATCCCAAGGCCATCAGAAAGGTATGTTCTGGATCTCTGTCCGAAGTGGTGGAGGCTGAGACCAAAGGCACCAGAGATTGGCCTAGAGGATCAGCAGAAAAGGTATAGTGCCTACACTGTGGGGCTGTGAGACTGAGCAACAGGATGGCTTCCTGCTCCAACTAGACTGAGACCACCTGGCTGAGAAGCTGAGTATCACAGTGCCACTTGATTGCTGGTTGAGGGGAGGCATTGCTATGGACCAATAACTGTATCCTTAATGTTGTCTCTGATCCTGGCTTGTGGTAACCTGTTAGATTTCCTAATAAAACACCATAATGGTGAATTTTGTCTGTAATTTCTGTGTGGTTTTTGCAACAAATTACGGAACCAGCATAGATGTAAAGTGCTGTGGCAGGAAGGTTTGTGACAGAATAAGTTGGAGGGTAGTGGCACCTCTGACATGTGTCTCATAGCAACACAGAATCATTGCTATAAATTGTCTTTTGAGAACTGCTTCTGTTGTGACCCGATGATGTTGGTATGTTGTGTTTCTGTTCTCATTTGTTTTGAGGAATTTTTAAAATGTCATCTTTATTCCTTCAACTAACCAAACTAAACATACTATCATCAAGTCGATTCTGACTCATGTAAGTAAAATTTTGTTCAATTTCCATGTAATTGATTTTTTCCTTGATCTTCTTGTTACTAATTTTAAATTTTATAGTATTGAAAACTAAAAAAAATATTTTCTTTGTCTTTCAATTTATTGTAGACTAACTATGATCTGGGGTAGAGTATGTTTCATGAAATTTGATAAAAGCGTACAATATTGTGTTGTTATTGAGTAAAGTGTTCTGTATGTATCTAAGAGATCGGTTGTATTATTAGTTTTCTTTGTCTTTGATAACTTTCTTTCCAATTGATCTTTGGGTGAAAGTAATGTATTAAAAATCTATGACTATTATTGTATTATTTTTATATGTCTCTTCAACTCTATAAGAATTTGATCAATGTATTTTTGAGGGCCTTCCATTGAGTTCATAGGTATTTACTATCATTAGATCTTCCTGTTTGACTATAGCTTTCAGCAGCCTTTTATCTCTCATGTTGACTTTTATTTTGACTTTTTTTCACTGTTGTCACTTTATTATTTTTTTCCAAGCCATTTTATTAGAAGCTCATCCAACACCATACTGTTCCATCGTTGGATCATATCAAGCAGTATTCTATAATTGCTACTACAATAAGTTTCAAAATATTTTCTTCCTTCTTGATCTCCTTTATATCACCTCCCCTTTACACCACCTCCCTCACCATACCCTCCAGGAACCTTTATTCTAATTGTTGTCTTCGTAGGTTCATCAATTACTTTGACATTGTTCGTGGGAAATTACTATTGCTATTCCTGATGTTTATGTTATTGCCATTAGTTGATTCATTTATTTTTAGCCTTGGGTTTTTACTTTTCTTTTATATTTATATTTAAGTTATGTTTCTTGTAAGCAGCTTGTTAAAGGATCATGCTTTCTTTTTTTTTTCCTATAAAATTGAGGAGGTGGACAAGGCAGCTAAGATGGAACCACACAGGACAGAACCCAGAAGGGGGTGTAACTGAGGAGTGGGAGGAGTTGGGAACAAAAGGGACAAGGCTTGAGGAAAAGACAGTTCCTGAAGGAAGCCGCTTAAGAGCTCTGGTTCATGTTTTCTTATCCATTCTGCTAGCCTCTGTCTCTTCGTTGGTGATTTTAATTTTATTTTTTTAATTTTAATTCTTTGTATTAAATGTTATTGAAAGGTTTGATTTTATTGCTGTCTTTTTGTAATATGACTTTCTGTGCCGGTTTTATTTGTGAACTTTTCAGTTTTTCATTCATTACTTTTTAAATCTTGTCCTTTAATAGAATTGTATCATATCTCCTCTTTTGTTGAGGTTTTTCAGGTTATTGTGTTTTTGTTTTCTTCCCAAGTTTAAGGCAGTGTGGTCTCTTTTGCAAGTCATTCAATTTATTCTATGCTCGACTATTTAATAGATTTTCCTCTAGTATTTTATTGGCTTCTCCACTGAGGAATATTATTCCTCTAGTTCCTGTTTGGAATTTTTTTTTTTTCACTTTGTGTATTAATCAATTAGGATGATTTCTCCATATGATGTATTGTATGATGATTTAGGTTGCTGCCTGTCCTTGTTTATTTTCTGTCCAAAAAACTCCCTTAGTGCTTTTATGAAAGCTGATTTTGTTTTTACAAACTCCTTGAGTGTTTCCTTATCTGAAAATGACTATCTCTCCCTCATATTTATCTTTGGTATCACTGACTGATACATATTGCCATTCTGTTTTATTCTTTCAAAGTGTTACCCAGTTCTAATATCTTACCGTTTACCTCCTGAATTTCTATTTGGAGTTATTAAGTCATTGCTAGTTTTTTCATTAATTTTGTCATATTGCTCTTTCAATGTGTTCTTGAGCTCCCTATCATCTCTTTCTCTCTTCTTTATTTTGGTCAAACGTTCCCCTCCATTCATTTAAAGCAGCTGAAAATCATTCTTCTAAATTCACTTACAGGATGACCCAAAGCTTTATGATCGTAGAAGAGTCTCTGGATCTTAATCTATGTGTATTCCACTCGACTATACCATCTTTTTCTCTTTTCAAATGTGCACAGAGGTTGACTGCTATTTCTGAGACCTTGTTGTGGTTACATTTGTTTCTGGAATGAGCAGTATCCCTTGTGCACTTCTGTAGTTCTTGAAGAGTCAAGGGTCACTAGTTTGGGCAGCAATTGGTTTTACTGAGCAGGAATTGATGGCAGATAACTGTTTGAGTTAGTTAGTTTATTGTGCCAACCTGGCCGATAAACACATGTGGGATTAATTAAAGGGCAGAGGGATAAATGGCTTAGTGAGCCTCGCCTTTCGAGTTCTCGGGTCTCTTGCTTTCTGAAGGTCGAACCAGGGTGCAGCTGCCTTAGCAGTTCCCTGCTTCAGCTGGCAAGGCTCACTTCCTGCAAGACATCCCTGAGGAGAAGCCACATGAACCTACCCCGAGGCAGCCTTTGGTGCTGGAGCACCCATTTGGAGACCCCTGCCAGCACTGAGATGTTTACACATTCACTGACTCAGCTTTCTTCCTGCAGTCAGCATCAATGCCTCTGTTTTGTGAGGTGGAGGAAGACTTTGTGGGTTGGTGTTGGACATATGGGTTAATGGGTTAATCTTGGACTTGTGGGCTTAGGCAGTGTTGAGTTGGAATGTTTTCTTGATGCACACTTAATCTTTACATAAGACCCTCTCTTATACATAAGTTGCTGTAGATTTGGTTCTCTAAAGTACCCAGACTAATACACCATTAAACAGTGTTTCATCAAAATCCTGATCTTAAAAGGACTCCTTTATTTTTTCAGGAAATGTAGCTAAACAACTGTTATCAAGAGGGAAAGAAGACAATATTCAATCACACACTCTTTGTTTGCCTACCCAAGCTGTTTTACTGACTCTGATATCAGAGCAGGACTCAATATCTGACTGGTGGACTGTCTCTTTAAACCCTAGGGCCACAGAGAGGTAAGAATCAAAGTCTACCATGCTCATTTTTTTGGACATCGTTTCACCTAATCTTGTCTTTGCACAGGGTGAACTTTTCTCCCAGGTATACTGAGGAAAGCTTACCACTGTCCTCCTTGGGACCAGGTAGGCATTGAGAGTGAGCCTATATCTCATTTAAACCATTCTTCACTGACAGGTTTCCGGTGTGTGGCTGTAGGTCTGTAAAGAATTATTGAACTTTCCTGCCTAAATTAATTCATAACCCCCCTCCCACACCTGGCATGAGCCCAACACATACCCCACCTCCCCCGCACTCCTTAGTGTGTTGAATGATACTGTCTCCTGTGTTGTTAGTTTTAGAAGTGATTCCAGAGTGTGTGATTGGAATGAGAAATGACATAACCTTTTCCTGTCTCCCTCCACTGCAGCCCAAACCACTTGTCGGAGGAGTACTCTGCGAGGGTCCTATTGGGGCAATCCCAAATCGGGGGATCCTTGAGCTAGTTTCTTCCCTCTGAATCCCCAGGTTGTATGTACTGGTTTCTGTAGTCCCAGGAATGGTTAGAAAAACTCACATTTTTGAGTCTTCTCCACTTTTTTTTAAAGTTTTATTTGGAGAAGGTGTTGCAGAATTTCTGGTCATGCTTTTGCAATCATCTTTCCATTGTCTTTTACTGCCTCCTGATCAATCAATATTTTGCTCAGAGGGTCCTTCAATATTTCAACCTGAGACTGAAATGTGCCTTCAGTTTTTCAACTTGAAATATATTGAACATTTTCTTCCTTATGGCTTTCAAACTCCAGTTCTTTTCATAAGTTTTTTACAAAATAAAACTTTATATATATATATAGATATATATATATAGATATAGATATATATATGTTTTAATTTTTATTGTAGTTTGGGTAAAAGTTTAAAGCACACTAGTTTTCTATTCAACAATTTCCACATGCTTTGTTTCATGATGTTGGCCACAATCTCCCCCATGGAAAGGCACTCTTTCTTCTTCTTCCTTTTCTTACTGCTTGCTACCTTCTGAGCCAGGGTTGGGGCAAATGCTACCATTTAGTTGTTTATTAGGAGGAGCACATTCTGTCCGAGTGTTATTGTTCTGACTTTAAGGGTAAGGGCCCTAGTCTTGGGAAGCTTATCAGCTACCCAATCAGTAATCATTTTCTCTAAGAACTTTGAATACCTAACTAATTAATCTAACTTTATATAAATTAGTAAGAAAACATATAATACTCAAAAAGTAATCAGAGTAGAATCATGTAGGTGGTACACACAGAGGAACATCATACAAGAGTCCTTACCCATCATATGCTACTAAATTACTCCTTGAAAAAATTTTTAATGTCAAAACAATATATCTTGAGAACTTGCAAGAATTCTGCATCAAATTTCGATCTTAAAGAAGCTTAATTGCATTTCTAAAGCTCTTAAAATCAGATTCTAAATTTGTATAAAATAGGTACATTTTAGTGGAGAATATAAAATAGGTAGATGTTTTAAAAAAGAAAGTGATGGTATTTATAGCCATTTACATATTCATGATTGAAATTAAAATTTTAATGTTTTATACTTTTAAGGGAGTTTAAGGATTTTTACATCACTTAACAGAGAGAAGCCAGGCATAAAGGCAATAATAGGAGGACATCTTTGTTGAACCCATCAAAATAATTGGGAATTATGGTAGAAAATATTTATGCTGCTCAATAGCAGGATGATTTATAAAAGAGAGCATTGAAGACAGAAAAAAATTATAAATCCTCAATCTCTTCAATTTTACCTTATGCTTCATTTGAAGCACTCTGAAACATAACATATTCTATGATTACTTTCTTAGCTAGAAAATATTTATCTGCCTTTATTTCTTTAAATCTTCAGGAGCGTTACTTTATTTCTAATCTCATTCCTTGCTTGTGCTTATTTCTTCTTTGCAAGATTTTTTTCTTTCTGAATTGATATGAAGTATTTATATATTCTGTCATTCCTTGTCTATCTCTTCCCACACCTGTCACTTTTCTGATGAGGTGAACAGATGCCTTTTTCTTCCGCTGTACTTTCTAAGACGTCATCGGATTCTCCTGGAGTAACCCATGTGTCTGTACCAATCTGATGCGCGGGCTCCTCTGTACTCCGGTGTCTCTCCCCATTTTCACGTCACCCCTTCGTTCCATGCACATGTTGAGCATCTGTTATCTATATCTGTGCCTGTCTCTCTATCTATTTATTTAAATGTTCTTAAAAAACAATACAAATTAGAGCACTGAAACAAAAAGTAATGCATGATCTACTTTAATGAAAAATGAAATTCTATATCATGCCGAATAAAAATGCCTTTTCAAATCTTCCATTTTCCTTCTTCCATTATATCTGTTTTATCACATATGGCATAAACGTTTCATTCTTTCCTGGTACTTACTGTATTTAATAATTTAAAAATATAAACTGAGTTTAATAACAAACTACTATTTCAAAAAGAGTTATTAAATTAGGTGGCATCAAAAACACCACAAGAGAGCACAGGAGGAAAAATTATGAAAATTTCTTAGACATGAACTCCTACATAGAAGTCTGGCTCATCTTCTCAAGAGATAACAAGATCTGCTGGTATCACATGGTTCACAAAAACACTGTTCGACCTTCTACTTGGGTGACTAGCAAATGAGCAATCGAAGGTGCAGCCATTGGTCTCTCTTTGTCCAGAGAAAAGAAGAGGGATCAAAATAAAAAGCACATGGAAAAAATCAGTCTAATGGATTAATGGACCATGCAAATGTCAGTCTTCAGAGCACTGAAATCAGAGGTGGATGATGCCCAGCTACTACTATTGACAGTTCTGGAAGGATCACATTAAAAGGCCCTGGGTAGAATAGGTGGGGGTTGGAGGGGAGAGGAACAAAGCGCAAAATCAAAAGAGACCAGGCTTACTTGTAGCAGAGGCTCCGCGAGACTATGGTCTTACCTTTCAGGTCTAGGAAGAAACTCACCCCTGTGGTAGAGTAATCACCACTCAAGGGGAGATGGGTAGCATGTTGCCAAGGGCAAAGTGCACAGTGCTAGGAAAGAAGGAGGGAAGGAGCCAGGAAACACTGGGAGGAGGTGGGATAAGTGACTACATTGAGGACAGTACTGATGAATCGATACAAAATGTGTATAAATTGTTGAATGTAAAATTAATGATCTGCTCTGGAAAGCTTTGCCTAATTCATAATTAAAACCAAACGGAAAAAAAAAAAAACCAGGAAAA
Organism: Echinops telfairi; assembly: GCF_000313985.2. NCBI lineage: Eukaryota > Metazoa > Chordata > Mammalia > Afrosoricida > Tenrecidae > Echinops > Echinops telfairi. The sequence goes on along the minus strand of NW_022111301.1, from coordinate 3,024,821 downwards.
AAAAAGAGTAAAACGACTACAAGTATTTTTGGTCAAAATTTCATATTTATTCTTCTACAATCATCTCTTCTAGTTCCTTATGAGTTAAATTAACTGGCAGTGAATTTGAGACAGTCAACTCAGATAAAACTACATGCACTGAAGATAATAATATTGCAAATGCATTTTTATGAATAGCCTTCTAATATTAACACACAAATAGAACATTAGTATGTGGAAATAATCTCAAAACTAGAAATTTGTTTTCGAATGATTTGAAAACATTTAGTCAATTAAATTATCAAAGCCAAATGCATTTACAGGTAAATGTTTAATTTACTTATAATATGTAATATGAGATTATGAAAAATAATTTTTTAAAATTCATTTTTATATTATGAATAGCTTTTATTTAGTCATTATGAAATATGCATACTCTAAAAAATTCATAAAGCTGACATGTCAGCATCATCTTGATTTTACTGGTTATGGAAATATTTGTATTTGAAAAGTTATACCATGCACAAGACAAAGAATGTTATCAATATCACTGAATTTTTTTCTACTTTGCATAACCTAAGAAACAACATAAATGCAGATAAAAAAAAAAAACAATTGTTCACTTCTAGAGGAGAGTTTAAATTTCTTCCCTATAGGCATTTTCCTCATTTGTGTCCTTAAAGAAACGAAGAAGAACGTGGTCTAGAATCTGATGAACTCAGGGGAAAACAACAACAAAAACGTAAGCACAAATCCTTGTTCAAAATGAAATAAAGGCAAGTGTATATGGATTTTTTTTTAAAGTATACCAAGTATATGTTAGTGCCTAAATATTTCCCCTAATACATTTACTGAAATTATCAATACTACTCATAATTTGTATTTTGGCAAATATGGAAGGCGTAGAAGATATCACATCAATAACATCAAATTATTTCTCCATTCAATTGTAAGCAAGTCAAAGTGAAGATGAGGCTCTTTTATCTTTATATCCTTCTAACGTACACAGTGAAGAGCGCTGGGGGCATAGTGAGTAAGTGTTGTGCTGCCGATGGGAAGGCTGGTGGTTGAGCCCACCACGCTGCCACGGGAGGATGATGTGGCATCCCGCCTCCATGAAGCTAACAGCCTTGGAAATCCGATGGGACAATTGAACTCTGGTTCTTCGGAGTTAAATCTACTAGCAGGCAATGAGGGTGTTTGGTGTTGCATGGAAACAACAACAACAGCAGAATGGCATTGTAAATACTAATCATGTTAATAGTCACTAACATTTTTTAGCACTGCTTGTATACACATCACTTTAGACCTTTTAAAGTCATGGCAAAAATGTTCTTGCAATTCCTGCTTCATAATGTATGCTTTATGTGGGTTAAAGTTAGAAACCTCAAAGTGGTAGAACTGAAGTCTAAGGTGCTCTTCTCTCATCGTGAGTCTGTCTCCATCAAACCAAGATCCTTTGTTACTATATTGTACTCTTTCTTATTTTTCACATCGACTTTCCTTTAATTTTTGTGCTTTCACTAATAGTTGTCCCAGCAGTCATATGGACTTTCTCCTATATTTAGCTTCCCAAAGGACTGCAATTGCTAAGGGCTCCTTACCATTTAAATTTGTCTCAACAATATCAGGCTTCATAAATCACTCTTTTAAAGTCATTTTGTAATTTGTTTTTGACAACCTCATTTAAGAAACACTGAAATTCTGACACGATCACTGAAGACAAAGTGGGTGCATAAGCAAATGCAATGAAGAAAGCTGATGGTGCCCGGCTGTCAAAATATATAGAATCTGGGGTCCTATATGCTGGAAGATAAACAAGGGGCCATTTAACTGAGAAACAACAAAGCCCACATGCAAGAAGTACACCAGCCTGTGAAATCACAAGATGACAAAGGGATCCAGTATCAGGCATCAAAGACCAAAAAAAAATCAAAGCATTGTGAATGAGGGGGCGTGCGGACCCAGGGCCCATCTGTGGGAAATTGGACATCCCCTTGCAGAAGAGCTGCAGGGAGGAGATGAGCCAGTCAGGGTGCAGTGTAGCAATGATGAAACATACAATTTTCCTCTAGTTCTTGAATGCTTCTTCTCCCCCACTATCATGATCCCAATTCTACCTTACAAATCCGGCTCGACTGGAGGATGTACACTGGTCCCAACAGGAACTTGAAACACAGGGAATCCAGGATAGATGAACCCTTCAGGACCAGTGGTGATTGTGGAGATACCGGGAAGGTGGAGGGAAGATGAGGGAGAAAGGGGGAACAGATTACAAGGATCTACATATAACCTCCTCCCTGGGGGATGGACAGCGGAGCAGTGGGTGAACTGAGACATCAGATGGCACAAGATATGACAAATTAATAATAATTTATAAATTATCAAGGGTTTATGGGGAAAGGGGGAGTGGAGGGGGAGGGGGAAAATGAGGAGCTGATACCAAGGGCTCAAGTAGAAAGCAAATGTTTTAAGAATAATGATGGCAACATATGTACAAATGTGCTTGACACAATGGACGGATGTATGGATTGTGATAAGAGTTGTACGAGCCCCCAATAAAATGATTTAAAAAAATAAAAGAAAGAACAGTGTGAGTAAAAAAAGAAAGAAATTTTGAGAATATATAACTATTTTAAATGCACTTGTAGTAGATATACAAATATTTAAGTTATGTGAATTATATGTCTCAAATTCTTACATGAAATATTTTGAAAGTATTGTTGTCACGTGCTGTGGAGTCAATTCCTACGTATAAAGACATTATGCACAACAGAACAATGCACTACCCAGTTCTGTCCCATTCCCACAATTGTTGCTAAATTTGAGCATTTTGTTGCAGTCACTGTCCAGTCCATTTTGTTCATGGTCTTGCTGTGTCACTAACTGAGCATGATGGTAGTATCTTCCAGGGACTGATTTTTCCTGATAATATGTCCAAGCTACATGAGATGACATTTCATGAACATGGTTTTGAAGGAGTACCCTATCTGTACTTCCCTCAAGATAGATTTGTTTGTTCTGGAAGTCCATCGTACTTTCAATATTCTTTGGCAACTAATCAATACTTCTACTGATATTCTGATTTATCCTTACTTATTGTCCAGATTTCATATGCAGATGACACCATTGAAAATAGTGTGGCTTGGGTCCAGCACTCTACTTTACTTCTTCAAAGTAACATGTTTAAAGAGGACTCATGCCATATATTTGCCCAATGGTCTCCTAACTGCTGTTTCCATGAATGTTGATTGTAGATCCAAGTAAAATGCAACTCTTGTAAAACATTTTTTGTCTTTTCTCCATTTATCACGATGTGGTCTATGATGCAGTGGTGAAGATTTTTGTTATGCTTCAATAGAGCTGCATGTCTCACAAAAGGCTTCAGTCTTGGACCTTATTCAGAAAGTTCTTCAATTCCTCCCTGCTTTCATCAAGCAAGGTTGTGTCATCTATATATCACAAGTTATTAGTAGGCCTTCCTCTAAACCTGATGCCCGGTTCTTCTTCACAAAGTCCAACTCTGATTATTTGCATAGAATGCAGATTGAAGAAGTATGGCAAAATGATACAAACTTGATGCACAACTTTCCTGACTTTGATCCACCAGCAATCCTTGTTCTGTTCAACCGGGTATCTCTTTATCTATGCAGACGTTCTGTATTAGCATAATGAAGTAATCTGGAATTCCCACTCTTTGAAATCTTATACATAGCTAGTTATGATCCCTACAATTGAATGACTTTGCACAGTCAATAAACCACAAGTGAACATCTATCTGATGTTCTCTAATTTCAACCATGATCCATCTGATGTCACCTAGGATATTTCTTGGGCCATGCGGTTTGAATTTCTGGCAGTTTCCTGTCAATTGTGAACATAGTAGAAGTATAATAAGAGTTAATGTGTTAGCAAATTGATTAATTACAAAATGAGGACAATTCTTAAAATTATAACTTTAAGATTTTTTTTTAGTTGAAAACTACTTAAGAAATTAAGAGCTTTAGTTCAGTAAGAAACGTTATGTCTCGTGGGGGGCCGTCCCTATGGTCTTCTCTGAGCATTGGCTGCTCTGAACAAAAATATCACCCTCAGGGCTTCGGAAGCCATAGCGCTATGGTGGACAACACTGGAGATGGAGGACAACAGTGTGTGAATTATGCCCAATCTGACCCCATCACACTGGTGCGAAACACCTAGGGAGTACAACAGAGCAGCAAGGGGAGCAAAACAATGAAGTCCACTGGGAATACCAAAAATAGACTTTGGGACCAGAGCATGGGACTCCATCAGACTCAACTAGAAAACACTCCTAAAGGTCAACAAACAGACCTGAAACTATTTATAGGCTTTTCCTTTGTTGTCATTGTTATTTTCTCTGTTGTTGTTATTTCATTGGTTTTCTTTTTGGTTTTGTCTTCCTTTGTGTTTTTGTTTGGCTTTGTCTAGTTTTTGAGCTTATTATTGACTCTGCATGTCTATCTGGATAAGATAAGCAGGATGAACAATTTTGAGGAGAAAACAACAGGAGCAACAGTTGGTGTGTGGGGGTCACAGCAGAGGGGGAGGCAGGAGAAAGGAAGGGGGGTGTCAAGCAACCTAGGGACAAGGGAACAACAAATGATCTAAAATTGATGGAGAAAAGGGTGTAGGATGCCTAGTGGGGATTCATTAAGGGCAATGTACCTGAGAGGAATTACTGAAAACTGAATGAAGCTTGAACATGATAGTGGGATAAGAGGAAAGTAAAATGACATAGAGGAAAGAACTAGGAAGCAAAGGACATTTATGGAGGTCTAAATACAGGGATGTACATATGTAAATATAATTATGTATAATGATAGGGGAAATATCCATGTACATATATTTATATGTTAAGTATTAAGGTGGCAGATGGACATTGGGCCTTAACACAAGTAGTCACTCAATGCAAGAACACTTTGTTTTAATAACCTGGCATTCTGTGCTGCTCATCTTCCCTATACACTTGCTGTAGACAACATGGGTACATAAGCAAATGTGAAGATAGCTGATGGTGCCTGGCTATCAAAAGATAAAGCATCTGGGGTCTTAAAGAATTGAAAATAAACAATCAGTCATCTATCTAAGAAGCAACAAGGTCACATGGAAGAAGCGCATCAGTCTGTGTGATCATGAGGTATCGATGGGATCAGGTATCAGGCATCAAGGACCCAGAACAAAAAGTCATATCAACATGAAATTAAAAGTGAAGAACAAATATCATTTAAATAACTTTGATGAGTTTCAGTTTCTGTCTTGAAAGAAGTACAGCTCCTATGCTAGTTAGAATAGAGGCTGGTAAAGTTTCTTCTGACTCCCTTTGAATATGTCATCAAAAGTGACCATTCTCTGGAAGAGAGTGTCATGCTAGGTAAAGCTGAAGGTAAGAAAAACTAGAAGACTCTCAGCAAGAAGGATTGACACAGTGGCTTCAACAATGCATTCAAACATATCTGCAGTTATGAGGATGGCACAGGACTGGACATTGTTTCTATTGTCCTCTATTGTATTGTACTAGTATTCTTTGAGTGCTGGATGACACTCAACAACAATAGCATAATAACTCCAAAACCCATGGCCAAGGACTGCATTGATTTATACTTACCCAGTACAAGGTTTCTGAGGTTTTTATTATGACTTATGGAAGTAGATGGTGTCATCCTTCCCTTGAGGAACAGTTGGCTCGTCTTTCTCTTGAGGTGCAAATGTTGGGTTAGCAGTTGATTGCTCACACAACAGAGCAACTAGGGCACCTAGTGTAGTAACAAGTGGTTATAATTTGTATTGAAAATCTACAGGTAAAAACAATGTTCACTGATTATTTGTGAGCTAAAAGTTTTTGCTTTTAGCTCCTTTTCATCCCCTATTTTAAAGAGTTGCTGTTTCTCATGAAAAGATGGCATTCATATACTGATACACTTCTCCAAGCACCTCTGCCTCCCTCATGGTGAGAAACATTGTGGAAAATCCTTACAACTATGTTCTAAGACATTTAATAAGTTTATAAACTTCTCTAAATTACGTTTCAGAATTGTTGCTCAGACTTAATACTTACAAGGTTGTTTTTTTTTAGTCAAGTGAAAGGAAAATTACACATAACAAATAAGTGCTTATAGAATATTCCTGGGTAGATATTTCCCTGTCCTCAGTACGCTTGGAAACCTATGGTCAGCAATTACTCTAGTGTTTCAGTGTCAAAGCTGAATCACCCATAATAAGGAAAGTTTACTTTTTTACTGGGTATTCAGGCAGAAATTGTAAATTTATGAAATTTTGATTTTGTTAGGAAGAAGTTTTGGGGTTGGGTTGGAGGAAAGACAGATACCTACTAAATGTAAACACAGATTCTTTTGATAAGCTGAAATCGATGTGAAACTGTTCACTATTGACTAGTAAGCACAAACAAACCTGTACTTATCTTGTTTATTGGTTAATCTGCCCCTATTCTTTCTAGTTATCTTGTTTATTGGTTAATTGGCCCCTATTCTTTCTAGTTAGTGAAAAAATAATGAAAAAGAGGAGTGCATCAAGGGAAATTAAAATGGATTAGAAGGGCTACATAGTGATCATATAACGGTTGTGTAATAAATGTAACAGAGGAGAGAAAGGACCCTGCTATGCTATGTTGCACCCACTGTCTTTTAGTTGTTTATGACTCATAGTGACCCTATAGCACAGAGTAAAATTGCCCCATAGGATTGCCAAGGTGATAACCTTTACGGAAAGAGCCATGGTGGAGTAGTGGTTATGAGTTGAACTGCTAACAGCGGGGTCAGCAGTGCAAAACCACCAGCTACTCTGTGGAGAGATGAGATTTTTCTATTTCTGTAAGGAATTACAGTCTTGGAAAACCCACAAGTGCAGTGCTGTCCTGCTGTCCTGACTCACTCTGTGAGTCAGCCGTGACTCAGTGGCAGTGATTTTGTTTTTTATTGTTTGAACCCTTATGGAAGCCACGTGACACATCTTTCTCCTATGAGAGGCTGATGAGAGGCTTTCTCCTATGAGAGATTAAACAGAGCTTTGGGTTAGCAGTTGAGCATGTACTAATGTGCCAGCAGAGTCCCTGCGTGTTACATTAGATAAGTTTTAATGCAAACATATGGGATACAAAAATTTAGGGGATCCTGTATGGATAAAAATAAGTATTAAATGAGTGCACCTGAGGATGGATTAGGATTTCTGTCTTTCCTTTGAAAATAACTTTGTGGGATTGAGAAAAATCCATTGGACATATGTTTAATTATTTGTCTCCTATCTGTAGCTTCTTGGGTGTTTTGGAGTTGAGAGTAACAGAAAAGCATTCATCCAGGCATAACAATCCTAATTATTATGGCTTACCTTCAAATTTTCTTTAAGTCCATACTAGCCAGAAGAAGAATAAATGGAAATGTTTACTATATATGTATATTTATAGTTATTAATCTGCATATATAATCTCTGTAAATGTGGGGACTAAAGCAGAGCTGGGGACATCTAGTTTCTACTAGAGGGGATGTGGACTATTTTGAAAACTGTCATTGCAGAATAAATGGGGCCATAGAAATGGTCTGTAACATCGAATGCAATCTGTGCCCACCTCGGAGGACATTGCTCACCTGCATCCTGCTGCTGCCTGGGTGAATGACTGAGGGTTGCGGAAGCAGTCCTCCCTGGGGATCTCTCCTGACAGACATTACCAAGTTACATGCATAATGCAACCAGAAAGGAAGTAAGCCTTAGGGGGTCTTCAAACTAGTGTTTCCATGGAAAATCAAGATACAAGATGAAATATTTTTCTTATTCTATTTGTAATAAGTGAAACAATATTGTTAGATTCATATTGATTCTAACAAATATACATGAACGTATTTAAAACGTGTTTTACAGCAATATTCAAGTGGTTTTAAAGATGGGAACTCACCTTTATTTAGTTTGATAGTCATCAGCTTCATACTGTAAAAGTGGATCTTTATGTCATATCCCCAAAAGCTACAATTCCACAAATTCTGCCTTTGTCAGATTAGCATTAGGAATAATTTCAAAAAATGAACATTGATAATTTTAGATATATATCTTTAAGTATACGTGGGTATCTTGCTAACATCTCAATCCTGTTCACCAACTGTATAAAAATAGTTGTTTGTTTGCAACCATGTCTTAACTTATCCCCCCAAATTACATGCAATATAAGTTCATATTTTCTCTCTCTTTTTACTTTTGACTTGCTTTATGTAGTCTATATCTTGCAAAGTTGGACTATTACAGATATAATGTGCGTTGAGGCAAGTTTTATAAACTAGTCTATAGACTGTAATTTTGTTTACTGAAAAATCGACTTGTATAATGGATAGTGATGTTTATAGTATTTAAGAGAAATGAAAATGGTACAAATTGCAAACAATTACGTCTCATAAATGAGCTTAAGGAATCTTCCGTGCTACTGTTGAGTAAGCATTGGACAGTTAACTGCAAGAGAGTTGGTTTAAACCCACCAGTCACTCTGTGGGAGAAAGTTGAAGCTATCGAGTTCTACAAAGATTCACAGCCTCAGAAACTCTGTATAGTCTAATATAAGTCAGATTGACTTGATAGTAGTGTGTTTGGGGGTGGGTGGGGGATGGGGGGGGCTAGGGGGTGCACAGGTGGTGGTATGCATGCAAAAGGAGCTCTGGTACCACAGTCCTTAAGAGCCTAAACGGATCATTTGCTCTATGGGAGAAAGGTCTGACAGTCTATTTTTATAAAGATGTACAGTTTTAGAAATCTCAATCGGGCAGTTCTACCCCGTCCTCTCGGCTTGCTTGCAGGAGTCCTGGTGGTGTAGGGATTACACATTGGGCTGCTGACCTCAAGGTCAGGAGTTTGAAATCGCAGCCACTCTGCACGGGAACGATGAGGTTTTCTGCTTCTGTAACGGTGCACATTCTCAGAAACCTAAGGAGGCTGTTCCACAGAGTGTGGCTGTGAGACAGCATGGACCCACGGCAATGAGAGTGCATAGGCTTTCCTAATTTGGGACTGACTCAGGGGCAATGGGGTGTCATCTCAAAGATTCAAGTAATGGCCCTAGAACTTATGAAACAGATGCAACAGATACATCAAATATTTCAAATTTTTAAAATTTGAAAACACTCACAGTTATTAATAAGTCAAGTCATGGTGACTCCATGTCAGTCAGATTCAAACTGTTTGAGTTTTTCTGAAAATATAATTTTGTTTATTGTTAACGATATGCACGTCAATGCAACGGTTTATACCTATACAAGTTCATCACATGGGTCACAATCTTCAAGCTGCTCAGCAATTCTTACCCTGCTTTTCCAAATTATTTTGTTCTATTAACATAAGATACTAAGTTTTCTATCTAACTGTTTGAGATGCTGTTGTCATTTCATCCCAAATGCACAGCTCTCAGTAAAGCACAATGTTTAAGTCAAATATTTATTATGGTTCTGATGTTTCAAAAGCAGGTTGCCAAGAATTTAATTTTAGGAGCATAGAATGGACAAACTCTCTGTTAGTAATCAACTCTAAACTATTTTCTCTATCCACAGACTCCATGAATCTCACTTAAATGACAGACTTAAATTTTCAAAATAAAATTATTAAAATAACAGAGCGAACTAGGATTCACCTACTTTTTAAGGATGGCTCCAAGAGCAAATAGCATAAATGAACCCTCAACCCAAAGCCCAGTGCCATCAGAGGGATTGCAATTCATAGGAAACTTAACTTAAATTGTTATATGAACAGAAAGTCTCACATTTTTCCCACATAGGAGCTTGAACTGCTTATCCTGCATTTAGGAGCCTGACACATGACCCACCATGCTAACAGAACTCCTAAATAATTATGCATGTAAGAATATGCAAAAAATTTTCTTGTTTTGTCACTCATTTATTCATGCCTTATAAACATGACTCTGTTGCATATTACATTTCTCAATGTGTCACTTCAATAAGAAGAAAAAAGTCATTTTAGGGTTCATTTTAATAAAATAATGAAAATACGTTCTCTATATTCTTCTTTAGAAATAGCCTATTTATGTAAATTATTATTTTAGTGTAATCTAATTTTTAATATGTAAAAATTGGTTATATATTATAGAAACACATTTTCTCTTAAATACATATTAATCTTTTAATATATATTAATACTTGTTTCTTTAATGCATATTTCAAATAAGTTTTTTTCAAACTGCACTTAAATTTAGTTCATTACTTCCCAGATTTAAAGAGGTATCCTTATATATGGTTTCGCAAATAAATAGTCATCTAACAGGGGGGTAGAAGTATTTCTCTAACCTTTCAAGTACAAATTTAATAACACAAAACCAAAATTAACAAACCCACTGCGCTCTCTCTGCTGCTGCGTCACTTTCCTGCTTGCTGGGACTCTGTGCCTGCCTCCAAAGACGCACCGAGGTCAGCATGCTGCCATGTTTCCATGCACTCGGAGGCACATGACCCTGCACCCACTGGCCCGTGATCTTCCTGCATCCTGCGGCCTCTTTCTGCATCATTGGCCCACAGCTGCATGAGTCTGAAGAGGGCTTCAGCCAGCGTGGGACCTATGACAAATTAGACTGGGCTGGGGTGCCTTTTGAATATGATTGCTTCTTACTATAAAGTTCTTTCTTATATAAGGAGTGTCAGTGGTCTGTTTTTCTAGACAATCCACCCTCCACAATAGATAACATTTATGTTTTGCTTTTGGTATCATTTAGGGATGCTGTTTGTTATTGGAAGAACCCCTAGCAGTGCAGTGGGTTATGCGTGAGGCTGCTAACTGCAAAGTCAACAGTTCCAAACCACTTTGTGCTCTGTGGGAGAAAGATGATGCTTCCAACACCCCCAAAGAGTTACAGTCTCAGAAACTCTTGAAGAGCATTTTAATTATTTTTTTAAAAATTTTCTTACTATTAACAGTTACAATAAAATAAATTAAGTCAGGTTGGTTAAAACTCCACTTTTAAAAAGTAGTTTCTTCCCTGGTCTTTTCTTTAGCTCCCCCATTAAGAGCTCTAGCTGCAAGATTACATGTGGTCACCATTTTCTCTTTGTGTGACACTTCCAGAGGAAGGATATCAAAACGTCCCTTTGATAACTTGCTGCTAAAAACAAAATGAAGACTGGTAGGAAGAAAAATATATCTTCACTATTACTTTACTCAAATGTGTTCTAAGTTCAGAAATATAAATAAACATATTTTTAAAATTTCCAAATTACATAATATTTTACTGGTGGTAAAGTATATAGTCTATCATACCTTTTACTATCCTGAAGTTTGAATTTTGTTATTATCTCCAAAGTTCAATGTTAATAAATATATCTCTAAAGCCTGAATTTGATCCAAGTATCAAAAATCCAATTTCTTCAAGTGTCGCTGTTATTAAACTATGGAAAGTTATCGATGAGATATATTAATTTAAAACCCAATAAAACATTTATTTTTAACATCTAATTTGTGTGCAATTAAAATAAAACTTTTTTTCCCTTCTAAATTGTTGTATCATTTGGGAAGTACAATAAATGTTGCCTGTTCTTTTGTTTGTTGGATGAAACATGTCCTCAGCTCACATGTCACTTTATTTTTTTAAGTCCTTATATACAGCAGGGAGGGTTACCCCATAAACTAGGTAAATGAGGTACCAAAAACCCCAATCAAACTCACTGGCAACAAGTCGATGTTGACTCATAGTGAGCCGATAGAGCAGAGTAGAACTGCCCTGGGCGTTTCTGAGACTGTAACTGTCACTAGAGAAGAAAGCCTTCTCCTTCACTCCAATGGCTTGGTGGTTTCCAACTGCTGCCCTTGCGTTTAGGAGCTTAAGTCAAAACCACTCTGACAACATGGCTCCTAATGAAACACATAAGCACTAGGTAAGCACGGGCTTAATTGTACTTGCTTTGTATTCTGTTGTGAGCAAATTTCCATGAGTTTCACCATACTAATAGATTAGTGTGTGTATATATATATAAGTATATATATTTATTTATTATCAATATAAACATTATATAATATAAATATTATTAATATATTAATAGATTAGTATATATATTAATATATGTGAATCAATACATTTTTATTGCTTCTTGGTTACTCTGTCCCTTTCAAAGAATGTACATTGGAAGAGAAACTATGATTTTGTAGGAAGGTGCTAGAGGTTTGGAGAAAGAGACAGAAGTCAGCTATATCTAGTAGCAGAACACTTGATGTGGTATATGCATTTGAAAAGTGAAGTTGCTCATTGCACATTAGGAAATAATCACAAAAAATCCTTTGATTTTCTTGCATATTGGATAATCTGACATGGAAAGGGGGGAATATTGTTGGGGGGCATACTGTCCCTTAACTGGAATACTTAAGCAAATTTATTTCTTTTTTATTAATAAATTATTTTATTGGATACTCATACCATTCCATACATCATTCATATCAAAGTAATTTGTACATATGTTGCCATCATCATTTTCATAACATTTTCTTTTTGCTTGAGCCCTTGGTATTAGCTCCTCTTTTCCCCCTCCTTCCCAGAAACATCTACCTTCATTGACCTCTGATAAATAATAACTTATTATTATTTTCATATCTTAGACCAACCACTCTCTCCCTTTGCCCACATTTCTGTTGTTCATCCCCCTGGGGGGTGGGTGATATGTTGATCAGGAACAGTATTTGTACCAGTGTATAAGATCTGGTCTAGCCAGATTTCTAAGTTAGAACTGTGGCAATGATAGTGGTGGGGAGGAAGCATTAAAGAACTAGAGGAATATTGAGTGTTCCATCATTGCTATACTGAATCCTGGCTGATGTGTTCCTTCCTTGTAACCCTTCTTTGAGGGAATGTCCAATTGTCTACAGATGGGCTTTGGGTCTCCTCTCCAACCCCCACCATTTACATCAGTGTATTTGTTTGTTTGGGGTCTTCTGATGCCTGATAACTGATCCTGTTGACACCTCATGATCACACAGGCTGGTGTGCTTCTTCCATGTGACCTTGTTGCTTCTCTGCTAGACGGCTGCTTGTTTAACTTCAAGCCTTTTAGACCCCAGATGCTATATCTTTTAATAGCCGGATATCATCAGCTTTCTTCACTATATTTGCTTATGCACCCATTTTGACTTCAGCGATTGTGTTAGGAAGGTGAGCATCACAGATTGCCAAATTATTAGAACAAAGTGTTCTTGCATTGAGGGAGTACTTGAGTAGAGAACCAATTCTCATCTATTACCTTAAAACTTAACATTTAAATATATGTAGCTAGACCTACATCCCTATTAATATATTTTTATATGTACATATATGCATGCCTGCATTTTTACCTCTATAAATGTCTTTTATCTCCTAGTTCTTTCCTCTATTTCTGTTTACTTTCCTCCTGTCCCTCTATCATGTTCACCCTTCACTCACCTCTCAGTACTTTCTTGGCTACATTGAA